>NC_052636.1:28943147-29247676 GCF_016161935.1 Mauremys reevesii | reverse complement strand
GGGCAGTGGCTAAAGGCACAGGAGGGGGCAGGGTTAGGGGTGAAGGGGGTGCAGGAGAGGGGCAGTGGCTGGTGGCACAGGAGGAAGCGCAGGGGTTGGGTGTGAAGGGGATGCAGGAGAGGGGCAATGGCTGGTGGCACAGAGGGGTGCAGGTTGGGGTGAAGGGGATGCAGGAGGGGCAGTGGCTGGCGGTACAGGAGGGGGTGCAGGGGTTGGTGTGAAGGGGGTGCAGGAGGGGGCACAGAGATTACGGTGAAGGGGGTGCAGGAGAGGGCAGTGGTTGGGGCACAGGATGGGAGTGGCAGGAGTTATGCAAATGGGACACAGCGAAAGTAGGGCACAGGAGGCAGAGCAGGGTGGGGAGGTGCAAGGGTCGGGAGTGCAGGCGCATGGCGGTAAGGAGGGGGATCGTCCAGGGGCGACGGATAGGGCCAGGGGGATACAAGGTTTGCCCAGGCACCATTTCCCTAATGCTGGTCCTTGGTAACATGTCTTGCTGGGAGGGGAGGGGAGAGACGAGGCGTTTTCTGTTTCTTTTTCCTTCCATTTTCTGCTCCTTCCTTCAATTGCAGAAACCTCCCTGTGTGTCAGATGGTGCAGTGGACGTTCCCTCCCCACCCCAGGCCTCTGGGAGCCTCTGGAGCAGGAAGTGATCCCAGGAGCTGAGGATGGATCCAGGGGTGAGTAGCTGGCAGGAAGGAGTCCTAGCAGTTCTTCTGGGAGCCGCAGGGGAGGAACGGACTCCTTCTCTAGCTTCTCCCGTGGGGCTCTTGGGGAGCAGGGAGGGTTGTGTGATAAATTCCATCCAACTCCCCTTTGATCCAAGCCGAGTGGATCAACTCAGTTTCTGGCACGATCCGCTTGGAAGGCCAAACATGGTGATGTTTTCCACTGGCCCAGGAGACCCAGCCAGGGACTGATGTGCGGGAAAAGGGTCTGGTCTGAATTGCTGGAAGGCAGAAACGAACCATCTACTGCAAACGTCATTAACCACAAACAGAAATGGGGGAAATGGGCAGGAACTTGGCTGTTCAGCCATGGCCACACGTACAGAGCTTGTAACAGCAGTGAGTGTGCTGGGGAAGCTGGATCTGAGGAACAATTGAAATGACCTTCAGTGAGAACAAACAGGAACCAGAGTGTAGGAAAGGCCCTGTGTTAAGTGGTTGTGGCTGAGGCCTTAGGGAGCTGGGTTAGAAGCCACAGGGTGTTTCTGTGGAGGTTTTGATTCTTGCCAGGCCAGGGCAAGGCTGGTGTGTAGTGGCTCCATAGCTGCACTTCAGTGATGCAGGTTTTCTCTCCCATTGTTCCATGGGCATCCTGACTAGATTGCCAGCTGCTTTTTCTCTCAGCAACCTGCAGTGTGAGACTGTGTGTGTGGGGAGAGACAGTGTGTGTGTGTGTTGGGAAGAGTGAGTGTGTTGGAGGTAGGTAGGGAGCGTGATCATTATTATCCCTACTTCTTGAAAGAGGGAGAAGCTGAGGCATGAGAAAGTGAGAATTGACTTGTCTTAGGTCATTAAGCAGCCAGTCAGTGGGCAGAGTTGGGGAATAGGACCCAAGAGCCTCTGATTTTCAAACTAACCCTCGGATCTTGAATTTCAGATATGGAATGACCTGAATAAAGTGCTCTCAGATGAGCTCCAGACCAACAACAGTGCACAGGACTTATTCAGCAAGTATTTGAGGAGAACTGCAACGTAGAGAGAATCATGAGCTGCTCAGAGACCATTAATGTAGAGAAGCAGCAAAATTCATCAAACATAGAACTGGTTCTGACTTATTTCCTTGGTCTTAAAAAGAGAAACAAACAAGGATCTGAGTCTCCTCCCTGTCAATAACCCCCTGCTCAGCCAATCAGGGTAGAGACTGAGGGCGGGAGGCTGAGGGTTCTCACTGGAGAGCCCAAAGGATGGCCCAGGTCACTGGTGGGGATCACTGCCTGAGCACTATTTCAGCCCCACATTTTGGGTGGACCTCCCACAGTGGGAGCTGCAGAGCACTGCCCACACACACACACACTCCTCGTGAGGGGAACAGGAGAAAGGGACAAAAGAAGCAAGAGACGAAGAGAAAGGAGGGAGGGATGGAGGAAAAGGGTGAAAGAAAAAGGACAAACCCTAATGGCCCCAATGATTCTAAGAGAGAAAATCTCAGGTGCGCAATAAAATTCTGCCTTCTTAAGCTCCTGTTTTCCATGCCTAGAATTCAACTATCAGAGGGGTAGCCGTGTTAGTCTGATCTGTAGCAACAAAGAATTTGTGGCACCTTATAGACTATCAGACGTTTTGCAGCATGAGCTTTCGTGGTGAATACCCACTTGCATCCGAAGAAAAGGGTATTCACCCACAAAGCTCATGCTGCAAAACGTCTGTTAGTCTATAAGGTGCCACAGGATTCTTTGTTGCTTTTATAGAATTCAACTGTCACCAGATGGATCAGACTGAACAGGTTTCAAACCTCCAGGAGGCTCTTACCTTCTAAACAGGGACGGCTGTTTTCTAGTAAAATCACTAAAAGGGAAGGAGAAAACTCGAAAGAGGTTCCTCCTGGCGCTCACGTCTGTGAACCTGAATACACTCCTCAGTCCTCAAAGAGAGACCTGGAGAAGGAGACTTGCTGAAGCAAAGCCACAGGGTCTCTGAGGTTTCTGGCCCCTCGCCCTCTCCTGCCTGGCTGATGTCAGCATCTCTCTGTGAGGTCACCACCTCCCACCACCTTGGACCAATAGGCTGAGGTCCTGCAAAAGGCCTTTGTGATGTCACTACCACACCCCCTCCCTTGCTGTGCCAATGTCCTGCCCCTGGCCAGGCACTTTGCAGGTTTGAGCTACTCAGTGGATCACCCCACTCAAGGAGCATTCGTTCCAGGCAGCAAGCCGGCTAGACAGGAAACATCAGACGCTGCTCCCACTGCTACACTCAGTTTTTCAGAAATGAGTTGACTTTATGGCCAGAAGAGACCATTAGAGCATCTAATCTGACCCCCAGCATATCACAGGCCTCCTGTAGGACACAAGAGCTACTTTTGGGGCAAACACATTCCAGAAAGGCTTCTAGTCTTCATGAAATGACATCAGGAGATGGAGAATCCATCACTTTCCTTGGCAGCTTCTTCCTGGGGTAAATCATCCTCGCTGTTGAATCTGTGCCTTAGTTGTAATATGAATTTGTCTCTTTCACCTTCCAGCCATTGGGTCTTGTTAGGCCTTTCTCTGCTGGATTAAAGAGCCATTTAATACCCAACTTTCTCTCCATTAAGGCACTTCAACACTTCAATTAAGTCACCTTTCAATCTTCTTTTGATAAGCTGGACAGGTTGAGCTCTTTCAATAGCTCACTAGAAGGCATTTTTCTCCAGCCCTCAGGACATTTGGTGGCTCTTTGCTGCCCCAGCTCCAGTTTCACAACATCTTTTTCAAATGAGGACACCAAAACTGGAGGCTATTCCAGTATCAGTCTCACTGATGCCGTGTCACTCCTGTGATGTTATTGACATAATCTGTAACCGTATAGATCACCATTGTGACCACTGTTCTATATTTGCAGCCAATATTGTAGAAAGGTTGTCGTGTAAGGGGTCTATGGAGAGGTTCTGATTGGCTGATTATAATGATGCCATCTCTAGATATGTATCATTTTTGAAATTGACATTATGAATATTGGCTCTATGCTGCCCGTATTTCAAACTTGTGCTCTGCTTCCAGGGAACACCCCAGCCAGACAAGTTGGTGTCAGTTCTGTTTAGCCTGCTTGATGGCCCATTACGGACCATCAGCTACACAATCGACCCATTGAGAGAAGGCAGATATGCCTTGTGACTCAGCAAGGTCTGCAGGGACCTGCCTATGGACAGAACTCTAAGGTTTTTCTATGCCATGTGCTTAGGGAGATGTATTTTCCATGCCCTGGTTCCTCGCTGACCCAGAGAGAACAAAGGAACACGAAAACAAAACCTCCCCCACAGATTTGAAAGTATTTTCTTCCCTTATTGGTCCTTTTGGTCATGTGCCAACCAGGTTATCTGAGCTTTTAACCCTTTACAGGGTATTTTTATGCTACCTGTAGCTATACGTTTATGACACCCTGTAAATAGCAATCTGCAGAATCTGATCCTGAGAAAGGGCAGGGTGAAGGGAAGTGGTTTAGCAGATTTACTGAGCATGCTCAGTTCATGTGAGCATGCTCAGTGCACCATAAGTAGCAAATTCCTACACACAGCAGTTTCTCACACTACACCTGAGGCAGCATGAGGCAGGGGCTCCATCGCTGTCCAGACCCCACCCAAGAGCAGATCTCCAGGGGCTGTGAGACCTCAGCTTCTGGGACCTGTGTGTGGAGTCTCTCTTCTGCCCACCCAGGGCTGCCCCACCTCGGATGGGCACAGAAAGTGCTTCAGTGAAAGTCTGTCCCTGGAGCAGCCTCTGGCGCCGCAGCAGCAGCCCGAGCTCAGCCCTGGCTCCCAGCGCACACTGAGGCAGCAGCACCAGCAGTGTCTGGTACCTTCCAAAGTCCGGCCACCAGGAGCTGCCCCACGGCTCTTTTCCTTGTTTTTCCTGCTTCCTTCCTACCAGCCCCCCACTGCTCCAGCCCCTTCCTGGCTCCTTCAAGCCCAACCCAGGCTGCAGCTGCCACAGTCACCGGGCCAGGACTTTCTGAGGTGGGAACTAGCCCCATCTCTGCCAGAGCCCCGCCCCCAGGAGCTGCCCCCCCCCCAGGCAGTGCCCGAGCCCCGCCCACATGAGCTGCTCCACCCCTGCTCTGTGCTAGAGCCCTGTCCCTGCTCTGTGCCAGAGCCCTGCCCCAGGAGCTGCCCTGCCCCTGCTCTGTGCCAGAGCCCTGCCCCAGGAGCTGCCTGCCCCAGGCTGTGCCAGAGCCCCGCCGCCAGGAGCTGCCCCGCCCAGTTTGGTTTGTTTTTTGCCGGGTGTGTGTGTGTGAGATCCAGATGGAGTTAGAAGAAGTTGGGCTGCAGAGGCTCAGGGAGATTGAGGGGAAACCCCTGGGTGTCCCAGTGTTGGCCAGGGATTGTACAGCACCTAGTGCAATATGGGGTCCCAGAGCCATAACTAGCTATTTTTGCACTCAAAGCACGAATATAAAAGTGCCTCCCCCCCGCTGTGCCACCCAGCCCCTTGAAACACCTCCCAGCGCTGCCCAGCCCCTTGAAACAACGTTCCCAGCACTGCCTGCCCCAAAGAAACAAACCCTCCTTCTCAGCGCCGCCCCACCAAAACAGGTGTGGGCCAAAAAGGAAGGTTGGTGGGAGGGGGAAGAAATGGCACCCATAGAGTGACCACACAGCAGTAAAATAGGACCTGCCCCCTCCCCGCGGGACCCCCGCCGCACCCCCCGCGTCAACACCGAGCCCCCGCTGGCCTGCTGCATCTCCTCCTAGCCAGTCCCCACCCACCACTCGCCTCCTTTCACCGCCTCCCTCCCCGGCCAGAAACCCCCATCCCTGCCCCTTGAGCCCCTGCTGGCTCACTGCTCCCCTCTGTGCCCACCTGCCACTTGCCCATCCGCTCGCCTCCGACTCGCCTGCCCCCCAGTATAAAGCCTCATTCAAAGACCCAGGGGTCACCATATTACTGCACACAGCAGTCACTCAATGCAGTTGTAGATAAATCTCTGCATTACGCATTTTTGTATATCTTGTCTATGACTTTGTATTGAACCTTGGTAATATGTTATAGGGGGCCCCTAAGGTAGTGTAATTAAGGTAATAGAAAAATGTCTTTTTGCTAGAAGTAGAATAAGATCTCCCCCCCCCACTTGGTAATCAGTCGCCCTGTGGAGTGAATGAGGTGGGACTGAGGAAGGCGTGGAAGGCAGCACCTCCAGACAGCTGCACCCCGTGGAGAGGGGCTGGGAACCCGACCAAGGCCAATCAGACTTGGCAAGTGGGCTGGCTAGAGAAGAGCTGACACACTGACGGCCACGGGGGTTAGGAGCAAGCACCTTCCTGTGGGAACCCCCTCTGTGCAGCACTGGGACAACCCCCAGCCCAGAGAAAAGCAGCAAAAAGGACCAACAGACACTGTCCCAGATTTTGAATCTGGGAGATTTGCCCTCTCCATCCACCGACTGCCGCTCGCCTCCTCACCCCAAGTATCTGGGTCAGCAGGTTTGTAGAAATTTTGGTGGTGCCAGAACACTCAGAGCCCACCCCTGAACTCTGCCACCCACCTGCCTAAGGTTCTGCAAGGGAGTTTGGGTGGGTGGAGGAGGTCTGGGTGCAGGCCCTGCATTGGAGCAGGGGTTTGGGGTGTAAGATGGTTGAGAGATCGGACTCTGGGATGGAGTCGGGTGCAGGCTCTGGAATGGAGCTTGGGTGCTGGGTGCAGGCTCGGGCTGGGGCACAGGGTGAGGGTGCAGGATGGTGGACACAAGGGTGGCTCTAGGCACCAGCAAAGCAAGCAGGTGCTTGGAGAAGCCCATTTGCAGGGGCAGCAGCTGGAAGGGATCCAGCCTGGGAGCTGATAACCAACAGGGATCCCTGGGAGCTGTAGTTCCTGGTTAGCTCCTGCCTATAGAGCCAGCAATGGAGCAGGGAAAGAACTATATTTCCCAGCATTCCCTTGGCTGCTATCAACAGGAAAGGAAGGGGAGGGAGTATGGTAGCTGAAACCTCATGCTGCACCTTGCTGCGAATGGAGAGCTCACTGCTAGAGGGGGGTGGCGCTGTGAATGGGGAACAAGTGTGCCCAAGGAGTAGGCGGCTTTGGCCCAGAAGCAGCAAAATTCATCAAACATAGAACTGGTTCTGACTTATTTCCTTGGTCTTAAAAGAGACCAACAAGGACCTGAGTCTCCTCCTGTCAATAACCCCTGCTCAGCCAATCAGGTAGAGACCGAGGACGGGAGGCTGAGGGTTCTCACCAGAGAGCCCAAAGGATGGCCCAGGTCACTGGTGGGGATCACTGCCTGAGGATTATTTCAGCCCCACATTTTTGGGTGGACTTCCACAGTGGGAGATGCAGAGCACTCCTGCAAAACACACACACACACCCTACCTCCTGGTGTTGTGAGGGGAACAGGGGAAAGGACAAAAGAAGCAAGAGACGAAGAGAAAGGAGGGAGGGATGGAGGAAAAGGTGAAACAAAGGACAAACCCTAATGTCCCCAGTGATTCTAAGAGACAAAATCTCAGGTGCGCAATAAAAATTCTGAATCCTTAAGCTCGTGTTTTCCATGCCTAGAATTCAACTGTCACCAGCTGGATCAGACTGAACAGGTTTCAAACCTCCAGGAGGCTCTTACCTTCTAAACAGGGATGGCTGTTTTCTAGTAAAATCACTGTGACGTTATTGATATAAATTGGGACCATATAGAACATGGGTTGCAACCAAGGTCCTGCAGTGGCACCAAATCTTAGGTAAAGGGGGTCATATAAGGTGTCTAAGACCAGGTTATGGGTTGCTGGTTATAATTATGCTGTCTGTATTATTTTTAGTTGAAGTTATGTATATTGGCTCTATGCTGTCTGTATTTCAAGTTGGTGCTGTGCTTCTGGGGAAGCATCCCAGACAAGCTGGTGTTAGCTATGCTTACCCTGCTTGATGGCCCATTAAGGACCATCAGCTACACAACTGACCCATGGAGAGAAGGCAGACACGCCTTGTGACTCAGCAAGGTATGCAGAAACTTGTCCATGTGACTGCAGACTCCATTTTGCTGGGATTTTCCACAGTAAGAACAAAGATTCTTACACCTGGAAAAGCCTATATAAGGCTGATGCATCATCTCCATCTGGTCTTCGATCCTGCTTCTACCTCTGGAGGGACTTTGCTACAAACTAAAGCGCTACACAAGGGACTGATGACCCATCCCAGCGGGGGATGTTCTCCAGAGACTTAATTTGAACCTGCAGTTTACTCCAGCACTGCTGCAAGCCTGAACTAAGAACTTTGCCATTACTGTATGTAATTGATTCCATTTAACCAATTCTACCTCTCATCTCTACCTTTTTTCCTTTATGAATAAACCTTTAGATTTTAGATTCTAAAGGATTGGCAACTGCGTGATTTGTGGGTAAGATCTGATGTGTATATTGACCTGGGTCTGGGGCTTGGTCCTTTGGGATCGAGAGAACCTTTTTCTTTTATTGGGGTGTTGGTTTTCATAACCATTCATCCCCAGGACGAGTGCACTGGTGGTGATACTGGGAGACTGGAGTGTCTAAGGAAATTGCTTGTGTGACTTGTGGTTAGCCAGTGGGGTGAGACCAAAGTCCTTTTTGTCCGGCTGGTTTGGTTTGCCTTAGAGGTGGAAAAACCCCAGCCTAGGGCTGTGACTGCCCTGTTTAAGCAATTGGTCCTGATTTGGCACTCTCAGTTGGGTCCCGCCAGAACCGCACCGTCACAATCACTACAAGGGAAGGAGAAAACTTGAAAGAGGTTCCTCCTGGCGCTCACGTCCGTGAGCCCGAATACTCTCTCAGTCCTCAAAGAGAGACCTGGAGAAGGGGACTTGCTGAAGCAAAGCCACCGGGGTCTCTGAGGTTTCCCTGGCCCTCGCCCTGTCCTGCCTGGCTGATGTCAGCATCTCTCTGTGAGGTCACCACCTCCCCACCACCTTTGACCAATAGGCTGAGGTCCTGCAAAAGGCCTTTGTAAGGTCACTGCCACACCCCTGCCTTGCTGGGCTAATGTCCTGCCCCTGGCCAGGCACTTTGCCGGTTTGAGCTACTCCCTGTGGATCACCCCACTCAAGGAGCGTTCGTTCTAGGCAGCAAGCCGGCTAGACAGGGAAACATCAGACGCTGCTCCCAATGGTACACTCAGTTTTTCAGAAATTAGTTGACTTTACGGCCAGAAGAGACCATTAGAGCATCTAATCTAACTCCCTGCGTATCACAGACCTCCTGTAGGACACAATAGCAGGTGAGGGAGGGGGGCTGAGGAGGCGAGTGGGAGGGGCTGGTGAGCCGGCAGCAGGGGACTGAGGAGACGAGCTATGAGTTGGTGGCTGACCTGTTCTGCTGATCTGGTCTGGCTCCCAGCCCCTCTCCAAGGGTTCCAGCTGTCTGTAGGTGCTGCCTTCCTCAGTCCCACCTCATTCACTCCACAGGGCGACTGATTACAAAGTGAGGGGAAGATCTTATTCTACTTCTAGCAAAAGACATTTTCCTTTACCTTAATTATACTACCTTATAGACCAAGGTTCAATATCACCATTTTGGCAGGGCGGTGCTGGGGAAGGAGGGTTTGTTTCACGGACGGGCGGAACTTGGGATTGTTTCTGGGGCTCTGCAGCGCTGGGGTGGTGTTCGTGAGGCCGGGGGTTTCAGCCTCAGCTGTTTTCTTTGGAGTAATATTGCCCTCGCCGCTTACGAGTTGTGCAGGCCTGGACAAAACCACAGACTCTGGACTCAGCATTCAAGTATCCTGCGGTCTGAACTTTGCATCTGATACATTCTCATTGGCTACCATTGTTTGGCCAGCAGGGAAGTGCTTCTTGTCCAACAAGGCAGCCAGACTGGGACCCGTAGGCATGGAATGGCGCTGAAGGAATCAGCTGTTTCTCTCTGTGCTTCATCTAACTTTGGATCCAAATGGTAAAAGACAGTTGTGCCCAATTTAATCATGGCGTCCTTCAGGAGTGTGATCAATGCCACTTAACTAGGGAGCAGGGTTCTAAAAATAGTTTACCTGGGCCACAGGTCACCATAGTTTCCATCCCGGGGGTGAAAATCAACCACTAGTACCTGCAATTTCTACCTGAGCTCTTGTCAAATCTTTGACATTCCTTGAGTAATTTTACACTTCTCTGGTGTAGAATTCTTCACCAACCGCACAACAGATCAATAGCGACAGTGAGGTACAACTCGCCCAACTATGCCCTTTTATTTCTTTAATCTGGTGGCACAGATTTAAATTAGGACTAAATTCAGGTGCGACTTAGAATCCCTGTAAGACAACAAATGTCAGGTCTCTATTAAAACAGGTATCTTTCTGCAGCTACAGCACATTCAACATGGATTTCATTTTCTACACATTTATGCATCTCCCAGGGGTGAGCTGATGAGAAAAGTCACTTCCATGTTTCCCATCTCTATCTAGACAGGGATTGTATTTCCCAAATAACAGGCAACATGCAGCTAATGGGGAAGGAGCCACTTCCTGCAGGGCCTGGGCCACAACGGCTTTGGGAGCCCAATGCATGGACACTTTGTTTAGTTACAAGTTATTTACGAGGGAATCCTCTTCCCAGCCCTTTAGAAAAAATACTGACCTAACCAATTGCACAACAGGGGGACTGGGATGGTGATGGGGTAAATCAGAGGGATTCCCTTATTCCCCATCTTATTCTGTTGTTACAGAGGGTGAAATGACATTTTTTCCTATCCCTGCCCTGTTCCTGCTCTTTGTTATAGTTCAATATACGGTATTTTAAGTGAGAAAAATGGTAGGAACAATATCTGCTCTGCAGCACAACCTGAACCAACATCTGAGCAACTGGGAGTGAAACAACTTCTTCCCCAAGAGTGAACTCGATGACTAAGAATTGCTGTGAAATGGGGGAACAGTATAACCGTGATGCTCAGGGTTTGTTAAGACTAGGGAAAGTGATGGAGTTTAGGTCAGGTCAAGGGAAAGCTAATGCCAACCCCTGCACCTGGGCTGCATCTGCTCTACAACTATAATTGTCTTGTTACACCAAGATCACTAACTTGAGCAGCCAACGCCATGTGCAGCCCTAGTGGATGTCAGGCTCAGGTAGTTTTAGCCTCAGTATAGCTTGTTGGACTCAAACCTCTCCCCTACCTGGAGCTGATGAACATTCCTGGCAGGAGGGACACACACTCCTACGACTCAAAGGAAAGGAGTTGATAGAACAGATCACAGGACTGACCTCAAAGAAGGGTGAGCTGCAAAAGGCAGAAGTAGGCAACTGATCTGGTGGAGCTGAGAGACCTCGGTGAAGATGGTGCAAAAAATCACTATGTGGGAATTAGCAAATGTGATTTTAAACAAAATAAAACAAAAAAAGCTTTGGCCAGCCCTAGTCAAGGGATTTATAATAGTTCACTCTCATGTGGATTTTGCGATGTCTAATAAGGCTTGAGCGGTGATTGAAGCTTTTCCCGCACTCAGAGCACGTGTAGGGCCTCTCCCGAGTGGATAATCTCAGGTCTCATAAGGTGACAGCTCCGCCGAAGCATTTCCCGCACTCAGCACATGTGTAGGGCTTCTCCTGTGTGGATTCTCCTGTGTGCGCCAGGACAGAGCTGTGATTTAAGCTTTTCCCGCACTCAGAGCACGTGTAGGGCTTCTCCCCTGTGTGGATTCTCTGATGTGTGATAAGGTGAGAGCTCCGCCCAAAGCTTTTCCCGCACTCAGATCCCCAGTAGGGCGTCTCTCCCGTGTGGATTCTCTCATGTCTGATAAGGTGAGAGCTCCGCCCGAAGCATTTCCCGCACTCAGAGCACGTGTAGGGCGTCTCCCACGTGTGGATTCTCTGGTGTCTGATAAGGTTTGAGCGCTGATTGAAGCTTTTCCCGCACTGAGCGCACGTGTAGCGCCTCTTCCAAGTTGATTCTGTTGCGTGGAATAAGGTCTGAGTGGCTACTGTAGTTTTCCTCTGGCCTCTGCTGAGTCTCACAGGCTTTTGTGTTTTCTGGGAGTGCACAACTCCTGGAAACATTCCCTTTGGATCTTCCTGATAACATCCAATGTGGATCTACTTGCACAGTGTCTTCCTGCTGGGGTTTCTCCTCCTCGTTCTCACTCACCAGCCCATCGCCGGATGGGAGACAGAGAGAATCGAGACATAGGTCACTCCCTGAGCCTGAGAAAAAGGAAATGTCAGAGAGAGGAATGGAAAAAGGGATGAACAAACCAAAATATATGTGGAGGAGAGATCAATCCTATCAGGTGCTGATTTTCCCAAACCCTTCCACAGAGAAGAGAGGAAGGCATCAGTTCTGGGTCCTCATTGCACCATAACCCTCATGGGAAAGTGAGATCGGGAGGGACCCGCTGCCAGTTGTCAGTCAGAATAGGAGGGAAGCCATGAGTGACATCTGCCATAATGATTCTACATCTGCAAGGAACAATCCTGAACTTGGAGAGCTCACAGGGTCTTTGTAGGGCATCCCAAATGTATCCTGCATTCCCACACAGCTGTTGAGTTGTTTAACCAAGTCCTCACCTGTGCAGGCAGTTCTCGACCACTTCTTTCTCAGAGCCCTGGAGGTCCGGGACCCATGGTTCTTCCTCGTTCCAGCTGCGAGATCACAGCAGGTTTGGAAATTGGAAACCCTACTGCAGGCAAAGAAAACAAGGGAGGTCAGTGGAATTTGTGGGATACTTGTCACAAAGAATATTCCATAGTTTTAACCCCATCTCATTTTTAGGCAGTAACATCTGTAGCCCTCAGGATTCATCTGCTTGCCTGCATAAATATCTCTTTTTTTATAAGTACAGTACTGTGATAGGTTTATTAATTCTTATTAAAAATGAGTTTGGCTGTAATGCAAGAAACCTACAGGCCAAAAACCTGCATTTTAAGCTAAAGCAAAGTTGGCATAGCTATATCCTGTGCCCTTTACCCAGAAAAGGAACTGTTTATCCTATACCCAAATAAAGTGCCTATGCTTAGGTCTAAGACCCTTTACCTAGACCAATAGACAATGAAGAATAGCAAAGGGGATTTTTCAAAGTTATACTCACAGACTTAACAAGTACCCCACAAGTGCGCAGATACCTGTCATCCATACGCACACACATACTAGCCTATGGAGTAAGCGTACCCTAACATTTCTATGGGGGAAGACTGAAATTTGGGCATAAGAGGAAGGATTTCCAGCATTTATTTCTATAAAAAGAGGTAACCTACCTCACTATGGTATCCCCACCCCCACCTCGACCTCCTCCTTCTTCACTACACTTCACCATCTTCAACTACGTATTCATGCTATCCATCTACGATGGTATTAACCAGTAATAGGCCACACTTATTTTCTTTTCAAACTTTAAGTTCAAAAGGGACTCGGCTAAGCTTGGTCTCTCTAAATGTTATTTTAGTTTGTGTATTAGATTATTTAGTTGAGCTAAAAAATAAATTCTAAAGTAGCTTTGACAGCTCTTTGCATTAGTTTCCTCTGCAAGAGGTGTGAAACCAGAACCGCCAGAGGCGAGGCCAACGCCAGTTTATCAAAACAGGGTGTGAATATTAACCAAGTTTGCAGCACATAATATTGTATCATCATATATATCTCTTGAATAACAGTAATACAATTGTAACTCTGTAATTCTACCTGTTTTACAATTTACTTACTATTTCACTGAGTTTAATAAAAATTCTTTGACTATATCTGTCTCCGTGTGAGCTTCCTGTCATACCCCAAGGTCCCTTTATCAATTCTGTGGAACCTGATTTGAATCACAAACTTTTATCTTCTGATCAAACAAATTGGCGAGCCTAAACCCATATTAATTAATATAAATGATTAAGTATTATTATTAATTAATTAAAATAATTACAATACAAATTAAATTACGTTGATAAATCAAATCAACATTACTCACATACCCCAAATAAGGCTACGCATCCCAAGGCCATCTTCCTTGGCTCAAAGTGGCAGGAGAGTTACTATTATAACAAATCATATTCACTACCTTAGTGCCTAAGGACCAACTAACAGTGGGTCCCCATTGTGCTAGGCAAAGTGCAAACAGAGAACAGTAGATGGCCCATGCCCTGAAGAATTTACAATCTAAATCAGGGGTAGGCAACCTGCGGCAGCGAGCTGATTTTCAGTGGCACTCACACTGCCTGGGTCCTGGCCCTGGTCCGGGGAGGGGGCGGGCTCTGCATTTTAATTTAAGCTCTTAACCATTTTAAAAATCTTATTTACTTTACATACAACAATAGTTTAGTTCTATATTATAGACTTATAGAAAGAGACCTTCTAAAAACGTTAAAATGTGTTACTGGCACACGGAACCTTAAATTAGAGTGAATAAATGAAGACTCGGCACAGCACTGCTGAAAGGTTGCCGACCCTGATCTAAATAGACAGGACAGACACTGAATGGGGAAGGGCTAGAACCCACTGTTAGAATAGAGTTATTCAGGCCTGCCTGTAAAGCCTAGACTTTAAGAACTTAGGGTATTTTTATCACTTTGTCTTTATACCCTGTAACTAGCTAAGAATCAAAATCTCAGTCTGCCTGTGTCTGGGCCTTCTCTCACTAGGATAGGCTGAGCCCTTGTTCTTACGCTAAGGCCTTTGGCTAAGCAGCAGGGGCAGCCATAAGCTGGGAAACATAGCATCACATCCTCACATCCCAAACCAGTCACACTGAAATAAGGTGCTATTGGGCTGTTAGGAAGTCGATCCTGTCCTGATAGTGCCCATCACCACCAGATAAAGAAATAGATCTTAAGATGGTTAAAGAAAACTTAGTTTGCCAGCATCCTGTCTGGCAAGAAATTCCTTATCAATGGTTGTGAAACCCTCATTTCTGTATTGTTCTATCTTTATGGCTACCACTTTTACTTGTTAATCAGTCTGGTTCTCTAATTGTTTCTGTCTGCTGCATAATTAATTTTTCTAGGTGTAAGTTCATTAGGCAGTGGAATATGCTTGCTTGGAAATAACCCCAATAAACATCGCATTATCTGTGCTTCAGACTTCTGGTCTTTTGCTGCTTGCTGTCTGCATGACAAGAACCAGGGAAGTGGGAAGGTGAAGGGAAAACCCTCTAACAAATGGACATGACCTGATAACCAAGAGGTAAGCCTTTAAGGAAGGTTTTAATACACTTTGGAATGGATCAGGGATTCCCATGAGGACTGAGAGGGAGCGATGGTAAACACACATTTAGATCCTTTTCTTGTTTTATATCTTTTCCCCATAAGGCTGAACCTCTGGCACTGTCATGGATCCATAGGATCTGTGCAATGCCCTGGCTTTTAAATAGTCCTTGGGAGGTGCCTCTTGAGTGCACTAGACCCCCAAGGGCTCCCACTCTTCCACAAGGACAGGCCACTTAGCTTCAACACCTGAGACTGAGCCACTTCCTCGGTGCCCTTCCTCCACACTCCTCTCCACTTCTTCCCATTACTCTCAGCCAGCACCACCTTCCAGCACCTTGGGAGCTTCTTGTGTTCCCTCCTCATCTCTCACAACCTCCTCCCTCTCTGCTGCTTCTTAGCTCTAATCCTGCACACACCCTCCCCATGTCCTGGCACCCCAGAATTATCTACTCCCCCCTTCTCCTCCCCTCCCACAGCTCTGTTCTCCCTTCATCCGTGGGGTCCTGAATGGCAACATTATACGCTCTCCTATCAAAATAGGAGCTCATCTGACTGTCACACAAGCCATGCATGAGTCATACACCCATTTACTCAATTTAGAATTCTACAGGAGGTATATTTTCCTCTTAAAATGAGGAATAGGCATGAAAGTTACAGTTATTAATGTATCCAATAAGGATACATTAAATGGAATTTTAAAATGACTGACGGCACCAAAAAGGCACATGTCCAAAAATGATACTAGTGGGTGGGAGATAAGGCAAAAAAAGGGGGGGCAAGGAAACTTGTCAAAACTTGTATGACAAATAAAGGTATAAAGTTATCACTACTCAGGTTCTTTAGAGACCCCACAGCTTCTAATAACCCAGGGACAGGAACCCTTACCCAGCGAGGTCACTGTCTCATAGTTCTCCTGCATGACATCCCTGTAGAGGGCTCTCTGAGCGGGGTCCAGCAGAGCCCCTCTTCCTGGTGAAATGCACAGCCACCTCCTCGAAGGTCACTGGCCCCTGAAAGAGAAAGAGTCCAACACTCAATACCAGCTGCCCCACTCACAACCCCACTGTTCACAGAACAGCAGCACCAGGTAAATGGAAGCTCCGGGAGGCACATGTTAACAGAGTCCCACCCCACCTTGCCTAAAGCATCCAGGAGGCATCAGAGGATAGAAAGAGAGAACCTTTGTGTCTCCCAGCTGACAGACGGAGGCAGGGTCATCACATTTATCACATAGCTACTAGCCAGAGCTTAATATAGGATATTGGGCTGTCTCTGACCCTGCTGGTAGCTCCTGGTAGGAATCCCAACACTCTCCAAATAAAATATATGGAAGAAAGGGAAGTTAGAATCTAAGTTAGAAGGTCAGAATTGTAGAAAGTTGGTAAGGAAAGCTAACATAAATCAATGATTAACCAATGAAAATAAGAAGGAGGTTTTAAAAGTACAAAATTAATCCTAACAATGGTAGTGCTACATTACTAGATGGAAATGGCAGAATTATCAACAATCATGGAGAAGAGGTAAAAGTGTTCAATAAATATTTCTCTCCTGGATTTGGAGAAAACAGATGATGTAACTCATATCATAAGATATTGACACTAACAGTCTTTCCATTTCAACAATAACTCACAAGGACATTAAACAGCAGCTATTCAAGTTAGATGTGTTTAAATCAGTGGGTCCAGATAACTAGAGTTTTGAAAGACCTACTGGAGGAGCGTGGTGGACTGTTAATTTTAATTAGGACTTGGAACACTTGGGAAATTCCAGAAGACTGGAATAAAGCTAATGCTGTGCCAATATTTTAAAAAGTATAAAAGAGATGACGCAGCTAATTACAAGTGTGTCAGTCTGAAATCGATACTGGGCAAAAGAATGGAGCAGCTGATACTGGATTTCATTAATAAAGAAAGGAGAGTAATGTAATTAGTATCCATTAAAAAGGTTTAGACACAATAGATTCTATCAAACTAAGTGGATATCCTTATTGGATGAAATTAAAAGTTTGGTTGCAGCTAATAGTACTGATGTAATATACGTAGGCATATGAGTTGCTTCAGCACAATATTTTGACTAGAATGTACAAAATACACACGGCATACATTAAATAGATTAAAAACTGGGATTTTAAATAGGGAACCATGGTTGAGTGGATTTCTTTCTAGGGGTTCCTGTAAGATTGATCTTGGCCCTGTGCTATTAACATTCTTATCCATGACCTGGAAGAGAATATAAAATCATCACCGATAACGTTTGCAGTTGCCACAAAGATCGGGGTGGGGTAACTAATGAAGTGCCAGTAGATTCAGGCTCCAGCACTGGGAGTCTGGGAAGTTTTCCCAGCCCTGCCTGGACGGTTATTTCCTGTTCCACAAAGAGGGCAAGTTCCATTCCCAACACCTGTGCCTTGACATTAGGAGCTATCTGACACTACAGTCCATATTCAGCATAGTGGCAGGATTATAATATGATTAGGACATGAGGCATTTTGTACAAGATGAGTCACGTGCGGTGTCACTGGAAAAGTTATGATTTGCTGAATATGATTATCCTATTTGTGTGCATGGATCATGTTTGTATCTGAAGTTATGGATATTGACTCTGTATCTGTCTTTCAAATGTGCTTACTCTGGGTAACACCTACAATGAGCCTTTCAGGTACAACAATGAAGAAGCCAGACAGTTCATGGCTCATCAACAAAGACAATGGACTGTGGAAGAGCTTAGCCTTCCTGTGAATGTGCCAGCCAGCCTATGAGTCATGGCTACTATGACTCAGCAGGGCACTCTAGGCATGTGACCAGACCACATGACAACGAACTCCATTTTGGTACCTGTATTTTTCCACAAACCGGACTGGGAACTGAGTTTGGAACAAATGGTTCCTGCCCTATGGAAAAGCTACATAAGGTGGGGTGTGACATCATCTCTTGGCCTCATTCCCCACACACAAGAGAACTCCTGGCAGCACCTGAGCAACAAAGACTGAAGTGGGGGAAGTGCTGGTCCCAGGGTAAAGGGATTTCTAGGTTGTGTATGGAAACTTGGTGGACTATCATCAGTCAGGGTGAGAAATTGCTAATTCAAATTCTATCCAGATAGTATGTTAGGCTTAGTTTGAGTTTTTGGTTATATAAGTAATCTGCTTTGATCTGTTTGCTAACACTTATTGCGGGGAAATTGGCTGTTGTCTTCTCTCTCCTTGAGCGGCTCAGGTAAAGCACTCAGGTAGCTTAGTTGGCTGCATGGCGCCACCTGCTGTCGTGTTGGGTGATAACAGGCCCTGGAGAGGCTGGCTGAATCTCCAGCAAAGCAGTGTGAGAAGGGCCAGCCCAGCTTGAGGGTTAGAGCAGCGGTCCCCAACCTTTTGGCACTAGGGACCGGTTTCAGAGAAAATAATTTCCGGACCTGCCCCTATCTGACCCCACTCACTTCCTGCCCCGACTGCCCGCCCCTCAGAATCCCCGACCCATCCTGCTCCTTGTCCCCTCACCATCCCCAGAGACCCCACCACCCTGGGACCCCACCCTGCTCCCTGTCCCCTGACTGCCCCAACCCCTATCTCCCGCTGAGTCCTGACAGACCCCGAACACCCACAATCCAACCCCCGGCATTCCCTGACCGCTCCCAACCTCCGCCCCTCTCTGTGCCTTGACTGTCCCCAGGACTCCCTGCCCCTTAGCCAACCCCTGGCCCCAGCCTCTACCCCGGCTCCTCCTCACCCGGAGCCTCAGTGCCTCGCCCGACAGCTGCAGCGTGTCTCCGGCGGAGCCTGAGCTCCGTCCTGCTCCGAGCCACGTGGGAGGGGCGGGGCTGGGAGCTCCACGCCGAGCGGAGGCAGCTGAGCTCAGCCCGAGCTTGCAGCCCCGCCCCTCACCACGCGGCTCTGAGGGGCGGGGCTTAGGACCCTGCCGGAGACACGCCGCTTGATGTGCTAGGGGTCGGTTCGCGGCCCGGTTCCTAACAGGCCACGGACTGGTACTGTCCGCGCCCAGGGGTTGGGGACCCTGGGTTAGAGGGCACAGCGGTTCCCAGACTGCCCCCTGGGGTGACAACCCATCACACCCTAAACTACCCTAGTGTCAGCAGGTTTGTCACATCCTGTCCTCCCTTTCTCCACCCAGGATATTTCCTGCCTCCCACCATCTCTAGCAGCTCCCACCAGTGGTGAGCTCCAGCTGGGTCGCATGAACGGTTGTTAATTTAGAAGCCTTTAGAACCGGTTGTTCCAGGACAACTGGTTCTAAAAAGCTTTTAAATTTAACAAATGCTTGGGCAGTTGTCCACCTGGCCCCAGCTCACCTCCCCTTCTCCTCTGAAAGCTCCACCCTTCTTCTCCTCCCCTTTGAGGTTGTGGGGGCTGATAGGGGTTGGGGCAGTCAGAGGGCAGGGTACAAGGGGGCTGAATGGGGGCAACGGTCCCGGGGGCAGTCAGGAAGGAGCAGGGGTTGGATGAGGTGGTGGGGGGCAGTGAGGGACAGAGAGAAGGGGTGGTTGGATGGGGCAGAGGTTCCAGGGGGGCATCAAGAATGAGAGGAGGGGTTTGATGGGGCGGCAGGGGGCAGTCAGGGGACGGGGATGGGTCAGGGTCCCCGGGAGGGTGTCAAGGAGCATGGGGGTTGGAAGGGCACGACCCTGGGGGCATGACCCTCGTGAGGTGAGGACAAGGGAACCTGTTGTTAATATTTTGGCAGCTCATCACTGGCTCCCACCATCCTGTACATTTACTGCTTCTTTCCTCCAAGCAGAACCCACCACCAGCTCCCTTAGAATCCCTTACCTGAGCCAGCTCCATTGCAGCCATTTCCGTCCCCCTGGGAGGAGGGGATGATTTGGGGAGAAACGTGGACGTTATTCTGTAACCTGCTAGGGCGAGAAAGGCAATGTGAGAGAATTCAGACAGGGTTTCTGTCCTTTCCACATGTCGATTCCCCCCAGCATTGTTCCCTGCTAATGGACATTCTAGGTTCTGCCACACTGTGAAGCACAGAGTGACCTTATCCCAGTACAGGCCTAGCCCCCTCCCACCAGGGTGTAGCCCTCTGACACATGATGAAACCCTCCCAGGAGCAGAGTCTCTCTCTTACACTTATAAAGTTTGCGGGCGATACCAAGCTGGGAGGGGTTGCAAGGAATTTGGAGGATAGAACTGAAATTCAAAATCATCTGGACAAACTGAGAAATGGTCTGAAGTAAATAGGACGAAATTCAATAAGGACAAATCCAAAGTACTTCATTTAGGAAGGAACACTCAGTGGCACACATACAAAATGGGAAATGATGGCTTAGGAAGGAGCACTGCGGAAAGGGATCTGGGGTCGTAGTGGATCACAAGCGAAATAGGAGTCAACAGTGTTGCAAAAAAGCAAGTATCATTTTGGGAAGTATTAGCAGGAGTATTGTAAGCAAGACACGAGAAGAAATTCTTCCGCTCTACTCCACGCTGATTAGGTCTCAACTGGAGTAATGTGTCCAGTTCTGGGGGCCACATTTCAAGAAAGATGTGGACAAATTGGAGAAAGTCCAGAGAAGGGCAACAAAAATGATTAAAGATCTAGAAAACATCACCTATGAGGGAAGATTGAAAAACTGGGGAAGACTCAGAGGGTCATGACCATAGGACAAGAAGCAATGGATTTAAGGCAGTTTAGGATGGAGATTAGGAAAAACTCCTAACTGTCAGAGTGGTTAAGCACTGGAATAAATTGCCCAGGGAGGTTGTGGAATCTCCATCACTGGGGATATTTAAGAGCAGGCTGGACAAACACCTGTCAGGGATTGTCTAGATAATACTGAGTCCTGCCTTGAGGGCAGGGGACTGGCCTAGATGACCTCTAGAGGACCCTTCCAGTTCTATGATTCTAAGAACCAAAGGCCAGAGAAGAGCAGAATCAAAGGAGTCACTCTGGGAATTCTCCCTGTCACTGTCCCCAAGGCAGCTCTCTCAGGTTAACTAAGTTGTTGGATGCTCCAGCCTTTATCCAGTCTCTCTGGCAGTGCCCCTTCATGGGCTGGGCCTAGTTTTAGCTTTGGGAAGTGTGACCCCAGGGGTGCTGAGACTGGGCCTTCTTGCCGCAGCACATCTTGTTCCTTTCTGTGGCTCCCCAGTGAGTCCAAATGAGTAGATACTCCTCATACAGACTGTGAACATAAGAAGGGCCCACTGCATCAGAGCAATGGTCCATCTAGCTCAGTGGCCAATGCCAGGTGCCCCAGAGGGAATGAACAGAACAGGTAACTTCAAATGATCCATCCCCTGTCACCCATTCCCAGCTTCTGGCAAACAGAGACGAGAGACACCATCCCTGCCCATCCTCCCTGTGACACTGGCAGACGAGGTGTTAGAGGCGTGTGTAAGAGCTATGTCTTAATTGAACAAGGACAAACACACAGTGGAATCGGTCTGACTCACCTGTGTTAGTATTGTTAAAACAGGTATTAGGATTCTAAGAACATGTTTAGACTTTATTGAGTGCTTGTGAGTTGCTTCCTGGGTTAATATCTGACTAGTTGCATTGTGAGCCTCTGTGGCTCTGTAAATCACCAGACAGGAGAGAGACTTTACCTAGGTGAAGTGCTGATTGACAGCCGAATGCATTACACCCTGCCTGGCAGGAAAGGTCCATCCACACCAGAGAGACTATTATGGGATGTTAAAGACAAAAGACTGTTGTGCTCTTGACTTCCCATTAGCTGAGTTTGCAGCTCAGAGCACATGGCAGGAAGGGGATGAAAACCCCATGCAGAAGGAACTGATGATCTGTATGCTGCTTGGACTCTGGGGCAAAGTTCCTAGGCATAAGCACGAGATCCCCAGCTGCTTAGCCGGGTTAGTCCTAAAGAATATGCAGAGCTTGCTTATTAGAGAAGCTTCTATTACCTTTGAAATTTAAGACTGTAATTTGTCTGCTTCTGGATGATTATCTGCTGTGACAGGGCAAGGCCAGCTGGCTATAGGAAAGTAGTGAGAAACAGGTATGTTAGCCCCAGGCTAAACAAATCCCTGTTACCATGGTAACCAAAGGACAGTTGCTCCAGGTTAATCAAGACACCTGGGGCCAATTAACATCCTTCCAGAAAGCCCTGGAGACAGCTAGGTTGATGGGGACCCTGAAGCCAATCAGGGCTGGCTGAAACTAGTTCAAGAGCTCCCAGTTAGGCAGGTGGGTGTGCAGAACAGGAGCTGTGGGAGCGACTGAGCAGTACACACCAGATCAGGCACAAGGAAGGAAGCCCTGAGGTAAGGGTGAAGTGGAGCCTGAGGAAGTGGGGGTGCTGTGGGAAGTAGAACAGGGAATTGTATGTGTCCTGTTTCTAAAAGGTCAGATACCACAGCTGATACTATTAGGGTCCCTGGGCTGGAGCCTAGAGTAGAGGGGGTCCTGGGCTCCCTTTGCTGCCCTGATTAATCACTGAGACTGGGAGACAACAGAGACTCTGCAAGGGAGGAGCTTTGCCTCCTCCTCGCTGGCTTACGATGAAAATGGCTCAGTGGGCTGTGACCCTTGTCCCTAAAGAGAAGGGCTACGTGGAGGGTCACAGTGAGCCTCTGAGGCTAGCGAAATCCACCAGGAAATGCAGGGCCCATGGAGACAAGGACAGAGCTTTGTCACACTGCGTTAACTTTGTAAACTCTCATTTCCTTTTAAATAAATCTTAATACAGGTTGTGACAGGACTGGCTACAAGTGTTGTCTTTGCTGGGAGATCCAAGCGTCATTTGACCTAAGGAAGTGACTGGTCCTTCGGGCCTGGCAGTAACCTGAACGTTGCTGTGACTCGTGGGGTAAGGCAGGGTTCTCAACCATGAGTCTGGGGCCCTGGGGGCCGTGAGCAGCTTTCAGGGGCTGCCAAGCAAGGCCGGCATTAGACTCGCTGAGGCCCAGGGCAGAAAGCTGCAGTCCCAGCGCATGGGGCTGAAGTCTGGGCCCTGAGCCCCACCACCCAGGGCCGAAGCCGAAGCCATGTAGCTTTGTGGGGTCTGGGGCCCCAGGAAGTCGCCCTGTTTGCTACCCCTAACACCAGCCCTGGCTGTGATGTTATTAATATAACCTGTGACTGTATAGTTCATTGGTGCAACCACTTATATATTTGCAGCAAATGTTGTACAACGGTTGGCGTGTAAGGTGTCTATGAAAAGATTGTAATTTGTTCTGATGATGATACTACCTGTGTGGGTGTATCATTTTGCAGTTAAAGTTATGAATATTGGCTACGTTCTTGTACATCAGTGTGTTTTGATTCTGAAGTAGCCTTAGTAAAGCATTAGATCAGCTTCTTCAGAAAGGAATTTGCAAATCAAGTGCCCAATCAAGAAACACTTAAAGGACCTTGGGGAAACTCCAATCCACATACCCTGGTGGGCCGGGCCAGTTTCTTTACCTGCCACATCCGCTGGTTCAGCCGATTGCAGCTCCCACTGGCCGCGTCTGCCGTCGCAGGCCAATGGGAGATGCAGGAAGCGCGCAGGCTGAAGGATGTGCTGCCTGCCACTTCCCGCTGCCTCCATTGGTCTGGAGTGACAAACTGCGGCTAGTGGGGGCCGTGATCGGGCAAACCTGCCAACATCGCAGGTAAACAAACTGTCCCAGCCTGCCAGGGTGCTTACTCTGGTGAGCCGCGTGCCAAAGGTTGCTGATCCCTGAGCTAAAATATTTAAGAGACAAGTCAGTTGAAAATATAGTGGTGCAAGAACAAAGTAACATCGCTTCCCATTGTTACACAGCTTCTAGCTGCTGGAGGCTGCAATCCCCTGTTGTTAACATGGTTATTGGGCTGAAATCTCCCCACAGCCAGTCAGAGACAGACACGTACCTGTGTCGCTCCCAGCCCCGTCGCAGCATCTCTAGGGGAAGGAGAAGATGGGAGAGGTGAGAATTCAGGCCCTCACATTAATGGAGAAATCCCCATTGCTTATTAATGGAACTGCTGTTAACGACGAGATGGTGACAGAGATCAGAGGCCGATAACGCAGCCGCTGCAGACAGAGCCAGCCCCACAGGGCTGCTCCATGGGGAAGGGCGACTCGCTGAGCTGGGCTGTGAGATGGAGCCCAGGATCAGTGACATCACTAGAGTCCCCGACTCCTTCCCAGGGTCAGGGTCGCTCTAACCAGAGGAGACGCCACCCCCAGACTCCAACTCACCTTTGAATCCCAGCAGCACCTCCTGCAGCATGGCACTTTGCAGAGAGAAATCGCTAAGTCTCTTCTCCAGCTCCGCAAACGACGGCTCTGGCTTCCGAAACGTCCCGTCCTCCCTGCTGGGGAAAGGAGGGGTGAGAAATAGGCCTGAGCCCCAGACCCTGAGCCCAGCAACCCCCAAACTTCACAAAACCTGGATCTGAGCTTTGTAGCCTGAGATAGTCAATGTCAGGTGAGTCACCTCAGCCCTGTGCTCCCCAGAGAGACGGGAAGTGGGGAGACACTAGAGCAAGGAACGGAGACATTGTTCAGGGGCTTTCTCAGGGACGCTCTGGTTCTGGGGGGGGCAGAGCCACCCCCTACGCCGGTTTACTGCAGGAACAAGGGGCACCAGCACGGGGATTATGTGGAAAGGGAGGAGACACAGACCAAAGAGTGGGCAGGTCCTATATGTTCACAGTGGCCACAGACAGAGCCCAGGGCTCCAGCAGGGAATGAACGTGGGCCCTTTAATGCCAAAACCCCCCAACCCTTCAGCTGAAGCAGTAACCCTGGGACGTCCAGCTCATTTGGCAGAGAGGGCCACATTGCACCGTCCGTTATGGCCAGTGGCCAGGGCATCGGGTTAGAACTCTGTGCCCTGCTCCATTCACAGCAGAACACCCACTGCTTTCCATGGGACACCCACGTACAAAGAACAAGGGGGGAATCTGCCCTTTGTATGGGAAATAAATTTTAGTTCTTAGTTATCAAACCTAGCAGCCCATGAGGGGGAGCGAAATGGAGCCCAGGACTTACCTGCCCCCAGTGCTCCCAGCACCCTACAAAGGAGAGAAAGAGGAGGCCGTCAGGGGGAGTGTCCCTGGGTGGGGAGGCCTCCTGCTCTGCAGGGGTCACCACTGAGGCCTCGGGCAGTAGGGGAATTTCAGGTTTACATTCCCAGAGCTGCTGCCCCCCTACCAGACCCCAGCAATCCCTGCGGGCAGGTCCTACTGTGGAAATCTTCTCCCGGGCACTTTACAGGCAGAAGATATTTCTCTGCATTGAGAATCAAATTCCCCCCAGTGCTGAGAGACCCAGAAGGCCCCTGGCCCCACTAAACCCATTAACCTGCAGTGACAGGGGCCTTGGGCCTAACTCGGGACCTCAGCATGGTGGGGGAGGGGATTTCACCCTCCAAGAGCAAATGCAGAGAGACATTTCCAGGAGAGAAGGTCTTGGGGCTGCAGCATCCAGGACTCCCAGGGCCCATCCCTGGCACCGCTGCCAGACTCACTGGGTGACCTTGGGCAGGGCTCTGCCCCTCCCTCTGCCTCACTTTCCCCATTTGTCCCATAGGGATAATGCCCCTGACCACACTCTGTAAAGTGCTTTGGGGTCTAGGGCTCAGAAGCACCTAGAGAAACGCTGCAAATGATCATTGCAATGACAGCCTGACTGGCAGGGGTTGGCCCAGCGGCTGCTGCCCTTCTCTCCTCCTCTCCCGCTGAGCAGGGAAATCTGCCAGGACAGGCTGCAGACACCCTCATCCCTTCTCTGGACAATGGCTCCCTCCAGCTCCTCCAGCCGGGCCAGCAGCCGCTGCTCCTGCTCCTCCAGAAACCCTCGCAGCTCCTGCCACTCCCAGACGATCTTCTGCCTCTCGGCTTCCGTCTGTTTCTGCAACAGGGAGAGGGCGGCTCAGTAACGGGGGAACATAGAACATAAGAACGGCCAGACTGGATCAGACCAAAGACCCATCTAGCCCGGTATCCTGTCTTCTGACAGAGGCCAATGCCAGGTGCCCCAGAGGGAATGAACAGAACAGAGAATCATCAAGTGATCCATTCCCAGCTTCTGGCAAACAGAGGCTAGGGACACCATCCCACTCATCCTGGCTAATAGCCACTGATGGACCTGTCCTCCATGCACTTCTCTAGTTCTTTTTAGAACCCTGTTAGTGTCTTGGCCTTCACAACATCCCCTGGCAAGGGGTTCCACAGGTTGACTGTGTGTTGTGTGAAGAAATACTTCCTTTGTTTCTTTTAAACCTGCTGCCTATTCATTTCACTGGATGACTCCTAGTTCTTGTGTTATGAGGAGGAAATAACACTTTCTTATTTACTTTCGCCACACAAGTCATGATTTTATAGACCTCTACCATCCCCCCTTAGTCATCTCTTCTCCAAGGTGAACAGTCTCAGGCTTTGTCTACACTGGCACTTCTCTCCTGCCAACAAAGAGCAGCTACACTGCGCGCCTGTCAGCAGAACGGCTGTAGCGGCACAGCCGTGTGGCTAAAAGCTGCGGCGCAGCCATAGCTTCAGTCTTATTAATCTCGCCTCATGCGGAAGCTGTTCCATATCCTTCATCATTTTTGCTGACCTTCCCTGAACCTTTTCCAATTCCAATATATCTTTTTTGAGATGGGGCGACCAGATCTGTACACAGTATTCAAGATGTGGACATACCATGGATTTATATAGAGGCAATAGGATATTTTCTGTTTTACACTCTATCCCTTTCCTAATGATTCCCAATATTCTGTTTGCTTTTTTGACTGCTGCTGCAGATTGAGTGGATGTTTCCAGAGAACTAGCCACAGTGACTCCAAAATCTCTTTCTTGAGCGGTAACAGCTAATTTAGACCTCATCATTTTCTGTGCATTTGATATTATCTTTTCCAATGTGCACTATTTTGCATTTATCAACATTGAAATTCATCTGCTCCATAACAGGAGAAAATCATAAATGCACCTGGGGGCGGGTGGCAGTTATTTACCAGAACACAAGAGCTCTTGCGGTGGGGGATGGGAAGTTAATTTATCCCGGGAAGGGAGGAGGGATCAGGACCGGGGTGAGCTGTACATCACCTACAGGAGGGACACTTCTCCCCAAAACCTCATCAACGTGCACTGAGCCAAATCCTCCACCTCTGCAGCCCACATTTCATCTCCTTCCTCCCCATCCCCCCAGGAGCTAGAAAGGATCCCTGGTCACTGTGACATCCAGACAGCCCGTGGGCAGGGGCTCTGGGCTAACACAGACTGACCCTCTCCTGCCCAGCAGCCTCCTGCGTCCTAAGGACATCATGTTACCCCGTGTCTGACCCTGCAGGCTCCTGGGCTCCAGCGGGATGGGTCCCTGGCTGAGGCGGGCAGGGTGGGCCCTGCACTCACCAGGTCATTCTTATGCCCGGCAAACCTAAGTGACGGGGGGCTCTGGGCACCTACCAGCAGCTCCTCGCTCTGCCGCTCCTCCTCGGCTTTGGCTGCTTCTCTCTCTTTTCCCAGGGGGGCCGGATGCTTTTGTGGGGCCTCCTGGAAGAAGCAGGAGGGAGGGTTAGAAACTGCTGCAAACCTCCCAGCTGCCAGATTTCAGGGCCCTCCTGCCCTGCAGACGCCTGTGCAGGGTCCCTGGGACTCAGACTGAGAGGAGATGGTGAAACAGGGAGCAGCTTTTCCAGAGGAAACGCAGGGCCCCAGGCTGCAGGGACAGGGGTGCAGCCCAACCCCCAGCTCCCCGGGGCCTCACCCACATCCCAAGCAGCCAACTTCAGACAGTCCCCCACTTTCCCCAGCGCCAGCCCCCAAAGCTCCGCAGGGCCAGATCTGAACACGGAGCCCCAAACATCCCCAGCCCTGACCCCCAGTGCACCCCAAACTCCCAGCTCCCAGCAGCCCCATCCCCAGCCGCTCCCCAGCCCTGACCCCCCAGCGCACTCCCAGCTCCCCCACAGCCCCATCCGCAGCAGCTCTCCCCCCAGCCCTCACCCCCCCAGCGCACTCCCCGCTCCCCCACAGCCCCATCCCCCGCCGCTCCCGCACCAGCCCTGACCCCAGCGCACTCCCAGCTCCCCATCCCCAGCCCTGACCCCAGCACACCCCAAACTCCCAGCTCCCCAGCCCCCATTCCCGGCCACTACCCTCCAGCCCTGACCCCAAACTCCCAGCTCCCCAACCCCAACCGCTCCCCACAGCCCTGACCCCCAGCGCACTCCCAGCTCCCCACAGCCCCATCCAGAGCCGCTCCCCGCCAGGCTCTGACACCCCAGATCCGACCCCGGGCCCAGCCTGGGCTCGAGCTCTGAGCCGAGCCGCGCTCCGGCCCTCCTGCAGCTCCCGGCCCAGCCGCTCCCGGGCTCCGTCGCCCCGGCCCCGTCCGAGACACTCGCCCCGCAGCCCCGCCCGGCCGCGGGGAGCCTGGGACCCCCGGGCAGGGGCGAACCAGGCAGCCGGGCCCGCCCCGGCGGCAGCGTGTCCGCCCCACGCGTGTCCCCGCCCCGCGCTGCCCCCGGCCTCACCGCGCTGCCCCGCGGGCTGCAGGGCTGGAGCAGCCCCACGCCGCGCTCCCGGCCCCGGCCATGGCCCCGCTGCCGCACAAAGGGGCGGGGGCCGGGGGAGGAAGGGGCGGCTCCTCCCGACCTGGCCCGCCCCCGGGCCCCACGCAGGGGGGTGGGACACGCGGGGACCCGCCTCAGCCCGGCGGGGGGAGGAGGGGGCCGGGGCCGGGGCTCCCCAGGGGAAAAGCGGGGGCGGGGCTGGTGCTGCTGAACCATCAGACTCCGGAGCCCCCGGCTGAGAATGCAGCGAGCACGTGTCAGGTCAGCGCTGGAGATGGGACCCAGCACGTGTCAATCACCTGCCTCTAAAGCGTCTAAATCCCCTGGGCACAGCTCGCCAGGGCACAGCTTGGGAGCTGCACTGGGAATCCATGCTGCAGGAAATCCCTTCCCCTCTGCTTGCTTGTGTTTTGTTACAGCCCTGGAGATAATCCTGCTGCCTGCACGTGTTCCGCAGAGAACAGAGGAGCAAATTCTCTCCCTGTTCCCCCTTCCACAGCCATTAAAGGA
Organism: Mauremys reevesii; assembly: GCF_016161935.1. NCBI lineage: Eukaryota > Metazoa > Chordata > Testudines > Geoemydidae > Mauremys > Mauremys reevesii. The sequence continues at coordinate 29,218,939 of NC_052636.1, read as the reverse complement.
CGGAATAAACCCCCAGCAGCGCCCTGCCCCACAGAGTCCCCCACTGTAAGGAGAGAGATGTGCCTTGACTGGGGCTCCAGCTCAGCGTCACCAGGTTTATATAACTTTTGGTGATGCCCAGAACTGGTCCAAGTTTTGTCCGTCCTTCCTCACCCTGCCCCCAAAGCTGTGGGAGGGAGTTTGGGTACATGAGGTGCAGGCTCTGGGCTGGGCAGGGGTTGGGGTGCAGGGAGGTGGGGGTGGACCCTGGGAGGGAGTTTGTGTTAGGCCTGAATAAAGATGTAGCACAAAAACCAGTTATGTCAATCTGACTGAAGTCAGCATGTTTCATAAAGCCCTGGGAAAAAGTGAGATACGAAAGGGAGGTGCATTCCTCAAGTTACCAGCTGCCTTAACTCCTGTCTTCCAGTGTCTGGTGCTTGGCAACTATGCTGATAAGAAAGTTGCTGGGGCATCACAACTTGCTTACATTATAAAGAAAGACAGATGTGCTTTGTTATTAGGGTTTGTTACTAACCAAAGGGGGGTGGGATATGGGTTGTGTGAAGTGAATAATTTATTTATAAATAATTTTAGTAACAGGCATGGACATTTCTTACATATTTTGTCCCTCCAGGCCTTCCATACTCCTGTTCAAGAGGCATCACCCAGGGCTCCTCTGCCTGTGTGACTGGCCAGCAGGGGCGGTGGTCACTTTCTATCCACTTCTCAGGCACTGTGAGGTAACAGTGTTGCTGGGTGGGGTGGGGCTGTGGGGGGAGATAGCAGCTGAAGGGGGATTGTGGTGGGGGGAGGCCTCTGGGTGGCTGGGCAGGGGGGACCCTAGTGAGGTTGGTGGGTTCTGGAGATTTGGAGTTTCAGGGTGTGGGTGTGATGTGCCCAGCCCTGAGGCTGTGGGTCCTGGAGGTGGGTATCGCTGGGGCCTGGTGGCTGCAGAACAGCCGGGTGGGCGTCTCTTGGGGAGGCGGGACAGGGGGTTAGAGGGAGCCTGGTGCTGTGCCAGGGGCTCTGTCTGGGCTTCCCCCGCAGACTCCTGGGATCACTGCCCTGCCCAGTGCACAGAGTGTGTGTGGGAGAATCCCCGGCGCTAGGCCAGGGGCTGCCCCTGTAAAGCACCAGGGGATCCCGCAGGGGGGAGGAGGGGGTGCCAGGCAAAGGGCAGGGCAGATCCTGCTGGAGGGCGGGGGGCGGGGGGGGGATCCTAGGCAGGCAGTGAGGGACTGAGTTCCCAGTGGGGGTCTCTTTTGGGGGGTCTCTGGCTGTTGGGGTCTCTTGGTGGGGGGAACACTTTGGGATTCCCAACCTGTCAGTGACGGTCTGGTGGGGGTTGTCTGGCCGGTGGGGCTCTGAGGGGTATCTGAGGTCCCTGGCCAGGGACTCTGGGGGCTGCGTCCCAGGGAGTATCTGGGGGGGTTGGCTGGGGCTCTGGGGGCTGCTCCTGACCTTCCTGCTTCTCCCTGATTAGCTTATGCCAGAATCCTGGCTCCAAGCACTGCCCGACATTCCCCGGCCAGGCCCAGTCACCGTGATAACTTTCTAGCCACTTATCAAACACTGTGAGGCGAAATCACAGATTTTTGCTCTTCTCCCTTCTTGAAAACTGCAGGAACTTCCAGTTCCATTCTCCTAGATTGTCCAGTCCTTGTCCTGGATCTGGGGAGAGATGGAGGTGGGAGGGGGGTCAGCACTGCCGCACAATGGTCTCTTCCCCAGCGTTCTGGACTCATTCTTTCTGAACTCTGTTTTCATTGAGACCATTGTTAATCCAGAGTCACTGTATGGAAAGACAAGGAGTGACTCCGGATGGACAGTGGGGCAAATGAGATTAGCAATTCTCCCTGTGAGGAGGGGCTCTCATTAGCTGCTCTCCCCAGAGAGCTAAAGGAGGGAAGCTGCTCAAACGCTCTGTCCCTCTCTGCTCAGGATACTGGGGTTCAGCTTCCTGGGTCAGACGCTGCAGCCTCCATTGTGATCGGGGAGACCAGGCTTAGCAGCTGCTGCTCCCCCAGAGGGGTTCTGTGCTGGGAAGTGACCTGAATTAAAGCTGCTTCTCTGCCCGGCCCAGGGGATGACTTTCTCCAGCTGGTACTAGCCCCCTAGGGCAGCCCTGGGCCCTGTTAATACTAAATTCTGAGCCAGAGTCTCTAGGTAACTGACAGACTTCAGGGAAAGTTCTGGGGACTGGCAAGAAAGTGACTCTGCACAAACAGCCCCTCCACATTTCTCCTCCCCGTATCAATTGCCAGGAGAAAATCCAGCCATGGGAGAGCAAAGCCCCCAGGAATGGGACTGTCCCAGACAGAGGGGCAGAGAGAGAGGACAGAGGAAGGAGAGACTGAAAGGGGCAGTGGTAGAAATGAGTGGAGGGAGAGATTTCCAGCTCTCTAGTCCACCCAGACACATGTATTGCTGCATCCCTGGGCAGAACCATTTTCCAGTGAACAAAACAAGGATCAGACAGAGGAAAAGCCAGTTTCTGACTCCATATTCCCCCTGCTGGGGTGTGGCTGCCGTGGGGTCAGTGTCCGAGGGAATCCCCCACAGTGACCCCTTTGGTTCTGCTCTTTTCTAGCCTTGTGTTCAGAGACTTTGTTACGGGGTGAGGAGGGAGAAGGGAGGTTAAAATGTGTCTGGGCTTAGCCTGGCAGGAGGGGCCAGATCTACATTGTAATAAACAGATTGAGCATTTCCCAGCATGGCAGAATCTAGGTGTCTGTCTGCAGGAAAAGGCCTGGGGATTCTGATGTGTAATTAACTAAAACCGGTTCTGAAACGCCCACAACTGCCCTTCTCCCCCAGACAGGCTGCAGAATGACGTCCATGTTTTGCTCCAGCTCATCCCAGCCTGGCATGGGACAGGGAAGAGAAATGGCTGCAGTGGAGCCAACTCAGGTAGAGATTGTCGGGGGGTTGCTGGTGGGTTCCTGCTGGAGGAGAGGGACAGGAAATACACCGGAGATGGGAAGGTTTGCACAGTCTGGTTTGGAGGTTGGAGCGGGCAGGAAATTCACAGCGTGGGGAAAGGAGGAGGCCAGGGTGTAGCAAACCTGCTGGGAGTTATTTAATAAGTGGCCTAGATTCTAGGCACAGACCCAGGAGGTTCGGCGGTGGAAATGCCCTAATTTGTGAAGAAAGAAAATAGCCCACCTACATGGAGCTATCAAACTGACCAGACTCCCAGTGCTGGAGCCTGAGCTCACTAATCAGCGGCTGCTGTGAGATATGAAGGGGGCACCCATGAGTCAGGCTTATTGGAGCTGCCTCTCCCTTCATATCCCGCTCCTCACAAGGAGGAGGCTATTAGCTTCCTACCAGGGAGCTCTCCCTGGACCCTGCTAGGGGCTCCATCTCCTGTATCAGTCGATGGCTGGTAGGTGTGTGATGGATCTGCTGGGAGAGACAAGGGGCTCTCGCTTCGTCCCCTCACCCTGGTATTTGCTGGATACACGGAGTGGGTTCAGGCTGGGACTCTGTTGACTGCGATCCACCCAGAGCTTCCATTTGATTCGCTCCTCTCTGCCACAAATAGTGGGGTTGTGAGTGGGGCAGCAGGTGCTAAGTGTTGGACTCTTGCTCTTTCAGGGGCCGGTGACCTTCAAGGAGGTGGCTGTTCATTTCACCAAGGAAGAGTACACTCTGCTGGACCCCACTCAGAGAGCCCTCTACTGGGATGTCATGCAGGAGAACTATGAGACTGTGACCTCGCTGGGTAAGGGTTCCTGTCCCTCCGTTCTTGGAAGGGGAAATGAAGAGTTAAGGTTCACGCCAGCCCCACAATGCCACCTCTACTCTGTCCTGTTTCAGCATCACCCCAATATGCCAGTGACACACACACACTACCAGAGACCCTCCTGCTGCCGAACACTTTGGGAACAGAGCACAGGAGCCGTATCGCACAGTGTCAAATAGCTCCTCTTTACTCAAGTAAAACTGGGGGTTAGGTCCAGCGTAATGAACAGAAGCTTCCCCCGGCTTTCTCTCAAACCCTGAGCCTTCTCTACCCAAACCAGAAAGTGCTTGGGATGTAACAAGCAGGCGGCTGGAGTCAGAGCTGCTGGTCCAGGGTTACTTTTCACACAGACACTTGGTGCGTCCTTGAATGCTGGCTGGAGGTATCCAGACAGGGATCTCCAGCAGCAGAACACTGAATCTCACCCAGGGTTACAGATGACACAACTCACTGATCTTGATTGTGCCCCAGCATGTGAAAATGGTCTAGGTTGGTAGTGACATTTCTTGAGACATGCAGAGTGTTGCTCCCATATCACCAGGTGTAATAACAATAACAGGAAAGGCCGAATATGGAAAACTGATTGTTCAGCTTGCTTTTGACCTGCATCATATTTTGCAATATATTCCAAGTAAGGAAATTAACGTGCAACGTATGTGTCATTGTTTGGGGTTTTAAGCTTTAAAAGGCTTGTGTGATTTTTAGCTCAGGGGGACAGTATTCCAATAGCTGTTGCTCCTGTGCACTTTTAACCAAGAAAAGAGCCTCAGGCTAAGCTGATTCAAAATCAATCATGTGGTTGTTTTCCACAACAGCTTCAAGAGGTCCCTGTGATGGAATGTAAATGTCTTCTTCACACCTTCCCCCTGCAAGAGAATGGCTGTTTGACCAGCTGTTTGCCTTGCTGTCTCTGAGGAACTGCTCTGTGGGTGTTCCCCAGAATTGTAACTTTTTCAGTAATATCATACAGTAAAATCTCATATCTTTACATACAGTGTTACTACACATTTTAACAGGAGGATAATATTCAGAAGATTATGCGTTTTCAAATGATACCTCACAAGCCATACTGTGTACAAAATTGATCATAATTTTCTAGAAGAGTGAACACAGGGTATAGACTGACACAGTGTCTGTGTGTGTGTTCCCAGCAGATATGTGGGTATTTCAATCCCTCATAAGCATAGTGTTCAGCATCTTCAAGGACCTGGGGTACTGGTCCTGGGAATTCACTGTTTTACCAAGTGTGACACTGTATGGAATTGTGAGACACTTTGGTATTAATAATAAAATAATAATATAATCTGATAAAATTGCAATGAATTGTGCTAGATATGCCATGCCAGGTGTCAGTGAAAATGTTATGATTTGCCAAGTATGATAATATTGTTTCTATGTTTGTATCACCTTTGTATTGTGAGTTATAGATATGTAGGGTATATCTATAACTATATCTATACCGAATGCTGGGCAGCAGTTCTGCAGAAAACGACCTAGGGGTTACGGTGGACGAAAAGCTGAATATGAGTCAACAGTGTGCCCTTGTTGCCAAGAAGGCTAATGGCATTTTGGATTGTATAAGTAGGGGCATTTCCAGCAGATCGAGGGACGTGATCATTCCCATCTATTCAGCACTGGGGAGGCCTCATCTGTAGTACTGTGTCCAGTTTTGGGCCCCACACTACAAGAAGGATGTGTATAAATTGGAGAGAGTCCAGCGGGGGGCCACCAAAGTGAGTAGGGGGCTGGAGCACATGACTTATGAGGAGAGGCTGAGGGAACTGGGATTGTTTAGTCTGCAGAAGAGAAGAATGAGGGGGGATTTGATAGCTGCTTTCAACTACCTGAAAGGGGGTTCCAAAGAGGATGGATCTAGACTGTTCTCAGTGGTAGAAGATGACAGAACAAGGAGTAATGGTCTCAAGTTGCAGAGGGGGAGGTTTAGGTTGGACATTAGGAAAAACTTTTTCACTAGTAGAGTGGTGAGGAACTGGAATGGGTTACCTAAGGAGGTGGTAGAATCTCCTTCCTTAGAGGTTTTTAAGGTCAGGCTTGACAAAGCCCTGGCTGGGATGATTTAGTTGGGTTTGGTCCTGCTTTGAGCAGGGGGTTGGACTAGATGACCTCCTGAGGTCCCTTCCAACCCTGAGATTCTATGATTCTGTATTTCCAGACTTGTGCAGTGTTTCTGGGTGACACCCCCAGACATATTGACATCAACACTGCCTAGCCTGTTTGATGGCCCATTGAGGGTCATCAGCTGTACAATGAGCCCATGGAAAGGACCAAGGGGATACACCTATTGAGTCAGCAAGACATGTCAGGGTATGCCTGTCTACTGAGAACTCCAAGGCTTTTCCATGCCACATGCTGTGAATCTTGTGTTTGGGACACAGGAAGTACAAGCCACATGGCAAAAGGAATATAAAGGGCAGTTGCATCATCTCCATTTTATCTGCAATCCCCTTCCTACCTCTGGAGCAACTTCTCTACAAACTGAACTCTGGAACAAAGGACTGAATGACCCATCCAATCTGTGGATGTGTTCCAGATGGACTTTCAAGCCAGCAACTCACCAATACTGCTAAGAATGGGGGGAGGGATAGCTCAGTGGTTTGAGCATTGGCCTGCTAAACCCAGGGTTGTGAGTTCAATCCTTGAGGAGGCCACTTAGGGATCTGGGGCAAAAATTGGTCCTGCTAGTGAAGGCAGGGGGCTGGACTCAATGACCTTTCAAGGTCCCTTCCAGTTCTAGGAGATTGGTATATCTCCAATTATTACCTAACCTGATATATCAATTTTGGAATGTATCTGACTGCTTTCCCATTTAACATCTTTCTTTCTTTCGTTTAAACCTTTAGTTTAGATGCTAAAGGATTGTCTGGAAGGATGGAATTTCGGGTAATATCCAAACCTATACTGACCTGGTGATGTGGGTGACCCTTTGGGGTCAGAGAAACACTTTGTTTATGTGAGCAGAGTTTTTAAATAACCTCTCACTGTAGTGGACTTAGTTGCTGATTAGGAGCCAGAGAACTGGGATGCAATAAAGGGGGCCGTGTGATTTCTTTTTTCAGCTTCTCGATAACCCGTGTGGGGGATCAGAAGCACAGTTGGTGACTGGTCGGTGAGTTTAACTTCAGTGTTAACCAGCAGTTTTGGGAGCATCTGCTCTCCCTTTTTCAGCCTGCCCTAACTTTGGCATTTTCAGTGAGAACTGCCCCTGGCCCACCAGGTCACACTAAGCACTGAAGTTAAATTAATAGAATGTTTTTTTATGACCAAGTCTTATGAAATCAACTGAATTCCTTTGTTTTCTTTCATCTGAGCAGGGTTTCTAGTTTTCCAGCATGATGTGATCTCCCAGCTGGAACAAGGGGAAGAGCCATGGGTCCCAGACCTCCAGGGTTCAGAGGAAAGAGAGATCCTGAGATCTCCCTGCACAGGTGAGGAAACATTAAACCACCTCAGAATCTGTAAGTGCCTGAAGGAAACATCTGGGATGCCCAACAAAGCCCTTGGGAGGTCTCTCAGTTCATTATTGTCCCTAGCAGGGGTTATATCCTCAGGGTAAATATAGTTCTTCTTCGAGTGCTTGCTCATATCCATTCCAGTAAGTGTGCACGCACTGCGTGCACGCGCTGCGTGCACTCTCGTCGGAAGATTTTTAGCCTAGCAACACTCGGTGGGTCGGCTGGGCGCCCCCTGGAGTGGCGCCGCTATAGCACCGGATATATACCCCTGCCGACCCACCCGCCCCTCAGTTCCTTCTTACCGCCCGTGACGGTCGTTGGAACTGTGGAGAGTGGCTTTGCTGACCTCCACATCCCTAGCTTCTCGGAGTTATTTACCCTTTATCGTGTATATAGTTCAAGCTCTTGTAGTTATAGTTAGTTTTAGTACGTTTTTTCATAGTTAGTGTATATAGTTAAGCGGGGGATTGGGGGAATAGCCCCCTTTCCTCCAACCCGGTGCGGGCTCATGCCCAAGGCGCCGGGATTTAAACCCTGCTCGGCGTGCTAGAAGCCGATGCCAGTGGGGGATCCTCATGACTCCTGCCTAAAGTGTTTAGGAGAATCCCACTTGACAGACAAGTGCCGAATTTGCAAGTCGTTCAAGCCAAGAAGGAGCGGGACTTCCGACTAAAGCAGCTCCTTATGGAATCGGCCTTTAGTCCCACGGTGCCGGCACCGACCGCCCAACAGACCGCATCGGTGAGGAGCGCACCTTCAGCACCGGATCGCTCTGGTACCAAGAAGGACTCCTGGCACTGACATCTGCCGGCACCGGCTCTCCGGCACCGCTCCCTTTCCTCGATGGGGAAACGATGTACTGCTCCGACCCCATCCTTGCAAAAGGAGCAAGCATCAAAGTCCGTCCGTCAGACCCCAGTAACGGCTGCGGCACTGTCAACACAGGCACCGCAGTTGGCAGCTGCTCCAGCGCGCACCGTCGATTCTGGTACCGCAAGGGCTGTTGAGTCCGTGCCACATAGCTCCCGGCTGACGCTGTGATCGAGCTCGCTCTCCCTTCTACGCCGGAGACATTCTCAATGGCAAGAGAGCTCATCATGCTGATGGAGTCGATGCAGCCTCAACCCCCGGCACCGCCGGTGTGGGTTATCCAATCCATCGGCAAGCCGCCCTCATAAGGCCTCCTTCTGTTGGTCCACCGGAGAGACGTCTTTCCAGGTCTCGGTCTCGAGACGCCCGCTCCCGCCGTTCCCAATCCCGCACCGCCGCAGTCCCGGCACCGCTCTCCATCGCGGTACTGGTCGTATCGCGGAGATGTTCAAGATGTCGATCACCAGACAGATACTCCCGGTACCGATCCGGCTTTCGGTACCGATCTCAGTACCGTACGTCCCGCAGTCACTCTCGGCACAGGGACTCGAGATCCCGGTCGACCTCCCGGCACTGGCACAGTAGAAGGTCCCGGTTTCGTTCGCGGTACCGACAAAACCGGTACCGCTCACTGGTACCACCCCATGACCGCACGTCAGCAACAGCAGTACCTTACCAGGGTCTCTCGGCCCCACCGTGTCCTTCGAGACACACATCAATATCGTCTCGGGCTGGGAGTGCTTCTTACCGCCAGGACCGGGCATCTGATATTCCATGCCACCATCCAGAGGCACAAAGCCAGGAGCAAGGTCCTCATCAATGGGCCTTTTGGACTCCGTGGGCATATCACGAGGCCCAAGGTGCCCCACTTGTGGCTCAACGCTCCGGCCCCTCAGAGCACAGGGTTCCTGAAGCGACTGTAAGCCATCCTCCTCCCGCGGGCACGGACGAGGATCCACTTCAATCTGCAGACCCTGAGATTCCACCAGATGCAGATGGTGCTCTGCCGGTCCATGACCCACCTCAGGATCCGTTGGTACCGGGCCTCTCCTCCTCCTCCTCTCCTGATGAGGCAGTGGCAGGAACATCCTCCTCTGGTCCTCCGCCTATTGACCTCCGGGCCCATCAAGACCTCTCGCGGAGAGTAGCACAAAACATGAATTTGCCAGTGGAGGAGGTTGCTGAAATAGAGGACCCTGTCATAGACATATTATCGGCGGATGCGCCCCTTCGAGTGGCTCTCCCATTCATCCGCACTATTCAAGCCAATGCAGACACAATTTGGCAATCCCCAGCTTCTATTACACCTACAGCTAGGGAGTAGAGAGAAAATATATGGTCCCGCCAAGGAAAATATATGGTCCTACACCCACCCACCTCCCTGCCCCCTGGTTGTCCAATCCGTGAACGAACAGGAGCGTCATGGCCAGCAAGCACCGGCTCCTAAGGCGAAGGAGGCTAGGCACATGGACCTCCTAGGCCGTAAGGTCTACTCGGCTGGAGGCCTCCAACTTAGGGTGGCAAACCAGCAGGCCCTCCTAAGTCGTTATAATTTTAATACGTGGGTGTCTGTGGGGAAGTTTGCACAACTCCTTCCCCAGGAGTCCCACGCAGAGTTTACGGCCCTACTAGAGAAGGGTAAAAAAGTGGCGAGAACTTCCCTCCAGGCCTCTCTGGATGCAGCGGACTCAGCAGCCAGAACGCTTGCGTCCGGGGTAACGATGAGACGCATCTCCTGGCTACAAGCTTCAGGCCTTCCCCCAGAATTGCAGCAGACAATTCAGGATTTACCTTTTGAGGGCCAGGGCCTTTTCTCGGATCTGCGCAGAGCCTCAAGGACAATCGAGTCATAATGCGCTCGTTGGGTATGCACATGCCGGTGACCCAACATAGGTCCTTCTGGCCCCAACCATACCGCCCTTATAACCAGCCTAGACCACGCCAGAATACGACCAGACGGCGCGGCAGGGGCAATCGGTGGAGACAGTCTGGCCTTCAGGGAAACCAAAGTCAAGCGCCCCCTAAACCACCTACGGGGCCAAAACAAAACTTTTGATGGGATGTTTGAGGACGGCCCACCAGTTTCCCTGCCGGATCCTTCTCCCTCCTTCTTCAACCGCCTCTCCCATTTCCTCCCTGCATGGTCCCAGCTCACCTCCGACCGTTGGGTCCTTTGCACGGTGGAAACAGGATACCACCTCCAATTTGTTTCTCCACCCCCATCCCACCCTCCCCACCCGTCCGTCTTCAGGGACCCCTCTCACGAGCAATTCCTCTTACAAGAGTTTCAGGCGCTCCTAACGCTGGGAGCCATAGAAGTGGTGCCAGAGGACATGAGGGGCAAGGGGTTCTGTTCCCGCTACTTTTTAATCCCCAAGGCAAAGGGTGGTCTACGACCGATCCTCGACCTGCGAGAACTCAACAAATTCATGATAAAGCTCAAGTTCCGCATGGTATCCCTGGGGACCATCATCCCATCCCTGGATCCGGGAGACTGGTATGCCGCCCTCGATATGAAGGATGTGTATTTCCATATCGCCATTTACCCGCCGCTCAGACGGTTTCTCCATTTTGTGGTCAACCAACAGCACTTCCGGTTCACGGTGCTTCCCTTCGGTCTTTCTACGGCCCTGAGAGTCTTCACCAAATGTATGGCCATTGTAGCTGCCTCCCTCCGCCGTCGTCGAATACACGTCTACCCGTACCTCGACGATTGGCTCATTCGAGGGACTTCCCAGGTGCAAGTATCACAGCACCTGTGTGTCATCAAAGACCTCTTTGGGAGGCTCGGCCTCATGATCAATGTAGAAAAGTCTACCCTGACTCCAACGCAGAGAATAGACTTTACTGGAGCAGTTCTGGACTCCAATCTGACCAGGGCCTGCCTTCCTCTGCCACGTTTTCAGTCAATGTCTTCGATCATTCGAAGTTTTCAATCCTTCCCGACAACGTCGGTGCGCACCTGCCTCGGTCTATTAGGTCACATGGCGTCCTGCACCTTTGTGATCAAGTACGTGAGACTGCGACTTCGGTGCTTCCAAACCTGGCTTGCTTCTCTATACCATCCACACAGAGACAATATAGATTCGGTGATCACTATCCCCAGGAAGGTTCTCGACTCCCTCACTTGGTGGCTGGACCTCACTGTAGTTTGCGCAGGGATGCCGTTCCACCCTCCTCAACCCTCGCTGGCACTAACCACAGACCCATCATCTCTGGGTTGGGGTGCCCACCTCGGGAACCTTCACACTCAAGGCCTCTGGTTGCCCCAGGAGCTGACCCTGCATATCAATGTGCAGGAGCTGAGGGCAGTCCGTCTAGCATGCCAGGTGTTTCGGGTCCATCTCCAAGGCCACTGTGTATCTGTGTTCACAGACAACACGACGACCATGTATTACATAAACAAGCAGGGCGGGGCGTGCTACTCCCTACTTTGCCAAGAAGCCACTCACCTGTGGAACTTTTGCATAGCCCACTCAATCGATTTGGTAGCGTCTTTTCTCCCAGGAGTCCAGAACACTCTGGCAGATCGCCTCAGCAGATCCTTCCTGTCTCACGAATGGTCGATCCGTCCTGACATCATCCATTCCGTTTTCCGGAGGTGGGGCTTTACCTGCATAGACCTCTTTGCCTCCCGAGAGAACAGGAAATGCCAGGTGTTCTGCTCCTACCAAGGACGCTCCCCAGGCTCCCTCTCAGACGCATTCCTCCTCCCGTGGACAAGGCACCTATTTTATGCCTTTCCGCCGTTTCCCCTTGTTCACAGAGTCCTTCTCAAGCTCCGCAGGGACAGAGCCAACCTGATCCTCATTGCTCCAGCATGGCCGAGGCAGCACTGGTACACCCTGTTGTTCGACCTCTCAGTGGCGGATCCGATTCCCCTGCCACTGTGGCCGGACCTCATAACACAGGACTTCGGCAGGCTTCACCACCCAGACCTGCAGTCCCTTCATCTCACTGCATGGCTCCTGCATGGTTGAACCAATCGGAGTTGTGCTGCTCTGCTTCGGTACAACAGGTCCTCTTGGGAAGTAGGAATTCTTCCACCAGGACGACTTATCTCGCCAAGTCGAAGCGTTTCTCGCACTGGTGAAGGGTTTGGGGAAAATCAGCACCTGATAGGTTTGATCTCTCCCACACATATTTTGGATTGTTCATCCCTTTTACCATTCCTCTCTCTAAGATTTTCTTTCTTTCCGGCAAAGGGAGTGACCTGTGTCTGGATTCTCTCTGTCTCCCATCAGGTGATGGGATGGTGAGTCAGAATGAGGAGGAGAAACCCCAGCAGGAAGATGCTGAGCAAGGAGAACCACATGGAACTTTATCAGGAAGATCCAAAGGGAATGTTTCTGGGAGTTGTCGACTCGCAGAAAAAACAAAAGCCTGTGAGACTCAGCAGAGGCCAGAGGAAAACTTTAGTAGCCACTCAGACCTTATAACAAGTGACAGAATTAACTTGGAAGAGACACGCCACATGTGCCATGAGTGCGGGAAAAGCTTCAATCGGCGCTCTGTCCTGAGTACACACAGGAAAATCCACACAGGGGAGAAGCCCTACACGTGCGCTGCGTGCAGGAAAAACTTCAATCAGAACTCAGACCTTATTAGACATCAGAGAATCCACACAGGGGAGATGCCCTACACATGCTCTGAGTGCGGGAAAAGCTTCAATCAGAGCTCTGTCCTGAGCACACACAGGAGAATCCACACAGGGGAGACGCCCTACACGTGCTCTGAGTGTGGGAAAAGGTTCAATCAGAACTCAGACCTTATTAGACATCAGAAAATCCACATGAGAGAGAACTGTAATAAATCCCTTGACTAGGGCTGGGCAAAATTTAAAAAAAAAATCACATTTCCTAATTCCCACATAGTGATTTTTGCACCATCTTCACCGTGGTCTCTCAGCTCCACCAGATGAGTTACCTGCTTCTGCCTTTTGCAGCTCACCCTTCTTTGGGGTCAGTCCTGTGATCTTTTCTATCAACTCCTTTCCTTTTGAGCCAGGAATGTTCATCAGCTCCTGGAGGTTTGATCCCAACAAGGTACAGTGAGGCAAAAAGTATCTGTGCCTTCCATCCACTAGGGCTGTACATGGCGTTGTCTGCTCAAGTTAGTGATCTTGATGTAAAAAGACAATTATAGTTCTAGAACAGATGCCCAGGTGCAGTGGTTGGCATTAGCTTTCCCCTTCAACTGACCTAAATTCCATCACTTTTCCTAGTCTAAACAAACCCTGAGCATCACGGTTATACTGTTCCCCCATTTCAAAGCCATTGTTAGTCATCGAGTTCCCCTTTTGGAAATAAATTGTTTCATTCCCAGTTGCTCTGATGTTGCTTCAAGTTGTGTTGGAGCAGATATTTTTTCTACTATTTTACTCCCTTAAACTATATTGAACTAATACAAAGAGCAGGAACAGGGCAGGGATAGGAAAAATTGTCATTTCACCCTCTGTAAAACAGTAAATCAGAGGATTCCCAACGAGAGGCGTACAGCTTTCTGGGCCAGAGCTACATCCCCGTGGTGCCAGTGTAGACACCCTGGTCGATTACAGTGCTGTGATTGGCCTCCGGGAGGTATCCCACAATCCCTGTTCTCGCCTCTCTGGTCTTTGGTTTGAATTCTACTGCACTCCCTCAGGTGACCAACCGTGAACCCCACCCCTTAAATTCCTTGGGAATTTTGAAAGTCCCACTTCTACAGAGACTAATTATGGTTACAGACCCATCCTGAAATTAGAGCAGGATATTGTAAAGCTTTATCTCATAGTACAGTAACACAATTCAAACCTGTCGGCACAGAGGAGAAAGCACTCCTTCAGTTCACATTTATTGCTACTGATCTCCCTGACAAATTTCCTTTTCTCAGTACTGCTCCAGGTGTTTTCCTCTGGTCCCTCCCACCTGTGGTTACGGGACTGCAGCAGCTCCCCAGGGCCAGCTTTGCTCTTTCACTTACATCCTTCACTTGTTTGGTTAGAGCTGGGTCTGCCCCCAGTTTAATTCACATCTGAGAGCTCAGGTACCAGCAGATCGTTACAAAGGCTAAATTCCCATCACCACCAGTGGGAGGTTATCCTGGGCTGCCAGGGCTGCAGGATTTAGCCCATGGTCAGTCAAGGTGCTACAGCAGCTGCACTCTTACATTGTGAGTCCTGCAACTTAATACCAAACTGCTCTGCCATAGTCTGCAGGGGGCCTGACTTGCTGAGAATCTGGCAGAAGAGAGACCCTGGAGTAGAGAAGGAAAATGTCCTCAGCAGTCACAGCTGGCAGGAGCAGGGAAGGTTCGGTTTGTTTTTAAACTTCTCTCCCTGCTCAAGCCTTTAATCATTCCTGTGGCTCTTCTCTGAACGCTCTGCAATTTATCAGGGACAACAACCAACCAACCAAACCAGGCTGTTCTGCCCAATGTAACAGTCTATTGCCTTTCAAGGCTGACTATAAATCAGCTCGTTCTATTCACCCAAGAGTTCCACTTTAAGGGCTTTTTGTTTTCTAATTCCAATCAAATCCTGTGCAACAGCATCATTGTTAACTCATCATCTGGTCACTTCACATTCACAGGTCACAAAGGGGGCAGGTCTAAGTCTTTCCTCCCACACCAACATGAAAAAAATCAGTGACAGAAAATGCCCTAAAGCGCCTCTGCTGCCTTGCACAACAGCCTGGGGAAATACACGAGGGGAAGTGCTTTCCTCTCTCCTCCTGACACCGGGTAACATTTCTGTCTGTCCTCGAGATCCTGCCTCAGGGACAGGCTTGAGGATGCAAATGACATGTTAAGGCTTCATTGGATTGCACGTTCCTTTACTCCTTCAATAGTGATAAGGGTGCGTGAGCGTGAAACAATCCAGCTCTGACTTTCACACCGGAGGCAATTTTCAGGCTCGCGATAAAAAAAAAATCTTTCTTTCTAACCTGAACAAGTTGAATCGAGTCGTTGCGAGATGATAAATCCAGAGCCCCAGTCTGACTTTCCTTCATCACGTTTTTAGAGTGGATCACATTCACTGGGTGGGTCTTCTGCTGGGAAGTGTCTGTCCAGTGGCAGCACCCAGTGCACATTCCCCACTTACCAACTCATCTTCAGTATATCGGCCACTGAACCTAGCGAGGGGGGAGGGTCCCAGTGGTCAGGCTCCAGCCCCTGGATCCCGAGGCTGGCAAGCCCGAGTCAGCCGGCCTGGGCCAGCTGTGGGGTTTAATTGCACTGCAGACATACACGGGTGTCACAATCCCAGCTTCCTCCTCAGGGAATCAAGCCCTCGTCCCCCCCGTGACAGGCAGGGAGCGTCGCCACTGTACTCGTGAGGTCGGAACTGACACTGCCCCTGCACAGGGACCCAGGGGAACGGCTTGGGCAGCTCCTTGGCCAGCTGTGGCTGGCAGGAGACCCAGCGAGGCAGGAGCTGCTCTGGGTTCTCGGCAGGGGAGAGTAACTGGGAGAAGGGGGCAGTTTGTCTCTGATTTACAGGGAGCTTTGCCAGAGTGGAGCCTGTAGGTCACATGCTGGGGGGCTGTGACGGGCACACAGGCTCCGTGCTCTGGAACAGCTCTGAGTCAAACCCAGGCAGGAGCCTCCTCAGTGTGACACCCCCAGGGGACGCTCTCACTGGGGGAAGCCTCCTTGGCTTCAGCACCTCCTGGGACTGACCTTGGACCTTTCAGCCCCCCTGTTCCACACCAGGAGCTTCCTGCAGTGAGTCCACCTGAATCAGACACCTCGGAAAGCCTCACCACCCCCCCCCGAAGGGGAGTCCTGCACCCCAACTTCCACAGTCCCCAGTGACTCTCAGCCAGCGCTGTACAACAGAAGGTTCGTTAGGGGTCTGGGATCCAGCCTGGGAAAGTTCTGTGTTCGCACAGGAAGCAGGAAGATTCAGCAACGTCCATCTTGGAGAGACCCCGAACTCAGAGCCTGGGCTCTCCCCTCGAGTCCCCAACCAGCAGACTCCTTGCTCCCAACAGCCCAACTCAGCCAGGCCCTTTGCCCCTCGTCTGTCCTTTGTCCTGTTTCCCTGGTAACCTGCTCACCTGGCCTCCAGCTCGTTCTTTGTTCTCCGACTCCTCCCGGCCAGCTGGCCTCTTGCAGCAGGTGCGCCCCGGCCATCGGTTGCTAGGAGACAGAATTTGTGGCCATTGTCTGGGCCCAGGCAGCTCGACAGCAGCCACACCTGCCCTTTGGGGGTCTCTGCCAAGATTTAACCCCCTTGTCCCACCACCGAGATCCGTGGTCCCAAAACACTTCAGGGTCATGCCCCCCACCCCTGTCCATATTCCCCCCGAGTCGTGGCTGGGAGTGGGGCCGCAGCTAAGGGGGAAGGGACACAGACAGGGGTAAGGGGGCTGAGGCAGGGGCCAGAGCTGGGGCTGGAGCCAAGAGTGGAGCTGGGTGGCTCCTCCTCCCCACCCCCATGGGGGCTGGCCCGGGCCCAGCTGCATCCCCCTGAATGTTACTCCATTCCCCCTGGCAGGGGGCACCCCACATTTTGGACCTTTAACCTAGATAATCGTGCAACAAATAGGGGAAACTGAGGTACACACAAGATGCAAACAAAACATCCAGAAAATTCCCACTTCGTCAAAGGGGTGTCAGTGGGGTCGGAGCTGGGCAGCAGCACAGGAAAGTGGGGATGTTAAACTGCAAAACATCCCCCTGTGTTCCCGCAAAAGCCTCTCGTTTATCCCCTAACCCCCTCCCCATGAAAATCTCCACCCCTGCCCTCGCCCACAGAGACCCCCTTCACTCCAACGCAGATTTTTAACTTTTCTTACTTGTCCTTGGCCTTCCACAAACATTGTTCCCATCAAAATGATCCAGGGCTTTTACAATGAGAATGAGAAAACAAACTAAATCAAACCCAAAGAAACCGCTATCGACCTCCCCACCACACACACTTTGGGTCTGAATTTTTCTACTGAAATGTTGAGGCAATAAAACTCTCACTGCTCTTGTCCAGAAACAAACCTAAGCCCCCCATGCAGTACCTGGGGCATCTATGTCTGACCCGCCAAGGCTTCAGCTCCTTTGGGGAGATTTCCAGCTGCCCAATCCTGCTGCTATTCCAGGGGAGCAATTCCTGACTCCTGTCAGCATTTATCTCAGCCCCGTTCTGGGCATCACAGGTTTCTCCGGGAAAGGGCAGCGAGTGGTTCTAGGGTCCAGTGATCCTCATCCAAATCGAGCTAGAACCTGGGGCTCCTTCCCCTTCCCCAGGCTGTGGGCGGGGAGGCATTTCACAGAGCTCTAGCCCGTGGCTAAGGAGAGAGAAAAAGCCTCCTATCCCCCTCTGCTCTGGGGGCTGGGTTTCCTCCTGAAGCCTCTGCCCCCCACCTAGTGCCCATGGCTCATCCCTGACCCTTGCTGCTGCTCCTTGCTATAGACTGTGAAAGGAGCGGAGGCAGCGCAGGAGCCTTCTGGGGACGCAGATCTGAGGCTTTGGGAGAGACACATTGTCTGAGCCATCAGAGCGCTGCAAACCCTGCAGCCACCACCTCAATCCGGGGCCTGTTCCAGCCCTGAGTCTGGGCTACCGCGATCCCTCCCCCAGAGCAGGGCGCCCACAGATTACAGCCTGGAAATAGGCATGTGAGACTAACTCCTGCTTTCCCTGATAGGGCCTCCCCTAGACCAAGTGGCATCCCAGGCAAGACATGTCTTCGGAACCCCCCAGCCCCGCTCCATATGTTAAACCATTGAATACCTTATTTTTATTGCATTTGTAGCTCATTTCATGATTTCAATGCACAGTTTGGATGCGGGATTTACTCTGTCATATAAGACAATAAATGTTCATGCTAAGATGTGTAAAAGGGTATTTATTAATGCCATATATAAGCAAGTGAAATAATCATTTCTTTTAAGAATATAGAAACTTTTAATTTTGACAGTAACTGAAATGTACTAACATCTAGCAATGGAGCACTCACCAGCACAGGGTGGGCCAGTATTAAATAGTGTTACAGTCGGAGACAGACAGCGTTAGGATGTTAACCCCAGGCCCTTTGTTCAAAGGTCGCTTCTCTCGCTTTTCCCCCATGAACTGAAGCACAGCAGTCGAGAGATCCAGAGACTAGTTGATGACGTTTCCAAGGGCTAAAATAGCAAGCGATGTCCGTCTTGCATTGGCCATTGTTGACTGGAGAGATGGTTTATGGAGAATAAACTTCAAGGTGAGAAGCAGCAGCCCAAAAAGGCCCCCTGCAGGTGCTGAAGTAGCTCAGTTGGGAGAGCGTTAGACTGAAGATCTAAAGGTCCCTGGTTCAATCCCAGGCTTCAGCAGGCTGTTTTATCCCTCTTGCTGCAGCAGTGGGCTGGAAACACAGCACTGCCTTTACTCAATGCAAGTCCCTCATTTTGGGCTTCACTGCAGGAAAAGGCAGCATTGGCTTCTGCATCCAGTTGGCCCACCGGACCTTTCTTTCTTCTCTTGCTGCTTCTCAGCAAGGGGAAGAAAAAGCTCCCCTTCAAGCTAGAGTCACAAAGGTGATGTAAGGACGACTTCCTGATCCCTGGCTCCTGTCCACTGCTCTTCCAGCTGACCCATCAGAGAGCTGCTGCCAGTTTCTCCAGGTTCGCCCATCAGTGTGTGCCAGGGTGAGCACCACCAAAGTGCAGGGAATTTGAGGGCAGGGCAGGGCAGGACAGGGCAGGGCAGTGTAATGGACTTTCTGTAGTATAGTGGTTCTCACATTTCCCTAACCTGCATCAAGCAGACTAGGCAGAACTGACACCAACATCTCTCAGGTGTTCCCTTTAAGCAGAGCACAACTTTGAAATACGGGCAGCATAGAACCAATATTCATAATGTCAACTACAAAAAGGATTCACATCTAGAGATAGCATCATTATAATCAGCCAATCAGAACCTCTCCATAGACCCCTTAGACAACAACCTTTCTATAATATTGGCTGCAAATATAGAACAGCAGTCGCAACGGTGATCTATACAGTTACAGATTATGTCAGTCACGTCACAGGAGGTGACACAGCATCAGTGAGACTGATACTGGAATACTGCCTTTTCACAAGATGTTGTGAAATTAGAGTTTGGGGCACCAAAGAGCCACCAAATGTTCTGAGGGCTGGAGAAAAATGCCTTCTAGTGAGCTATTGAAAGAGCTCAACCTGTTTAGCTGATCAAAAGAAGATTGAAAGGTGACTTCACTGAAGTATTGAAGTGTCTTAATGGAAAGATAAGATTGGGTATTAAAGGGCTCTTGAATCGAGCAGAGAAAGGCATAACAATACCCAGTGGCTGGAAGGTGAAAAAAGACAAATTCATATTACAGTTAAGGCTCAAATATTCAACAGCGAGGATGATTCACCACAGGAACAAGCTACCAAGGAAAGTGATGGATTCTCCATCTCCTGATGTCATTTCATGAAGACTAGATGCCTTTCTGGAATGTGTTTGCCCCCAAAATAGCTCTTGTATCATACAGGAGGCCTGTGATGTGCAGGGGGTCAGATTAGATGCTCTAATGGTCTCTTCTGGCCATAAAGTCGACTAATTTCTGAAAAACTGAGTGTAGCATTGGGAGCAGCATCTGAGGCTTCCCTGTCTAGCCGGCTTGCTGCCTAGAACGAACACTCCTCGAGTGGGGTGATCCACAGGGAGTAGCTCAAACCTCCAAAGTGCCTGGCCAGGGGCAGGACATTAGCCCAGCAAGGGAGGGGTGTGGCAGTGACATCACAAAGGCCTTTTGCAGGACCTCAGACTATTGGTCCAAGGTGGTGGGGAGGTGGTGACCTCACAGAGAGATGCTGACATCAGCCAGGCAGGACAGGGGCGAGGGGCCAGGGAAACCTCAGAGACCCCTGTGGCTTTGCTCCAGCAAGTCTCCTTCTCCAGGTCTCTCTCTGAGGACTGAGAGAGTATTCGGGTTCACGGACGTGAGCGCCAGGAGGAACCTCTTTCGAGTTTTCTCCTTCCCTTTCAGTGATTTTACTAGAAAACAGCCATCCCTGTTTAGAAGGTAAGAGCCTCCTGGAGGTTTGAAACCTGTTCAGTCGGATCCATCTGGTGACAGTTGAATTCTAGGCATGGAAAACACGAGCTTAAAGAGGCAGAATTTCATTCCGCACCTGGGATTTTGTCCCTTAGAATCACTGGAGACATTGGGGTTTGTGCTTTTTGTTTCACCTTTTCCTCCATCTCTCCCTCTCTCCTTTCTCTTCGTCTCTTGCTTCTTTTGTCCTTTCTCCTGTTCCCCTCCCACTGCCACCTGTGTGTGTGTGTGGGGGGGGGAGTGCTCTGCAGCTCCCACTGTGGGAGGTCCACCCAAAAATGTGGGGCTGAAATAGTGCTCAGGCAGTGATCCCCACCAGTGACCTGGGCCATCCTTTGGGCTCTCTGGTGAGAACCCTCAGCCTCCCTCCCTCAGTCTCTACCCTGATTGGCTGAGCAGGGGGTTATTGACAGGGAGGAGACTCAGGTCCTTGTTGTTCTCTTTTAAGACCAAGGTAATAAGTCAGAACCAGTTCTGTGTTTGATGAATTTTGCTGCTTCTCTGCATTAATGGTCTCTGAGCAGTTCATGATTCTCTCTAACATTGCAGTTCTCCTCAAATACTTGCTGAATAATTCCTGTGCACTGTTGTTGGTCTGGAGCTCATCTGAGAGCACTTTATTCAGGTCATTCAATGTCTGAAATTCAAGATCCGATGGTTAGTTTGAAAATCAGAGCTCTTGGGTCCTATTCCCAACTCTGCCACTGACTGGCTGTGTGACCTCAGACAAGTCAATTCTTCTTTCTCACATGTAGCTTCTCCCTCTTTCAAGGAGGGATAATAATGATCCGCTCCTACCTACCTCACGGTGGGTGGAGGATGGGGATCCATTGGAGAGTGTCACTAGGAGTAGTACATAATATGAGGTGTCCTATCACATTTACTCAGAGCAGATTATGACATAATAGAATAGCTGAAATACTCTATTTGATTTGGTTTTTTTTAATTTTGAAATTGTTAAGAGCAGCAACGACTTAGCTCAGACTGAAGCATCTTATCTAATGTTTGAGATCGAAGTGTCTCCTCTGTGTGTGTGACGAGACAATTTAACGCACTGTGACAAACAGGAGATGCTTTTGTTTTGCAACAAAATATTTTTGCAAAGAACTTTCATCCCACTTGTTATGATTTTGAGAAACAAACTGGTTTAGTCTGAATGGGATTTTCTGACAAACGGTTTCAATGAAATTTCCCCACCATCTCGATTCCTGGGCTCCATCCCTGCCTCTGGGGGTTTGCTGTTTGTTAGAACAGGAGTAAGGACTGGTGGCTTCTCTTTCTGGCTCTGCCACTGCCTTGCTGGCCCTTGGGTAGGTCACTTCCCTTCTCTGTGCCTCAGGCTCCTCCCCATCTGTCCAATGGGAACAGGGACAGTTCTCGAACTCTGGGCAGTCGTGAGCCTGAGTGAGAGAAGGGCGTTAAAGCCCTCTGTGAAGGAGAAAGGGAGTTTCTTGGTGTTTGCACCAAGGAATTCTAAAGTTTGCTAAAATGTCTAGTCTATGGAAACAAGAAATGGTTGGGGCCAAACTTTTTAACCACTGCTTTTTTTTTAAAGCTCATTCAGGGATGTGAGTCCCTGTCTTTTAGGTACCTGGGGTTCTTTGCCAGCAGGAGAGAAGAGGTTCCTGCCTCCATTTTTGTGGCCTTAACAAACCATGTGTTGTGCCCCAGTTCTTGTCTGAGATCCCTGAAAAAGAACATCTTCCCATCCATGAACAAGACAGGACCTATCTTTCAAAGGGAAACAAAGAGACCCGGGGACTTACAGACTAGCCAGCCTCACTTCCATAGCTAGAGAGATCCTGGAATACATTCTTAAACACTCAGTTTTCCAGCAGCACCTACAGGATAATTTGGTTCTTAGGACGAGGGAGCATGGATTTGTCAAGAACAAATCATTCCAAACCCCGCCTCTTTCTTTCTTTGGCTGGGTTTCGGGCCTAGTGGAGGTGGGTAAACAGTAGATGGGATCTATCTCGGGGTTACTAAGGCTTTTGACACAGTCCCGCAGGACATTCTCACAAGCAAACCAGGGAAATGCGGTCTAGATGCAATCAGTGTCATGTGGGTGCAGAGCTGGTTGAAAGCCCAGACTCCAAGGGCCCTTCTCCAGGTTTGGCTGCCCAACGGAGAGGGGGCACCTAGTGGGTGCGGCAGGGATCAGTCTGGGGTCCGGTACTATTCAATAGTTTCATGAATGATTTGGAAAATGGAGTGGAGAGCAGCTTCCAAAATGTGCAACTGACACCAAGCACTTTGGAGCTCAGGACTGGAATTCAAAACACCCGTAACAAATTGGAGACTTGGTCTTCTTGAGCCAAACCCCATGGCTGGGCCTCTCTCTCTAGACTGGGCTGAAGTGAAATCCCAGAGCCAGACACTCCTCCTGGGCAGTGCGCTCCGACCTTGAATGGTCAGATGCTGCTTAGCGCTGTCAGAGCAGCTTTGGCTGGGGGATTCTCCCAGCACTTTCCAATAGTGGGAAGGTACGAAATCCCCATTTGCCTGCTGGGGACAGAGCCCTAGAGGGGTGGGGGGGAGCAACTTGCCCAGAGTCCCCCAGGAAAAGGAAAAAAACCAGCAGTGGAACAAATAGGAAACCCAGCAATGGAACTCAGGAGTCCTGGGGGTGTGCTAGGGTGACCAGCTGTCCCAATTTTGGGGTCTTTTTCTTATCTAGGATCCTATTACCCCCCACTCCCTGTCCTGATTTTTCACACTTGCTGTCTGGTCACCCTCGAGTGTGCACATGTGGGGTCCCAGCTGCTCCCTGCCCCCCTCACTGAAGCAGGTGTGCAGGGTTACTGCCCTGGGAACTGCAGGGCACCAGTGGCCATGGGGCTGGCTGCAGGCAGGGCAGGAGCTGGCTGGAGGTAGGGTCTGGCTGCAGGCAGGGCAAGGGGTGCGGGGCTGGCTGGAGACAGGGGTGTGTGGGGCTGGCAGGCTGCTGGCAGGGGTGAGTGGCCGGGGGTGTGGCAGGAGTTGGCTGGAGACAGGGCAGGGGGTGTGGTTGGGGCTGGCTGTGGGCTGGGGGTGTAGAGCGGGCTGCAGGCCGGGCAGGGTGGATGGGGCTGGTGCGGGCAGGGCAGAGGGTGCAGGGCTGCAGGCAGGGCGTGGGGTGCGGGGCTGGCCGGAGGCAGGGGCTGGCTGTGGGCAGGGCAGGGGGTGTGGGGCTGGCTGCAGACGGGCTGGCTGCGGGCAGGGCAGGGGGAGCGGGGCTGGCTGCGGGCAGGGTGTGGGGTGCGGGGCTGGCTGCAGACAGGGGCTGTCTGCGGGCAGGGCAGGGGGTGCGGGGCTGGCTGCAGACAGGGGCTGGCTGTGGGCAGGGTGTGGGGTGTGGGGCTGGCTGCAGACAGGGGCTGGCTGCGGGCAGGGCAGGGGGTGCGGGGCTGGCTGCGGGGTGCGGGGCTGGCTGCAGATGGGCTGGCTGCGGGCAGGGCAGGGGGTGCGGGGCTGGCTGCAGACAGGGGCTGGCTGCGGGCAGGGCAGGGGGTGTGGGGCTGGCTGCAGGCAGGGCAGGGGGGTGCAGCAGGGGTTGGCTGGAGCCGGGGCGTGCGCGGTTGGCTAGAGACAGGGGCTGGCTGCGGGCAGGGCAGGGGGTGCGGGGCTGGCTGCAGGCAGGGCATGGGGTGTGGGGCTGGCAGCAGACGGGGCTTGCTGCAGGCAGGGCAGGGGGTGCAGAGCTGGCTGCAGACAGGGGCTGGCTGCGGGCAGGGGGTGCAGGGCTGGCTGCGGCCAGGGCAGGGGGTACGGGGCTGGCCAGAGGCAGGGCAGGGGGTGCGGGGCTGGCCGCAGACAGGGGCTGGCTGCAGGCAGGGCAGGGGGTGCAGGGCTGGCCCCAGACAGGGGCTGGCTGCAGGCAGGGCAGGGGGGTGCAGAGCTGGCTGCAGACAGGGGTTGGCTGCAGGCAGGGCAGGTTTGCAGAGCTGGCTGCGGGCAGGGCAGGGGGTGCAGGGCTGGCCCCAGACAGGGGCTGGCTGCAGGCAGGGCATGGGGTGCGGGGCTGGCTGCAGGCAGGGGCTGGCTGCGGGCAGGGCAGGGTTGCAGAGCTGGCTGCAGGCAGGGCAGGGGGTGCGGGGCTGGCTGGAGGCAGGGCAGGGGGGTGCAGCAGGGTTTGGCTGGAGCCGGGGCGTGCGGGGCTGGCTGCAGACAGGGGCTGGCTGCAGGCAGGGCATGGGGTGCAGGGCTCACTGAAAATGTCCTGAGCGGTATTTTAAGGTGAAGATAACACCATGGTTACCAGGTGACTGGCACATCCTGGGTTAAAGAAAGGAAGGGACCTGGAGTTAATAGTCTGAAGTATTTGTGTTACCAGCCCTGTCACTGTCTGACCCCCCTTCAGTGCGGAGCAGGTGTGTACGTTGCTGTGTGGAACGCACAGACTCCTGCAGAGCAGGGGCAGCTGTTTCCTTGGCAGAGAGCCTGGCACTTAGGAGACTTTCTTGACTTGCTGTTTTGAAGCAATTCAGTAAAATAACGGTGGAGCTACAATGTCCGGTCCAAAATTTCAGCACCCCGGTGCAAAAACGTTATTTTAGGATCTAAACAGGCGGCTTCCAGCGCTAGGACACCTGACCAGAGAGCTCCGTGGGGGCGTAACAGCTGCTGACTCTGAGGGTCCCGGGCTAAATCCATTTGCAGGTGGAGGCGTTTCGACTTATTTGATCAATAATGAGGAAGGCGAAGATTTAATCACGGGTATTTTTAGTAAATGTCATGGACAGATCATGGGCAAAACCCAAAAGCTCATTGCCCATGACCCGGCCATGACTTATACCATAAATACCCCTCACTGAATCGTGGGGAGGGAGGCCCAGGGGGTCCGTGGCACCAGCTGTGGGTGCAGGGAGTCCAGGGGGCCTGTAGCACCATGTACTGGGGGAGAAGCCCCAGGGACCCACTGCCACCCCAGATGCTGCCAGGTGAGGGGAGCCCCAGAGGCCAGCCCTGCTCCGGCCACCCCGGGACAGGTGCCAGGAGCCACTGAGCTGTGGCTGCTCCTGCCACCCTTGGAACCACTGCTCAGGCTGTCCCCAGGCCAGCTGCTGGGGCAGCCACGGAGTCAGCCACAGTGGCCACTGCAGAAGCCACAGAATCTATGACTTGTGCAGCCTCGTGACACAAAGGGATCCCTAATAAAGAGACAAACCCCTCCCTGCTGTGACTGCAGCTCCTGGAAGGAAAGAGTCTAAGAGAGAAGGAGAGCGAGAGATTCCCTGTCACCTCTCTCCCCTGCTCCCTCCCCCTTGTATTCTGTAACCCCATTTCACTGGGCTCCCTGTGCTGATGCCATGGGGGTGACTCTAGAGTTCTGGGGATTTGGGGGAGAGGAAGGGGGCTCTTCACTTCTCAGCAAATTTGTCTTTGGGCTGAAATTTCTCCTGTTAGGCCTCTCAGTCAGAGCTGTACCCACCCTGTTTGGGGGGTGGGGGGGAGGGAGGGGAGAGATGTAAATTGCAGAGCAGGCAGAGAAGTCGCCCATAAAGGGTCATATTGATCTGGTGACTGGTTCTGACTGGGGTCACACGTCCTCTGACACAGGCTCATGTGCAGAACATGGGAGCTCTGGCTTGTCCTAAATGCTGTAGAGTGTGAGTTCCTGGAAAGGGCAGGGGAGAGGGAGCAAGAGGAGAAAGGCAGAGACATTAGAGATGAGGAACTGGGGGGAGAAGAAGGAGAGAACAGAGAGACAATAAATCAGGCCTGCACAACTCATAAAGCGGCAAGGGCCACATTCCTCCAAAGAAAACAGCTGAGGGCTGAAATCTCCCGGCCCGAGGAATCACCCCGCCCCAGGGCCGTCCAGCCCTGCGGAAACAAACCCTCCTTCCCCAGCGCCGCCCCACCAAAACAGCTGTGGGCCAAAAAGGAAGGTTGGAGTGGGGAGGTGATGCTTTATTTTAAATCAACCAGGGGCTCCCAGCTAAAGAGGTGGCTGGGAGCCCTCAGGGTCAAATTAAAGGGCCCGAGGGTCCGGCGGCTGGGGGAACCCGGCAGGGCCGGCTCTAGGTTTTTTGCTGCCCCAAGCAAAAAAAATTGTGGCTGTCCCCCTTCCCAGCCCTGGGCTCCCCCCGTACCCTCCTGCTGCCCCCGGCCGGGGCTCTCCTCCCCCCCCCACACACCCCCGGCCCCCCCCGCGCGGGGCGTCCCCCTTTCTTCCCCACCAGTGCCCTCCCTGCACCCTGCTGCCCCAGCCCTGGGCTCCCCCTCACCAGTCCCCCCCCACACCTCCTGCTGCCCCAGCCCTGGGTCACTGGTAACTCGCTCCCAGGGTGGGTCATTCAGCAGGAATTTTGGATGTGCATAGAACACAGACAGGATTGGTTCCCATATGGTTACAGAGCTGCAGTAAAGTGGAACAATTTTCAGCTTGTGTGATTGGAGGAGATCTGGGTGCATATTATAAGACTGTCCTCCATAAATGAGGAAAAGTTTAGGTGCGTTTATTATTCTTTTGTTCCACTCTTTCTTTCTATGGGGAATTTGCCAATGCAATATCACTGTCTTCCTTTCAAACAAACAAAAAGGCAATGGCTGTTGAAAATAGCAATTCCAGTCCTAATAAGCATTTCTTGCTCAATTTTATCCTACTTTTTCTACAGCAAGTTACAGTGGATCAGTATATTTGATTTGGGAGAAATGAAGTAACAGCTGCCCAAACCGAGCTTGAGCACTCCTGAATTTTGAGGTGTTCAAATCTGGAAAGCAGGTGCTGGGGTGGGGGCTCCATGGGGAGCATGGCTGCAACTGTCTGGCGGTGCCCGGCGCCCGCCACGGTGATCGGCGTCGCACCGTAAGGGTTTTGGCTATGGGGTTGGGGGTGCGGGGGGGGCAGTCACGGGACAAGGAGCAGGGGGGGTTGGATGGGGCAGAGGTTCGGAGGGCACTCAGGGGACAGGCAGCAATAGGATAGGCATGGGAATCCAGGAGGTTTATAAGGGGACAGGTAGGGGTGGGGTCCTGGGGAAGTTGGGTGGGGTCTTAGGAGGGGCAGTTGGGGACAAGGAGAAGGGAGGCTTAGATGGGGCAGGGGTCTCGGGAGGGTAATCAGGGGACAAGGACCAGTGGTGCTTAGATAGGGTGTGGGTCCTGGGGGCAATTGGGGCAGGGGTCTGGGAGGGGGCAATCAGCGGCCAGGGCTGGAATTCAAAGGGCTCTGGACTGCCCGCAGAGCGCCGGGGAATTTAGAATCTCGGCGGGCCGCACAGTGAGGCTCCGCGGGCCGCATGTTGTGCAGGCCTGTGATAGAGGTATATAAAATTACGAGTGATGTGGAGAAAGTAGATAAGGAAAAGTTATTTACTTACTCCCATAATACAAAACTAGGGCCACCAAATGAAATTAATAGGCAGCAGGTTTAAAACAAATAAAAGGAAGTTCTTCTTCACGCAGCGCACAGTCAACTTGTGGAACTCCTTGCCTGAGGAGGTTGTGAAGGCTAGGACTATAACAGGGTTTAAAAGAAAACTGGATAAATTCATGGAGGTTAAGTCCATTAATGGCTATTAGCCAGGATGGGTAAGGAATGGTGTCCCTAGCCTCTGTTTGTCAGAGAGTGGAGATGGATGGCAGGAGAGAGATCACTTGATCATTGTCTGTTAGGTTCACTCCCTGGGCTGCTTCTGCTCTACAACTATAATTGTCTTTTTACACCAAAATCACTAACTTGAGCACCCAATTCCATGTACAGTCCTAGTGGATGTAAGGCACAGGTAACTTTTGCCTCAGGGTAGCTTATTGGCATCAACCCTCTCTCCCCCACCTGGAGCTGATGAAATTCCTGGCTGGAGGGACACATGCTCCTACAAGTCAAAAGGAAAGGAGCTGATAGAAAAGATCACAGGACTGACCCCAAAGAAGGGTGAACTGCAAAAGTCAGAAGCAGGCAACTCATCCGGCAGAGCTGAGAGACCACAGTGAAGATGGTGCAAAGATCACTATATTGGAATTAGCAAATGTGATTTTTTTTAAAACAAATCTTTGAGAAGCCCTAATAAAGGCATTTCTTACAGTTCTCTCCCATTTGGATTTTCTGATCTCTAATAGGGAATGACATCTGATTGAAGCTTTTCCCAAATGCAGAGCATGTATAGGGTCTCTCTCCACTGTGGATTCTACGATGTCTGACAAAGTCTGAGTGCTCAGTGAAACTTTACCCGCACTCAGAGCATGTGTAGGGGATCTCTCATGTGTGGATTCTCTGATGTCTGATAAGGTTTGAGCGCCGACCGAAGCTTTTCCCGCACTCAGAGCACGTGTAGGGCGTCTCTCCTGTGTGGGTTCTCTGATGTCTGATAAGGTGTGAGAGCTGACTGAAGCTTTTCCCGCACTCAGCGCATGTGTAGGGCGTCTCTCCTGTGTGGATTCGCTGATGTGTGATAAGGGCAGAGCGGTGACTGAAGCTTTTCCCGCACTCAAAGCATGTGTAGGGCTTCTCTCCTGTGTGGATTCTCTGATGTGTGATAAGGGCAGAGCCGTGCCTGAAGCTTTTCCCGCACTCAAAGCACGTGTAGGGCTTCTCTCCTGTGTGGATTCTCTGATGTATGATAAGGTTTGAGCACCAATTGAAGCTTTTCCCGCACTCAGTGCACGTGTAGGGCAGCTTCCCTGTGTGGATTCTCTGATGTCTGATGAGGCCAGAGCGGTGACTGAAGCTTTTCCCGCACTCAGAGCATGTGTAGGGCGTCTCTTCAAAGTTGATTCTCTCATGTGTAATAAGGTCTGAGAGGCTACTGAAGTTCTCCTCTGGCCTCTGCTGAGTCTCAGAGGCTTTTACTTTTTCTCGGAGTGCACAACTCCTGGAAACATTCCCTTTGGGTCTTCCTGATAATGTCTCATATGGTTCTCCTTGCTCAGCATCTTCCTGCTGGGGTTTCTGCTCCTCATTCTCATGCACCATTCTATCACCTGATGGGAGACAGAGAGAATCCAGGCATAGGTCACTCCGTGTGCCTGAGAGAAAGGAAATCTCAGAGACAGGAATTTTAAAGGGATGAACAAACCAAAATATGTGCAGGAGAGATCAAACCTATCAGGAGCTGATTTTCCCCAGAGGAGAGAGGAAGGGATCAGTTTTGGTCTACATTTCACCAGAACATGCAGGGAAAGTGGGATCAGGTAGGGATCTGCTGACAGTTGTTAGTCAGGATACGTGGGAAGCCATGAGTGACATCTGCCTAATTATTCCACATCTGCAGGAACAATCCTGAACTTGGAGAGCTCACAGGGTCTTTGTAGGGCATCCCAAATGTTTCTTGTATTCACGGACAGTTTTTGACTTGCTTTAACCAAGCCCTCACCTCTGGAGGCAGCTCTCGGGAGCACTTCTTTCTCAGAACCCTGGAGGTCCGGGACCCACGGCTCTTCCCCTCGTTCCAGCTGTGAGACCACATCAGGTTTGGAATTTAGAAACCCTATGCCAGGCAAAGAAAACCAGGAAGGTCAGTGGAATTTGTGGGATACTTGTCACAAAGAATAGTCCATGGTTTTAAGCTCAGATCATTTTTAAGCAGTAACATCCCAAGACCAGCTTCCTTGGCTCCAAGTGGCAGGAGAATTATTATTATTATTAATCATATGCATTACCTGAGTGCCTAAGGACCAACTAACAGTGTGTCTCTGTTGTGCTAGGCACAGTACAAATGCAGAATAGTAGATGGCCCATGCTCTGAAGAATTTACAGTCTAAATAGACAAGACAGACGCAGCATGGGGGAAGGGGTAGACCCCTGTTAGAACGGCGATATTCAGGCCTGCCTGCAAAGCCTATATTTTAAGAACTTAGGGGTATTTTTATCACTTAGCTAGTTACAGGAGTATGAAAACAAAGAATCAAAATCACAGTCTGCCTCTGTCTGGGCCTTCTCTCACTAGGATAGACTGAGGCCTTGTTCTTAGGCTAAGGCCTTTGGCTAAGCAGCAGGGGCAGCCATAAGCTGGGAAGTGAAGGGTCACATCCTCACATCCCAAACCAGTCACACTGAAATAAGGTGCTACTGGGCTGTTAGGAAGACAATCCTGTCTGGATCTTAAGATGGTTAAAGAAACCTTAATTTGATAGCATTCTGTCTGGCAAGAAATCACTTATCAATGGTTGTGGTTGTGAAACCCTCATTTCTGTATTGCTTTATCTTTATGGCCACCACTTTTACATTGTTAATCAGTCTGGTTCTCTAATTGTTTCTCTCGCCTGTATAATTAATGTTGCCAGGTGTAACTTAATTAGGGTAGTGGTTTATAATTGGTTAGAGCAGGAGTAGGCAACCTATGGCGGCACACGAGCTGATTTTCAGTGGCACTCACACTGCCCAGGTCCTGGCCACCGGTCCAGAAGGCTCTGCATTTTTAATTAATTTTAAATGAAGCTTCTTAAACATTTTAAAAACCTTACTGACTTTACATACAATAGTTCAATTATGTATTATAGACTTATAGAAAGAGACTTTCTAAAAACGTTAAAATGTATTATTGGCACATGAAATCTTAAATTAGAGTGAATAAATGAAGACTCCACACCACTTCTGAAAGGTGGCCGACGCCTGGGTTAGAGAATTATGTCACAATATGTTAGAATTGGTTAGTTAAATTTCAGCACAATTATTGGTTAAGGTATAGCTGAGAATATTACTCTATAAATGGGGTCAAACAGGAGGGAGGAAGGAAATTGGAATAATAGAATATCAGGGTTGGAAGGGACCTCAGGAGGTATCTAGTCCCACCCCTGCTCAAAGCAGGATCAATCCCCAACTAAATCATCCCAGCCAAGGCTTTGTCAAGCCTGACCTTAAAAACCTCTAAGGAAGGAGATTCCACCACCTCTGTGGGGAACTTATCCCAGGGCTTCACCACCCTCCTAGTGAAATAGTGTTTCCTAATATCCAACCTAAACCTCCCCCATTGCAACTTGAAATCATTACTCTTTGTTCTGTCATCTGCTACCACTGAGAACAGTCTAGGCCTGGTCAAAACGGGGGGGGGAGTTCGATCTAAGGTACGCAACTTCAGCTACGTGAATACCGTAGCTGAAGTCGAATACCTTAGTTCGAATTACTTACCCGTCCTCACGCCGCGGGATCGATGTCCGCAGCTCCCCCGTCGACTCCGCCACCGCCGTTCGCGGTGGTGGAGTTCCGGAGTCGACAGGAGCGCGTTCGGAGTTCAATATGAGACGCGATATATCGAACTCCGAGAAATCGATTGCTACCCGCCGATCCGGCGGGTAGTGAAGACCTACCCCTAGATCCATCCTCTTTGAAGCCCCCTTTCAGGTAGTTGAAAGCAGCTGTCAAATCCCCCCTCATTCTTCTCTTCTGCAGACTAAACAATCCCAGTTCCCTCAGCCTCTCCTCAGAAGTCATGTGTTCCAGTCCCCTAACCATTTTTGTTGCCCCCCGCTGGATGCTTTCCAATATTTCCACATCCTTCTTATAGTGTTGGGCCCAAAACTGGACACAGTGCTCCAGATGAGGCCCCATGAATGTTGAATGTTGGTTAGGGGGAGAACGGGAACAGGGACACAGGCCAGGCTCTGCGGCATCAGAGCTGGGAAGGGAACAGACTGTATCGGCGTATAGAGATAAGCCCGACTGGTGTGAAGGGCTTCGGAATATGTAATCTTATAGATGTAAAAATTGTACAGACTATACCACCCTGTGACATCATCGAAAGTGCCCATTTGTGCCTGGGTAGGGGCCCTGCTCTGGGAGGAGGATGCAGCAAGGACTCAGGATCGGTGGCCGGGGTCGCTGTGCATAGGAGATGGGGAGGTTATGTGAGGAGGGGGGTAATGAGTGGGAGAGGGAGGTCAAGAGTTAAAATAATAATATTTGGGGAAAAATATGTATAATAAAGTGAAACTGAACAGAAATAAAACTGGAGTGGAGGCTCTAAAGCAACAAGGCTTTGGTAGGGATTTGGGGTTAAAGGTCTGGGATCCCCCACAGCTCCAGACCCCCAAACCTCTCCTCCCTCCCACTGACCCACCCACCCCACTTCCTGGGTGCCCTTCCCCCACACTCCCCTCCGCTTCTTCCCATTACTCTCAGCCGGCACCACCTCCCGGCGCCTTGGGAGCTTCTTGTATTTTCTCCTCGTCTCTCACAACCTCCTACCTCCCTGCTGCTTCTTAGCTCTAACCCTGCACACACCCGCCCCATGTCCTGGCATATCTACTACCCCCCGTCTCCGTCCCTCCCACGGCTCGCTTATCCCTTCAGCCATGGGATCCTGAACGGCAACATTACACGCTCTCCTAAAAGAGCTCATCTGACTGTCACACAAGCCATGCATGAGTCAGACACCTATTTACTCAATTTAGAATTCTACAGGCAGCATATTTTCCTCTTAAAATGAGGAAAAGGCATGAAAGCTACAGTGATTAATGTAGTTATGAATGTATTCAATAAGGATACATTCAATGCAATTTAAAATGACTGACAGCACCAAAAGGCACATGTCCAAAAATGATACTAGTGGGTGGGAGATAAGGCAAAAAAAGGGGGGGCAAGGAAACTTGTCAAAACTTGTATGACGAATAAAGGTATAAAGTTATTACTACTCAGGTTCTTCAGAGACCCCACAGCTTCTAATAACCCAGGGGACAGGACTCCTTACCCAGTGAGGTCACCGTCTCATAGTTCTCCTGCATGACATCCCTGTAGAGGGCTCTCTGAACAGGGTCCAGCAGAGCCCATTCCCCCTTGGTGAAATACAGAGCCACATCCTCGAAGGTCACCGGCCCCTGAAAGAGCAAGTGTCCAACACTCAGTACCTGCTGCCCCACTCATAACCCCACTATTCACGGAACAGCAGCACCAGGTAAATGGAAGCCCCGGGAGGCACATGTTAACAGAGTCCCACCCAACCTTGCCTAGAACAGACAGGCGGCATCAGAGGGTGGAAAGAGAGAACCTTTGTGTCTCCCAGCTGACAGACGGAGGCAGGGTCATCACATTTATCACATAGCTACTAGCCAGAGCTTGATATAGGAGATGGGGCTGGCTCTGGACCCTACTAATGGCTCCCTGGTAGGAAACACTTCTTTCTTATATTTTATTTGGAAAGGGAAGTCAGTAGTAAAGAATATTAGTTAGAACAGGGGTAGGCAACCTATGGCATGGGTGCTGAAGACAGCACGCAAGCTGATTTTCAGTGGCACTCACAATGCCCGGGTCCTGGCCACCAGTCCAGGGGGCTCTGCATTTTAATTTAATTTTAAATGAAGTTTCTTAAACATTTTAAAAGCCTTATTTACTTTACATACAACAATAGTTTAGTTATATATTATAGACAGAGAAAGATCTTCTAAAAATCTTAAAATGTATTACTGGCACTCAAAACCTTAAATTAGAGTGAATAAATGAAGACTTCTGAAAGGTTGCTCACCCCTGAGTTAGAAGGTCAGAATTGTAGAAAATTGGTAAGAGAAGTGTGACATTATTGATATAAATTGGGACCATATAGAACATGGGTTGCAACCAAGGTCCTGTAGTGGCAACAAATCTGATGTAAAGGGGATCATATGAGGTGTCTAAGACCAGGTTATGGGTTGCTGGTTATGATTATGCTGTCTGTATGTATGTATCATTTTGTAGTTGAAGTTATGAGTATTGGCTCTATCCTGTCTGTATTTCAAGCTGGTGCTGTGCTTCTGGGAGACATCACAGACAAGCTGGTGTTAGCTCTGCCTAGCCTGCTTGATGGCCCATTAAGGACCATCAGCTACACAATTGACCCATGGAGAGAAGGCAGACACGCCTTGTAACTCAGCAAAGTGCAGGGACTGGCCCATGTGACCCCAGACTCCATTTTGCTGTAATTTTCCACAGTAAGGACAAAGAGGTTCTTACACCTGGAAAAGCCTGTATAAGGCTGATGCCTCATCTCCATCTTTTCTTCAATCCTGCTTCTACCTCTGGAGGGACTTTGCTACATGCTGAAGCTCTACACAAGGGACTGATGACCCATCCCAGCGGGGGATGTTCTCCAGAGACTTGATTTGAACCTGCAGTTTATGCCATCACTGCTACAAGCCTGAACTAAGAACTTTGCCATTACTGTATGTAATTGATTCAATTTAACCAATTCTAGCTCTCACCTCTACCTTTTTCCTTTTATGAATAAATCTTTAGATTTTAGATTCTAAAGGATTGGCAACAGCGTGATTTGTGGGTAAGATCTGATGTGTATATTGACCTGGGTCTGGGGCTTGATTCTTTTTAATCGAAAGAACCTTTTTCTTTTATTGGGGTGTTGGTTTTCATAACCATTCCTCCCCGGGACGTGTGGCACTGGTGGTGATACTGGGAGACTGGAATGTCTAAGGAAATTGCTCGTGTGACTTGTGGTTAGCCAGTGGGGTGAAACCGAAGTCCTTTTTGTCTGGCTGGTTTGGTTTGCCTTAGAGGTGGAAAAACCCCAACCTAGGGCTGTGACTGCCCTGTTTGAGCAAGTGGTCCTGAATTGGCACTCTCAGTTGGGTCCTGCCAGAACTGCCACGTCACAGGAAGCTATCAGAAATCAATGACCAATCAATGAAAATAAGAAGGAAGTTTTGAAAAGTATATTAATCCTAACAATGGTAGTGATAAATTACTAGACGGAAATGGCAGAATTATCAAAAATAATGCAGAAGAGGTAAAAGTGTTCAATAAGTGTTCTCTCCTGGATTTGGAGAAAAACAGATGCTGTACTCGTATCATAAGATGTTGACGACGACACTCCTTCCATTCCAACAAGAACTCACAAGGACATTAAACAGCAGCTATTACAGTTAGACATGTTTAAATAAGCAGGTCCAGATAACTTGTATCCAAGAGTTTTTAAAGACCTGGTGGAGGAGCGTGGTGGACTATTAATGTTGATTGTAATTAGGACTTGGAACACTGGGGAAATTCCAGAAGACTGGAATTAAGCTAATGCTGTGCCAATACTAAAAAGTGTAAAAGAGATGACCCAGCTAATTACAAGAGAGTCAGTCTGATATCAATACTGAGCAAAATAATGGAGCAGTCGATACTGGATTTCGTTAATAAAGAATTAAAGGAAGGCAATATAATTAGCACCTATTAACAAAGGTTTAGAGAAAATAGATCCTATCAAACTAACTGGATATCCTTATTAGATGAGATCAAAAGTTTGGTTGCAGCTAATAGTATTGATGTAATATATCTAGACTTCTGTAAGGCATATGACTTGATTCAGCACAATATTTTGACTAAAAAACTAGAATGATACAAAATAAACACAGCATACATTAAATAGATTAAAAACTGGGATTGTAAATGGGAACCATGGTCAAGTGGATTTATTTCTAGCGGGTTCCCACAAGGATTGCTTTTTGCCCGTGTGCTATTTAACATTCTTATCAATGACCTAGAACAGAATATAAAATCATCACGGATAAAGTTTGCAGTATCACAAAGATTGCGGGTGGTGGTAACTAATGAAGTGGCAGTAGATTCAGGCTACAGCACTGGGAGTCTGGGAGGGTTATTTCCTGTTCCACAAAGAGGAGAAGTTCCATTCCCAAATTCCATGCCTTGAAATTAGGCCCTATCTGACACTACACCCCATATTCAGCATAGTGGTATGGTTATAATATGATTAGGACATAATTATGATGCATTTTGTGCAAGATGCGTCATGTGCTGAATATTATTATCCTATTTGTGTGCATGGATCATGTTTGTATTTGAAGTTATGGATATTGACTCTGTAGCTGTATTTCAAATGTGCTTACTCTGGGTAACACCCACAACGAGCCTTTCAGGTACAACAATGAAGAAGCCAGACAGAGCTGATGGCTCATCAACAAAGACAATGGACCGTGGAAGAGCTTAGCCTTCCTGTGAATGTTTCAGCCAGCCTATGAGTCATGGCTACTATGACTCAGCAGGACACGCTAGGACATGTGACTAGACCACATGACAATGAACTCCATTTTGGTACCTGTATTTTCCACAAACTGGACTGGGAACTGAGTTTGGAACAAATGGTTCCCGCCATATGGAAAAGCTACATAAGGTGGCGTGTGACATCATCTCTTGGCCTCATTCCCCGCACAAGAGAACTCCTGGAAACACCTGAGGAACAAAGACTGAACTGGGGGAAGTGCTGGTCCCAGGGTAAAGGGATTTCTAGCTTGTGTATGGAAACTTGGGGGACTGCTTGTAGCATCAGTCAGGGTGAGAAATTGCTAATTCAAATTCTATCCATCTAGTATGTTAGGCTTAGTTTGAGTTTTGGTTATCTGCTAAGTAATCGGCTTTGATCTGTTTGCTAACACTTAGAATTGTTGGGATACGTTAGGGTTCAGTAGAACAGCTGGGAAGCTGCTAATGTGCTGACATGCATTGGGGACAAAGGCATAAGCAGGCAGGAATTCTTTGCTTAACAAATAAGTTGCCATATTTTCCTCTCTCTGTTGCTTGTAATAATTGACATTGATGCAGCTGCATAAGAAATGTAGTTCCTGGAATAAATGTCCTTTGTGTGAAAGAAAGTAAAAGAAATGTTATCTCCCCCTCCCTTCCTTTCCCAGCTACATAAACAAGCCCTGGCTTATGGCCCCTTCCTCCCTCCCGAGAACTGCTCATTGACCCTTCCTCCATACCCGAGAACTGCTGTTTAGGAAATTTGTGGCAACACGTTATTGCAAAGAACGGTATTTTCAAGGTAAAAATGCCTCTATGATATGTGTAATACTGTGACAGTGGACAGGGGTGGGTATACTAATTGTATGAGTGTTTACTACTTAATGAGGGTTTTGAGGTGTTGTAACGGATGTAGGTGTTTACATACAAACTTAGATAAAAGGCATGTGATGTAACTAATCCAGTTCTTACTCGATAGTTGGGTCAAGGGAACACAAGTAACACAATAAAGAAGCCTGTATTCATATCCGCCTCTAGATCAACCGGCTCCTTTTTTGTTCTAACAATAATTACTTAAAATCTACCTTTCTGCCATTAATAAACTTGTTTTATGCTTTATCTTAATCAGTGCATTTTGAATGAAGTGTTTGGGAAAAAGCTGAGCTTGGTTAGCAGAGGCTTGTTGTGCACATCTTTCCCATATCGAGGAAGGCGAACTATATTAATGAGCGTACATTATCCAGATCCCTGTTCACTATAAGATGGTATAATTCTAAATTTATACTACAGCAGGTGTGCAAGGTTGGGGAGCTGGGAAATTGGCTGTTGTTGTCTATCTGTCCTTGAGCGGCTTAGGTAAAGCACTCAGGTAGCTTAGTTGGATGCATGGCGCCACCTGCTGTCGTGTTGGGTGATAACAGGCCCTGGAGGCTGGCTGAATCTCCAGCAAAGCAGTGTGAGAAGGCCCAGCCCAGCTTGAGGGTTAGAGGGCGCAGCGGTTCCCAGAACCATCCCAGACTGCACCCGGGTGACAACCCATCACACCCTAAATTACATAAGTTTCAGCAGATTTGTCACATCCTGTCCCCTCCTTTCTCCACCCGAGATATTTCCTGCCTCCCACCACCTCCAGCAGCTCCTATCCTCCTATGCATTTACTGCTCCTCTCCTCCAAGCAGAACCCACCACCAGCTCCTGATAATCCCTTACCTGAGCCAGCTCCATTGCAGCCATTTCCTTCCCTTTGGGAGGATGAAATGATCTGGAGCAAAACGTGGACGTTAATCTGTAGCCTGCCAGGACGAGAAGGGCAATGTGAGAGAATGCAGAGGGCTTTTGTCCATTCCACATGCTGATTCCCCGGATTTTCCCTGTTAATGGACACTCTAGGTTCTGCCACACTGTGAAGCACAGAGTGACCTTATTCCAGTACAGGCCTAGCCCCTCCCACCATGGTGTAACCCTCTGAGACACGGTGAAACCCTCCCAGTAACATCCTCTGTTATACTTACCAAGTTTGCAGACAATACCAAGCTGGGAGGGGTTTCAAGTGCTTTAGAGGATAGACCAGGGAGGGAGAGCTCAGTGGTTTGAGCATCGGCCTGCTAAACCCAAGGCTGTGAGTTCAATCCTTGAGGGGGCCATTTAGGGATTTGGGGAAAAAATCTGCCTGGGGATTTGTCCTGCTTTGAGCAGGGATTGGACTAGATACCTCCTATGGTCCCTTCCAACCCTGATATTCTATGATTAAAATTCAAAATGATCTGGAGAAAAGGCCTGAAGTAAATAGGATGAAATTCAATTAGGACAAATGCAAAGTGCTTCATTTAGGAAAGAACAATCAGGTGCACACGTACAAAATGGGAAATTCCTGCCCAGGAAGGAGCACTGCGGAAAGGGAGCTGGGGGCCATAGTGGATCACAAGCTAAGTATAAGTCAACAGTGCAAACGGGCAAACATCATTCTGGAATGTATTTGAGGGAGTACTGTAAGCAAGACACAAGCAGTAATTCTTCCACTCCACTCTGCGGATTAGGCCACAACTGGAGAACTGTGTCCATTTGTGGGTGCCACATATGAGGAAAGATGTGGACAAATTGGAGAAAGTCCAGAGAAGAACAACAAAAATGATTAAAGGTCTAGAAAACATTACCTATGAGGATAGATTGAAAAAATTGGGTTTGTTTAGTCTGGAGTAGAGAGGACATTATAATAGTTTTCAAGTACATAAAAGGTTGTTACAGGGATGTGGAAGAAAAAATTGTTCTTAACCTCTGAGGATAGGAGAAGTAGTAATGGCCTTAAATTGCAGCAAGGGCAATTTAGGATGGAGATTAGGAAGAAACTTCCTGTCAGAGTGGTTAAACTCCAGAACAAATAGTGTAGGGAAGTTGTGGAATCTCCATCATTGGGGATTTTTAAGAGGAGGCTGGACAAACACCTCAGGGATGGTCTAGATAATACTGAGTCCTGCCTTGAGTGCAGGGGACTGGCCTAGGTGACCTTCCAAAGTCCCTTCCAGTTCTATGATTCTATGAACCAAAGGCCAGTGAAGAGCAGAATCAAAGGAGTCACTCTGGGAGATTCTCCCTGTCACTGTCCCCAAGGCAGCTCTTTCAGGTTAACTAAGTTGTTTGAAGCTTTAGCCTTTGTAGAGTCTCTCCTGGGAGTGCCCCTTTCATGGGCTGGGCCTAGTTTTAGCCTTTGGGAAGCGTGACCCCAGGGGCTCTGAGACGGGCCTTCTTGCCTCAGCACATCTTGTTTCTTTCTGTGGCTCCCCAGTGAGTCCAAATGAGTAGATACTCCTGATAGAGACTGTGAACATAAGAAGGGCCCACTGCGTCAGAGCAATGGTCCATCTGGCTCAGTGGCTAATGCCAGGTGCTTCAGAGGGAAAGAACAGAACAGGTAACCATCAAGTGATCCATCCCGTCAACCATTCCCAGCTTCTGGCAAACAGAGGCTAGAGACACCATCCCTGCCCAGCCTGCCTGTGACACTGGCAGATGAGGTGTTAGCTCTTACACAAGCCTCTATGTCTTAACTGAACATGGACAAACGCACAGTGGAATCAGTCTGACTCACCTGTGTTAGTATTGTTAAAACAGGTATTAGGATTATAAGAACATGTTTAGACTTCGTTAAATGCTTGTGAGTTGCTGCCTGAGTTAACATCTGACTAGCTCCATTGTGAGTCTCTGTGGCTCTGTAAATCACCAGACAGGAGAGAGACTTTACCTAGGTGAAGTGCTGATTGGCAACAGAATGCATTACACCCTGCCTGGCAGGAAAGGTCCATCCACACCAGAGAGACTATTATGGGACGTTAAAGAAGACACAAGGCTGTGGTTGTGCTCTTGATTTCCCATTAGCTGAGCTGGCAGCTCAGAGCACATGGCAGGAAGGGGATGAAAAACCCCACACAGAAGGAACTGATTATCTGTATGCTGCTTGGACTCTGGGGGGCAAAGTTTTTACGCATCAGGAAGAGATCCCCAGCTGATTAGCCGGGGTTAGTCCTAAGGAAGATATAGAGCTTGCTTATTACAGAAGCTTCTATTGCCTTTGAAATCTAAGACTGCAACTCGTCTGCATCTATAGGATTACCTGCTTTAACTTAAACAACTCAGGGAAAGAGAGATCAGGGAGGGACCTGCTGCCAGTTGTCAGTCAGAATAGGAGGAAGCCATGAGTGACATCTGCCATAATGATTCCACATCTGCAGGAACAATCCTGAACTTGGAGAGCTCATAGGGTCTTTGTAGGGCATCCCAAATGTTTCCTGCATTCCCACACAGTTGTTGAGTTGGTTTAACCAATTCTTCACCTGTGCAGGCAGCTCTTGGAAGCACTTCTTTCTCAGAGCCCTGGAGGTCTGGGACCCACGGCTCTTCCCCTCGTTCCAGCTGCAAGATCACATCAGGTTTGGAATTTGGAAACCTTACTGCAGGCAAAGAAAACAAGGGAGGTCAGTGGAATTTGTGGGATACTTGTCACAAAGAATATTCTATGGTTTTAACCCCAGCTCATTTTAAGCAGTAACATCCCAAGGCCAGCTTCCTTGGCTCCAAGAGGCAGGAGAGTTATTATAATAAATCATATTCATTACCTTAGTGCCTAAGGACCAACTAACAGTGGGTCCCCATTGTGCTAGGACAAGTACAAACCCAGAATAGTAGCTGGGCCATGCCCTGAAGAATTTACAATCTAAATACGCAAGACAGACACAGAATGGGGGAAGGGGTAGAACCCACTGTTAGGTGTATTTTTATCACTTAGCTAGTTACAGGGTGTAGATGAGCAGACTCACCCCTGCGGTGCCTTCTGCTGGTGACTCCTGGGAATTAGCTCATTCCAGCTCTGGAGCGCCTTCGGCAGGCCGGTGATCCACCTGTCCTCTGGCCCCTGCCCCTCCCTGGACCCGGTGTCCCTTTATTTGGGGTGCTATCCACTGGCAGAACCCGACCAATCTGGGTCTCCTCCCAGGGAACCCCAAGCCACTATCCCCACTTTGCCTCAGTTACTGCCTAGTCTCCATCTAGCCCCGTTCACTGGGGCAGGCTGCAGTGTCAGCCACTCACCATAGGCAAAGGGGTTTGGACCTGCTGCCTTTGCCTACCCCTAGGCTGCCTCTGCAACCCCAGTACCTGTTGGCTTTGTGCTAGGCCGCAGCCTGGGGCTTTCAGGCAGGAGCTCCCCAGCTTCTCTGCCTTTCCCCAGCCCTGCTCCACTCAGGTACCCTGTGTCCAGCTCCCTGCAGCCAGGCCCTTCTTCCTCTACAGGCAGAGGAGACTCTTGTCTGCCCGAGTTGTCTGTCTTTCTAGGGCCAGCTGAGTCTGTCGGGGGCATGGCCCCAGCTGCAGCCACTTCCCCCAATCAGCTCAGCCTAAAGGCTGCTTTCTCCAGCCACAGCCCCCTCCCAGGGCTGTTTTTAATCCTTCAGGGCAGGAGAAAGGGACCAGCCTGCTACACAGGGGTATAAAAACAAAGAATCAAAATCACAGTCTGCCTGTGTCTGGGCCTTCTCGCACTAGGATCGTCTGAGGCCTTGTTCTTAGGCTAAGGCCTTTGACTAAGCAGCAGGGACAGCCATAAACTGGGAAGGGAAGGGTCACATCCTCACATCCCAAACCAGTCACACTGAAATAAGGTGCTGCTGGGCTGTTAGGAAGATGATCCTGTCCTGATAGCGCCCATCACCACCAGATAAAGAAACAGATCTTAAAATGGTTAAAGAAAACCTAAAAAAAAACAGGAGTACTTGTGGCACCTTAAAGACTAACAAATTAATTTTAGCATGAGCTTTCGTGAGCTAAAGCTCACTTCTTCGGATGCCTAGTTTGACAGCAGCCTGTCTGGCAAGAAATCACTTCTCAATGGTTGTGGTTGTGAAACCCTCATTTCTGTATTGTTCTATCTTTATGGCCACCACTTTTACAATGTTAATCAGTCTGGTTCTCTAATTGTTTCTATCTGCTGTATAATTAATTTTGCTAGGTGTAAGTTAATGAGGGTGGTGGGATACAATTGGTTAGAGAATTATGTTTCAATGTGTTAGGATTGGTTAGTTAAATTTCAGTACAATGATTGGTTAAGCAAAGGTATAGCTGAGCATATTACTATATAAACTGAGTCAAACAGGAGGGGGAACAGGAACAGGGAACGGGGACACAGGCAAGGCTCTGCGGTGTCAGAGCGGGTAAGGGGGATACGCCGCCGAAGACCCCAGGCCCCCTGGGTGACAATCATTCCCTTGTCTCTGTCGGGTATTCCATTGATGTAGGTTACTCCCAGCCAGTCCTTAATGACCCATTCATATCACCCCATGACAGCTACGTGACAAAACACCTCACGTCTCCTGCTCTTTAGAATCATAGCAATACCAATCACAGCAGGAAACTGAGGTGTGTATTGGCATCATACAAGTATCATCAAAAGTCCCACCTCTGTCTCAGACACACACACACTGCTCACAGCCCCTGGAGAGAAAGCAAAGCACAGGAACTGGCCGTTAGTCCAGTGAACACAGTGGAGGACAAGCTGCAATCCTCACACCCTGGTCAAACAGGAGAGGCATGTGGGTCCCTGCCCATAGAGAGGGGCTGCTGGAGGCCTGATACCTGAGGGGCCATTCCGTGAGCAGACCATGGAGGCAGGTCAAAGGCTTCGCTACCCCAGAACTGTG
The DNA here is from genome assembly GCF_016161935.1 of Mauremys reevesii. Lineage (NCBI taxonomy): Eukaryota > Metazoa > Chordata > Testudines > Geoemydidae > Mauremys > Mauremys reevesii. The sequence continues at coordinate 29,176,292 of NC_052636.1, read as the reverse complement.
ACATCGCAAAAGCACATTTTGGGGAATTAGGAAATCTAGTGACTCAGGTGTAATGGGAGGGAGAATTAAACTCCCCCCAGTGGGAGGAGAAGGCTGGGGAATTACACACTAACATTCACGAGCAACAGCCTCTAATTCTTCCCGAAAAGGAGAAGGTCAGAAACAAGAACTGGGCCACGCAGCCTCAGGAGGACAGGCTCAGAGATCCAAGGAGCCTGGAGGAGACAGCTCGTGGCTGCTGCAGATGGGGAGAAGGGGGACAAGACTCTCTCCAAACTCTCACTCTTCTTGACCCCGACCTGATTTTACGATCTATGACCCAGTCTCACGTCTTGTGGGCAATTTCATACTCGCTAGAGGTAACATGTCATGATCAGAGAATCGCTTATTAGCTTGGACCATGCGTGGAGGGCAAGAAGGTGAACACAGATAAATGGGTTATTAAGGGCAGGTCGACACTACAGCCGGGATTGACACTCTGAGATCGATCTAGCCGTGGTTGATTTATCGGGTCTAGTACAGACCTGCCAAATCAACTGCAGATCGACTGCAAGTCGCTCTCCAGTTCTCTGCTCCAGACTCTACCCGTGAAGGTCTCCCGTGTACCCCCCTCAGTGCACACACTGCTGTAACTCGACCTAAGCTACGTCCACTCCAGCTATGTCATTCATGTAGCTGGAGTTGCGCAGCGCAGGTCGACAGACCGCGGTAGTGTAAACATAGCCTAAGCTTGCTACAGTTCAGGGCCTTATATTAAGCTGAGGCTTTGTGAGAGTGGTTATGCTGAAGCCTGGGATTTACCTGAGGTTTGGGTAGGGATTCAGGGTTAAAGGTCTGGGATCCCCCACAGCTCTAGATCCCCAAACCTCTCCTCCCGCCCACTGACCCACCCAGCCCACTTCCTGGGTGCCCTTCCCCCACACTCCCCTCCCCTTCTTCCCATTACTCTCAGCCGTCACCACCTCCCAGCACCTTGGGAGCTTCTTGTGTTCCCTCCTCGTCTCTCACAACCTCCTCCCTCTCTGCTGATTCTTAGGTCTAACCCTGCACACACACACCCCATGTCCTGGCACCCCAGAATTATGTACTCCCCCCCTTCTGCTCCTCTACCACAGCTCTGTTCTCCCTTCACCTGAATGGCAACATTATGTGCTCTCCTATCAAAAGAGGAGCTCATCTGACTGCCACACAAGCCATGAATGAATCACACACCTATTTATTTAATTTAGAATTCTACAGGAGGCATATTTTCCTATTAAAATGAGGAAAAGGCATGAAAGCTGCAGTTACTAATGTAGTTGCTAATGTAGCCAAAAGGATACATTCAATGCAATTTTAAAATGACTGACGGCACCAAAAAGGCACATGTCCAAAAATGATACTAGTGGGTGGGAGATAAGGCAAAAAAAAGGGGGGGGGGCAAGGAAACTTGTCAAAACTTGTATGAAGAATAAAGGTATAAAGTTATTACTACTCAGGTTCTTCAGAGACCCCACAGCTTCTAATAACCCAGGGGACAGGACTTCTTACCCAGAGAGGTCACCGTCTCATAGTTCTCCTGCATGACATCCCAGTAGAGGGCTCTCTGAACAGGGTCCAGCAGAGCCCATTCCTCCCTGGTGAAATGCACAGCCACCTCCTCGAAGGTCACCGGCCCCTGAAAGAGAAAGAGTCCAACACTCAGTACCTGCTGCCCCACTCACAACCCCACTATTCACGGAACAGCAGCACCAGGGAAATGGAAGCTCCGGGAGGCACATGTTAACAGAGTCCCACCCCACCTTGCTTAGAGCAGCCAGGTGGCATCAGAGGGTAGAAAGAGAGAACCTTTGTGTCTCCCAGTTGACAGACAGAGGCAGAGTCTTCACATTTATCATATAGCTACTAGCCAGAGCTTAATATAGGAGATGGAGCTGTCTCTGGACCCTGCTGGTAGCTCCCTGGTAGGAATCCCAACACTCTTTAAATAAAATATATGGAAGAAAGGGGAAGTCAATAGTAAAGACTATAAGTTAGACGGTCAGAATTGTAGAAAATTGTTAAGGGAAGTTATCAGAAATCAATGATCAACCAATGAAAATAAGAAGGAAGTTTTAAGAAATACAAAATTAATCCTAACAGTGGTAGTGGTACATTACTAGATGGAAATGGCAGAATTATCAACAATCATGCAGAAGAGGTAAAACTATTCAATAAATATTTCTCTCCTGGATTTGTAGAAAAACAGATGATGTAACTCATATCATAAGATGTTGACGCTGACAGTCTTTCCTTTCCAACAATAACTCACGAGGACATTAAACAGCAGCTATTAAAGGTTAGATGTGTTTAAATCAGTGAGTCCAGATAACTAGAGTTCTGAAAGACCTGCTGGAGGAGCGTGGTGGACTGTTAATGTTGATTTTAATTAGGACTTGGAACACTTGGGAAATTCCAGCAGACTGGAATAAAGCTAATGCTGTGCCAATATTTAAAAACTATAAAAGAGATGATGCAGCTAATTACAAGAGTGTTAGTCTGAAATCGATACTGGGCAAGAGAATGGAGCAGCCGATACTGGATTTCATTAATAAAGAATTTAAGGAGGGTAATATGATTAGTACCAATTAAAAAGGTGTAGACACAATAGATCCTATCAAACTAACTGGATATCCTTATTGGATGAGATCAAACGTTTGGTTGCAGCTAATAGTACTGATGTAATATACGTAGGCATATCAGTTGGTTCAGCACAATATTTTGACTAGAAAGGTACAAAATACACACGGCATACATTAAATAGATTAAAAACTGGGATTGTAAATAGGGAACCATGGTGGAATGGATTTCTTTCTAGCAGGTTCCCGGAAGGATTGGATCTTAGCCCTGTGCTATTTAACATTCTTATCAATGACCTAGAAGAAAATATAAAATCATCACTGATAAAGTTTGTAGTTGCCACAAAGATTGGGGGTGGGGGAACTAATGCAGTGTCAGTAGGTTCAGGTTTCAGCACCAGGAGTCTGGGAAAGTTTCCCAGCCCTGACTGGAGGGTTATTTCCTGTTCCACAAAGACGGGAAGTTCCATTCCCAACTCCTGTGCCTTAAAATTAGGCCCTATCTCACACTACACCCCCATATTCAACATAGTGGCAGAATTATAATATGATTAGGACATAATTATGAGGCATTTTGTACAAGATGAGTTGTGCGGTGTCACTGGAAAAGTTTATGATTTGCTGAATATGATTATCCTACTTTTGTGCATGCATCATGTTTGTATCTGAAGTTATGGATATTGACTCTGTATCTGTCTTTCAAATGTGCTTACTCTGGGTAACACCCACAACAAGCCTTTCAGGTAGAACAATGAAGAAGCCAGACAGTGCTGATGGCTCATCAACAAAGACAATGGACTGTGGAATCGCTTAGCCTTCCTGTGAATGTTTCAGCCAGCCTATGAGTCATGGCTACTATGACTCAGCAGGGCACTCTAGGGCATGTGACCAGACCACATGACAATTAACTTCATTTTGGTACCTGTATTTTTCCACAAACTGGACTGGGAACTGAGTTTGGAACAAATGGTTCCTGCCATATGGAAAAGCTACATAAGGTGGGGGGGGGGGTGTCATCATCTCTTGGCCTCATTCTCCACACAAGAGAACTCCTGGAAGCACCTGAGGAACAAAGACTGAACTGGGGGATGTGCTGGTCCCAGGGTAAAGGGATTTCTAGCTTGTGTATGGAAACTTGGGGGACTGCTTGTATCATCAGTCAGGGTGAGAAACTGCTAATTCAAATTCTATCCATCCAATATGTTAAGCTTGGTTTGAGTTTTTGGTTACTTGCTAAGTAATCTGCTTTGATCTGTTTGCTAACACATATCGCTGGGAAATTGGCTGTTCTCTTCTATCTGTCCTTGAGTGGCTCACGTAAAGCACTCAAGTAGCTTAGTTGGATGCATTGTGCCACCTGCTGTCCTACTGGGTGATAACAAGGCTGAATCTCCAGCAAAGCCGTGTGAGAAGGGCCAGCCCAGCTTGAGGGTTAGAGGGCACAGCAGTTCCCAGAAGCCCCCCAGACTGCACCCCGGGGTGACAACCCATCACACCCTAGAGTACACAAGACTCAGCAGGTTTGTCACATTCTGTCCCCTCCCTTTCTCCCTCCAAGCAGAACCCACCACCAGCTCCCTGAGAATCCCTTACCTGAGCCAGCTCCATTGCAGCCATTCCCTTCCCCCAGAGAGGATGGGATGATCTGGAGCAAACCATGGACGTTATTCTGTAGCCTGCTGGGGTGAAAAGGGCAAGGTGTAAGAATTCAGACGGGGCTTTTGTCCATTCCACAAGCTGATTCCCCCCAGCATTGTTCCCTGCTAATGGACATTCTAGGTTCTGCCACACTGTGAAGCACAGAGTGACCTTATCCCAGTACAGGCCTAGCGCCCTCCTACCAGGGTGTAACCCTCTGAGACATGGTGAAACCCTCCCAGCAGTAGAATCGCTGTCTTACACTTATCAAGTTTACGGGTGATACCAAACTGGGAGGGGTTGCAAGTACTTTGGAGGATAGAACTGAAATTCAAAATCATCTGGACAAACTGGAGAAATGGTCTGAAGTAAATAGGATGAAATTCAATAAGGACAAATCCAAAGTGCTTCATTTAGGTAGGAACAGTCATTTGCACACATACAAAATGGGAAATAACTGCCTAGGAAGGAGCGCTGTGGAAAGGGATCTGGGGGTCATAGTGGATCACAAGTTAAATATGAGTCAACAGTGTTGCAAAAAAAGCAAGTATCATTTTGGGATGTATTAGCAGGAGTATTGTAAACAAGACACGAGAAGTAATTCTTCTGCTCTACTCCGCACTGATTAGGCCTCAACTGGAGTAGTGTGTCCAGTTCTGGGTGTCACATTTCAGGAAAGATGTGGACAAATTGGAGACAGTCCAGAGAAGAGCAACAAAAATGATTAAAGATCTAGAAAACAAGACCTATGAGGGAAGATTGAAAAAAACTGGGGAAGACTCAGAGGGGATGATCACAGTTTTCAAGTACATAAAAGGTTGTTACAAACATGCCAGAGAAAAATTGTTCTTCTTAACCTCTGAGGATAGGACAAGAAGCAATGGACTTAAATTACAGCAAGGGCGGTTTAGGATGGAGATTAGGAAAAAAGCTTCCAAACTGTCAGAGTGGTTAAGCACTGGAATAAATTGTCTCGGGAGGTTGTGGAATCTCCATCACTGGGGATATTTAAGAGCAGGCTGGACAAACACCTGTCAGGGATTGTCTAGATAATACTGAGTCCTGCCTTGAGTGCAGGGGACTGGCCTAGATGACCTCTCGAGGTCCCTTCCAGTTCTATAATTCTAAGAACCAAAGGCCAGAGAAGAGCAGAATCAAAGGAGTCACTTTGGGGATTCTCCCTGTCACTGTCCCCAAGGCAGCTCTCTCAGGGTAACTAAGTTGTTTGATGCTCCAGCCTTTATCCAGTCTCTCCTGGCAGTGCCCCCTTCATGGGCTGGGCCTAATTTTAGCCTTTGGCAAGCGTGACCCCGGGGGCGCTAAGACTGGGCCTTCTTGCCTCAGCACATCTTGCTCCTTTCTGTGGCTCCCCAGTGAGTCCCAATGAGTAGATACTCCTCATACAGACTGTGAACATGAGAACATAAGAGCTGCCCACTGCATCAGAGCAATGGTCCATCTAGCTCAGTGGCCAATGCCAGGTGCTTCAGAGGGAATGACCAAAACAGGGAATCATCCAGTGATCCACCCCATCACCCATTCCCAGCGTCTGGCAAACAGAGGCTAGAGACACCATCCCTGCCCAGCCTGCCTGTGACACTGGCAGATGAGGTGTTAGCTCTTGCAAAAGCCCCCATGTCTTCATTGAACAGGGACAAACTCATCGCTGGAATCAGTCTGACTCACCTGTGTTATTATTAGGTATTAGGATTATAAGAATGCGCTTACACTTTATTGAATGCTTGTGAGTTGCTGCCTGGGTTAATATCTGACTAGTTGCATTGTGGCTCTGTAAATCACCAGACAGGAGAGAGACTTTACCTAGGTGAAGTGCTGATTGGCAATGGAATGCATTACACCCTGCCTGGCAGGAAAGGTCCATCAACACCAGATAGACTATTATGGGATGTTAAAGATGACAAAACACTGTTGTTGTGCTCTTGACTTCCCATTAGCTGACTTTGCAGCTCAGAGCACATGGCAGGAAGGGGATGAAAAACCCCATGCAGAAGGAACTGATTATCTGTATGCTGCTTGGACTCGGGGGGGGGGGGGGCAAAGTTTCTAGGCATAAGCACGAGATCCCCAGCTGCTTAGCCTGGGTTAGTCCTAAAGAATATGCAGAGCTTGCTTATTATAGAAGCTTCTATTACCTTTTGAAATTTAAGACTGTAACTCGTCTGCATCTATAGGATTACCAGCTTTAATTTTGTAAACAACTCTCCTTTCCTTTTAAATAAATCTTAATACAGGTTATGACAGGACTGGCTACAAGTGTTGTCTTTGTTGTGAGATCTAAGATTCAATTGACCTCAGTAAGTGACTGGTCCTTTGGCATGAGGTCAGGCTTGACAAAGCCCTGGCTGGGATGATTTAGTTGGGGATTGGTCCTGCTTTGAGCAGGGAGTTGGACTAGACACCTCCTGAGGTTCCTTCCAGCCCTGAGATTCTATGATTCTATGACTGGCAGTAACCTGAACATGGCTGTGATTCGTGGGGTAAGGCAGTGGTTCTCAACTAGGGGTCCTGGGCCCCCTGGGGGCCACTAGCAGGTTTCAGGGCAGGGGCCAAGCAAGGGCAGCATTAGACTCACTGAGGCCCAGGGCAGAAAGCTCCAGTCCCAGCGCATGAGGCTGAAGTCCAGGGTCCTGAGCCCCCACCCGGGGCTGAAGCCAAAGCCTGAGCAATGTAGATTTGTGGGGCCCCTGTGGCACGGTGCCCCGAGAGAGGAAGAAAGTGCCCTGAGGACGCAGCCAGAGGGCTGAGCCCTGACACACGACTGGCTCAGAGGGTCTCTGCAGTCAGGAAGGGCTGGCAGCGAGGGAAGCCTGGCAACTGATGGCTGGAGGGGTGAAGAGGTTTGGGGTACGGTGGGGGAAGAAGCGTCTGGGGCTGGGCAGTCTCCATAGGGGACACTTGCTCCTCCTGTGCCCTTTCCACACCCTCTTGCGAGGCGAAAATGACCACCCTGTCCCCACCCCCAGCGGCAGCCGTGTCTCAGGACTCTCCCCAGTTGCACCCACTAACTCTCCTCCCATTTGGGGTACAGCTCGGGGCAACAAATTCCCACCAAGATGAACCCAGCTGGCTGCTGCCTGTTCTGGTGCCACAGGGACCTCTGGTGGGTGAAAGGCAGAACTGTAGCACTGCTCAGGCAGAACGTATCTTCTTCAAGCCAAAAAAAAGAAATTCTGCGCTGGACGTGAATTCTGTGCATACGCAGCGGTGCAGAATTCCCACATGAGTAACTCACACCTGGCACAAACATAACCTGCTCACTCCCGTCTCTGCTCCCTATGTGTCAAGTCCCAGAGCTGCTGCTGTCATTAATGCACACAGGCTTTCACTCCCATTAGTGCTGGCAAGAGCCAATCCAGCGACAGGACTGAACCCTTATTTTCCTATCACATGGGACAGTCTCAGCTGAGGGGGAGGTGAGATGGGGAGGGGGTACAACGGGGAAAGTTGTTGTACCCATGTTGGTCCCAGGATAGCAAAGAGGTATTTTTAATTGGTTCTAAAACAATTACCTCCCCCACCTTGTCTCTCCAAGAGATCTGAAAGTGGCAGGAGGAGACAAACAGGAAGACAGAGCTCAGGACTCTAAACCAAACATTTCAAACCCCTGGAAGAAACTACATTTCCCTTCTGCCCCGGGAATGTTTGTATCCTCTATGAGGGACCACCGCATTCCCCTCACAGCAGCAACGGGAGACTGCAGCCAGCCCCAGATGGTCTTTCCCAATCCTGGGATGTTTGTTGTCACAAAGATTGTGTGTGGTGGGTGCACGGGCTGGGGACAGTCGAACTGATCTGCAGATTGGAAAGTCAGGGCAACTCTAGCACAGCTTGGGAGCTGTGGGCAGGGGGAGCAGTTCTAGAGCTGGGCCTCTGTCCTCTCTAGCTCGCATGGCAGATGGCTCTGGCAGCATCAAGTGGGTCCATCACTGCAGGGGAAGGTTGGGGTAGTGTCTGAGATCAGGGTGAGAATTGCTCAAGAATCGGGGATGGAATTCACCTCCCCACCCCTCTGCAGATCTCAGCAACTAGGGCTTTATCCAGTGAAGTGAAATTCACTCTGGGTGACTTTGAGTCAGCCACTGAAAGATCCTTGTGCCTTCGGTTCCACACTGGCCACAGGAGTTGACTAGTTCTCCCTCCCCAGACTGCCGGGGGCAGCTAGGGATAATTAGTGGGTTATGGGAATTAGAAGATGAAAATTCACTAAGAAGAATGATATTTGTGTGTTTATTATTAAATCCCCAGACACCCACCAATCCCGTCCTCCTTCCGATGAGCTATAAATATCTAAGGGACTCAGCTACCGGTCCTGCAGTCAGTTCCTGCCCTTCCCACTTTCTAAAGCAGCACTTTTAAGAACAGGGCAGAGAAACATGTAAATACTTTGAACCAAATTCCAGAAGCTGCTGAGCATGGAGAAGTTAAAATGAAACCAAGATTCCGTCTCCAAGGACCTAGTGCAAAATAACAGACGCTCCCCAGAAATCTGAAATGGCCACTTCATAACTGATAAAATGTTATTAATCTGTTCACTTCTGGGAATTACCACTAAGAGAAACAACCCAGTGATGGTGATTTCCTGAGGAAAAGATCTCATGTGTCTTTAGATCATACCGATTTGTAATCTGGAACGATATACACTAAAATGCCTAATTCGTCGCCCTACGGCAATTGCCTGGTGTCACTACAGGGCAGAATTAAGGTTGGTGCCTTAGTTGTGAATTTCCATCCCCTAGCATATTGCAATTGCTGTTAAGTGGGTTTGACAAAATTCATTGTGTCTATTTCTTTCTTTTAATTTCAATAGATAGCGATATTTATTTTTAAACCCTTTTTTCAACGTTCACAATTTCAGTGTTCAGAGCTGTGGGAAGTTACGGGGGTCGTCAGACAATTATTTAATAACAGTAACTGTTGAGAGTCCAAAAGCCAAATCATATAACTGTTCAAAGAGAAATTGTCAGTGTCACACCCAAAATATACAGTGTAAATATCCTTAAATCAAACCCCACTTTCTCCAGAAGCATTTCTGTATATTACCTATATAAATATTTTTTCATCTGTGTGTGTGTGTGTACAGTGAAATTAACATTTACTGCAATTTATTCATAAAAATCCAATCCTGTCAAGCATAATTTTAAGTAATGAAGTACTTCCTAGCCTGGAATGTTTCACTTCAGGATAATTACACCCTCCCTGTGATGTATTTTACTCTCAGTACCGTAACCCTCTTGCGATGTAGCTCCTGTCTAGGAGCTCTGCTGAAGCCAGTGGCATTATGATCAGGTGACACTGACATGAGTGGAGACACATGGGGGAGGATGAGGTAACATGGAGGCTACCAGAGTTGAACGTGGCCGTAAGAGCAAACGCTCTCTCAGCCTCTCCTCTCTCCCACCTCCCAGTGTCAGTAATTCTGAATCGTTCCCTGAAATCTAAATAGCCCCAGTATGAGAGACAGTGATTAACGCAGGTACCTTAGGGGCTGCAGCGCCAACCCCCTGCCTGGATGAGGAGGGTGAAGAATTGCAGTAGAAATGGGTTAGGTTGGGAGAGGGCACAGCTGATGGGGGACTGGGAGCTGAGTTGACCAAGAGGCCAGAACTCATGGGGGGGGGTTGGGAGAAGAAGTCAACAGGACTGCGTAGAGGCATTTCAGTGTATTTTCTTCATTAACCATTCTGCCATGTAGACTCAGACTTTAAAGGTCAGAGGGGACCATTATGATCATCTAGTCTGACCTCCTGCACAAAGCAGGCCATAGAATCCTACCCATCCACTTTTATAACAAACCCCTAACCTACGTCTGAGTTACTGAAGTCTTCAAATTGTGGTTTGAAGCGCTCAAGCTGCAGAGAATCCTCCAGCAAGTGACCCATTTGGGCTTTGGCTACACTTGCAAATTTGCAGCGCTGCAGCAGGGTGTGAAAAAACACCCTCTCCAGCGCTGCAAAATGCGGCGCTGCAAAGCGCCAGTGTGATCAGAGCCCCAGCGCTGTACATTAATCCCCACAGGGAGGTGGAGTACGGACAGCGCTGGGAGAGCTCTCTCCCAGCGCTGGCGCTCCGACTACACTTAGCGCTTCAAAGTGCTGCCGCGGCAGCGCTTTGAAGTGCTAAGTGTAGCCAAAGCCTTGGAAACTTTTCATTCACATCTAAACACCTTGGAGCTAAGCTGGGTTGATGCATTTCCACTTACAGTGGTACAGTTGTAATTAGGTGCTTAATCAGATGCTCATGCAGCACAAAGCAGTCAATAATGGGTGTGCTTTCATTCATTAACTTGACTGTGTGCTGTTCATCGCTTTGAAAATAGATGCTGTGAGGGAGTGTCAAAATTGTAGGCATTAAGAAATGGTAAGTAGGTGTCAGTTCATTTCTCATGCGTTTCTCTCCTAATTTTAATGTCAGTTTTGAATCAGTATTAATACCATGTTGTTTTAAAAGAAGTAGGGTCCATTTGTATAATTGTTTGCAAGATTTCATTGGATATTGTGAACCAGCCGTCTTCACCTTTTATTTTCAGATTCCTAAATACAACCCATCACACCTCTCCTGACAGACTGCAGGCCCTGGCCGGTGATTTGTCAATTGGAAGTGACAGAGGAGGAGAAAGACCTGGCTGTATTGGTTGATCACAGGATAATTATGAGCTGCCAATGTGATGCAGCCGTGAAATAGGTTAATGCAGTCCTAGGATACATCAGGTGAGGTATTTCCAGCAGACACATGAAAGGGTTAGTACTGTTATACAAGGCACTGATGAGACCTCATCTGAAATACACCTCTACCTTCTGGCCTTAAAGTCTGTGAGTTTATAAGCTGTGCCTTGCGTTGCACAGACACTGATGGAGATCAGGGCCCCATCGTGCAGCACATGGCAGAGACCCTGACTGAGATCAGCAGCCCCATTCTGCTGGGCTCTGCACAGACAGAGAGGGACAGTCCTTGCCCCAAAGAGATCACAATCCAAGCAGACAATGGGGAGGAGGAAAACAGAGAGGGGCTGGGACTTCCCCCAGGTCACCAAGCAGGTCAGGGACAGAGCCAGGAACACACCCCGGTAACGCCAGAGCCCCGTCACCCGCAGCTTGGAAAGGTCCCCAGACCCCACTGTATTAGGCTGCAGGAAGAGGTGGTTTGTCCATGGATGCACAGGCTGTCTTGGCAGGCAGCTCAGCTGCGGTCCCTGCACACAGCTGGGGGGTGTCCCCTGGGTCAGGAGAAGTCAGTGTCCAGCCCTCTGGGGCTGTGCTCCTGGCTCATACCTCCAGCACTCACTGCTGCCCCTCCCTTCCCAGCTGCACTGTTCAGCCAGTCCCAGGCCTCAGGGAGGTCACTGCCCCCCATCCCCCATCTCCTGCAAGCCTTCAAACTGGGACATGGTGCACCAGTGCCAATCAGAGCGCACTAGTGTAAATTCTGTCTGTACTAAGGGTTTGCACCAGTGCCTAAAACACCAGGGTGGCAGAGACCTTCAGTGCCCAAAACAGCAGTACGGTGGCACTAGAACCTATTTCTAGCTCGGTCACGGACAGCCTGGGTGACCTTGGCCACGTCAATGTTTCTCCTCCCAACTTCAGTCTCTTTACCCAGCTGCCACTCACTGGGGTCTCCTCTCTCTCCAGAGCTGCTCACCACTACAATCTGTGTGGGTGTCCCCAGAGCTAAGGCAGGTCAGCTCTGGAATAGTCTTACAAGGCGGGCTGGGGAGTCTCTTTCCCTGGAAGTTTTTAAGAACAAGTAGGACAAAGCTCTGTCAGAGACAATCTACATATACTTGGTCCTGCCTCGGCAGAGAGAGCTGGACTTGATGACATCTTGAGGTCCTATCTAGCCCTACATGTCTAGGATACGATGCAATATATACATATAAAACAACATACAGAGAAAAACCGCACGACAACATGATGTCAGGCCATTCAAAAAACAACAACAATAAAACAAAAACCTACATTGCACAGCATAAAATGACACAATACTAAGGAGAAGAAAGCAACACAATGCAAACTAACACACCTTAGGACAAAAGTACACAACGCAAAATAGGTCAACTCAAATCAACACAACACAGACCCCAAACAAGTTGAGGCAAAACAATGCACCATAAAACTATGCAACACAACATGGGGCAATCACAGTTCCAAATGGCACCATGCAAAACAGCTCAGCGTAGAAGAGGACACAGCACAAAAGAGAATTATTTCAGTGTAGGCCTGGAAGGGATCTGGAGAGGGCGTCTATTCCAGCCCCCTGTGTTGAGGCAGAACCAAGTGTTAGGATATAGATATTCAGGCCTGTCTGCAAAGGCCTGTACTTTAAGAATGTAGGTGTATTCTCATCACTTGGCTAGTTATAGAGGTATAAAAGAAGGAACCAAAGATCACTGTCTGTGGAATGGCTTCTCTTCCTGGGACAGGCTAAGGCCTTCAGCCAGTACAGTGGTGCGACATGATCTGGGTCGGGGTCAGTGCAGTGCCAGACCCAACGGGGACACAGATCTCAGTCGAGGTCTCTGAAGTGCCCAGCACTATGGACGCATCGGTTCGGGTCGCAGTCGTGCGCTGCCTGCGACAAGGGGGGCCGTGATCTCGGTCTAGGTCTCAGTTTTACCTGGCACAACAGTGGGGTCTGATCTCACCTGCGGTCTCTTCAGTGCCTGGCACAACAGGGCCCAGATCTCAGTTGGGGTCTCTGCAGCACCTGGCAGAACAGGGACACGCTCAGTATGATAAGAGCCCTGATCTCAGTCACACACCTGGGGAGAAAAGCGGGAAGATTTTTGAGCATTAGACCTCAGTATTTCAGAACTGAGGAGAAATTGGGGCACAAACTAAATATTTGCCAATATAAGAGAGAAGCACCAACATCTGGGAGATTTTGTGTCACCGTTTAAAGACTCAAGAGAAAAGATGGGAAATTTGAGGGGATTATACAAGGATACTGAATCAATAAGAGAATGGGATGGATTCTTCTTGCCTCACACTCACAGGGCCAGCAGGTGCTGGGGAGTAACTGGACTGGGAAACCTGGGGCTGGGCCGTCTCCATGGGGGACACTTGCTCCTCCCTCCCCTCCCTGGCCCTTCCCAGGCCCCGTTGCCAGCAGAGAGTGGCCCCCCCCAGCCCAGCCCAGAGGTGTCCCTGTCTCAGGGCCCCCCCAGCCTCTGCCCATTCACCCTCTGCCCAGCTCAGAAATCACTCGGGGGAACCATTTCCCACCCGCACAAGGACAAATCCCTGCAGGTGGAAATGGGGGAAACCCCCAAACCTGAGATCTGAACTGGCCACTGGCAATGGGGAGAGAAAATAGGGCAAAATTGGGGGGGGGAACAGGGAACTTCTCAGGGGTTTGGGGGAGAGGGGGTCACCCTGGGCGCTGCTCGTGGCTCTCTAGGGAGAAAGGGGGCAGGACGGGAGAGGAGGGGGGTCCCCACGGGAGGGGGCAGCGGTAAATCCGAGGGGATCTCAGCCTCCACCTTTCTCTCTCTGCTCCTCGGGGGTCACCTGCCCCTGCCCCCCAGCCATGTCCGGGCTGCACCGACATTTCCCGCCCGCCCCTTCCCCCCACCCACATCCCCATCTCCCCCCCCCAGCCCCACGCAGGGACCCCAGTGGGGCTGGGTCCCTCCCCCCGGCAGCCCCCGCGGAGCCCCAGGGCAGAGCCTGGCCGGGCCCGGGGGGCGCTGGGCTCCCGCGGGGGCAGCAGCTCCGAGCCCCCGCGGCGCTGCCCCCGGAGCAGATCCCGGCGCTGCGAGATGCCGGGTCCCCGGGCACTGGGGCAGAGTCACCGCCTGGCCCCGCCCGGGGCTCGCTCCGGGACCTGGAGGCTGCAGCTCCGCAGCGGGCGGGCGGAGTCGGGCGGCCCCAGGGCGGCTCCAGCGGGCAGGGCCGGGCCGGGCACAGGGCGGGGTTAATGAAGGGCTCTCCGCGCGATCTGCGCATGCCCAGAGCTCCAACGGCACCAACCCTCCAACGGCTCCAGCAGAGGCTCCAACGGCCCCGCGCGAGCCAGGCAGAGCCGCAGGGGCCCGTGCGCGTTTGCAACTCGGCTTGGTCTCTCCCCCAACGTCACTTCCGGTCCAGGGAGAGTCAGGAACTACATCTCCCAGCCTGCCCCGGGGCGCTTCCACTCTCTCTACCCACGTAAGGGAAGCCCCCGGGGCCAGCCAGACCCTCCCCCCACCGCTCATCCTTTCCCCCGGCCCCGCCCCCTCTCCCAGCCGGTGCCTCTCAGACTCCACCCCCCCCCGGCCTTTTCCCGGAGAGCGGCAGAGCTGGGGGGGGGCTTGTGACCCCCAGGTAATAACCGCACCCCACCCAACCCCCAGCCCTGACCCTGCCCCCGGCAGGAGCGTGTCCACCCCACGCGTGTCCCCGGCCCTGCCCGCCCCGCGCTGCCCTCGGCCCCACCGCGCTGCCCCGCGGGCTGCAGGAGCCCCCGTGCTGCGCTTCCGGCCCCAGCCATGGCCCCGCTGCCACACAAGGGGCAGGGGCGCGGGGGCGGCTCCTCCCCAGGCCTGGCCCCGCTCCCGGGCCCCACGCAGGGGGTGGGACACGTGGGGACCCGCATCAGCCTGGAGGAGGCAGGAGAGGATTTTTGAGCATTAGACCTCAGTATTTCAGAACTGAGGAGAAATTGGGGCACAAACTAAATATTTGCCAATATAAGAGAGAAGCACCAACATCTGGGAGATTTTGTGTCACCGTTTAAAGACTCAAGAGAAAAGATGGGAAATTTGAGGGGATTATACAAGGATACTGAATCAATAAGAGAATGGGATGGATTCTTCTTGCCCCACACTCACATGGCCAGCAGGGATCCCTGGGTGATGTCTTTTCACAGAGGAAAGGAGTGGGGCTGGAGTGAGAAAGTCACTATCAGTGGGGAGGGCCTGGCAGTGGGGTCTGGGAATGTGACTAGCAAGTGGTGGGGGGTGCAGTGTATATTGGAAAAGGAGTAAAAGAAATGCAAACAAAACATGGTACTTAATTAAAATCCTGTTAGGGCTCCAAAAGGAGCATAGTAGATTGTGCTTCTTTTTCAGATCTTTTGAGCAGTGTTTTGGAGCAGAAGATGAAAGTGAACAGTAATAAGAACCCTGGTGGAAGTGAAATGTGTCCCTTTTGAAACAGTCTCTGAGCTGCTGATAGCTTTGAATCCAGAGGCCAGCCAAAAAAGACTCTGTGCGGATGCAATACCCAGCTGATGGAGGAAGGAGGAAACTGCCATTTGCAGCACAAAGAACCTGAGAATAATGAATGCATCTGGTCAGCAAACAAGCTACTAGAAGACTCAGATTATGGCCCTCCAGAAAAGGGAGGTGAAAAAACAAGTCAAGCCTGAAAATAAGGGGGACAGGTTAACCCTAAGGAGCGTGTGTGTGTGTGTACAGAGCACAAATCTGAAGCTGTGGGAAACTGAGGCACGCCACCTCATAAATTTCATAAATGGTCAGTGAGTGGGGTAATTCACTAGCCTGACTATAGAACAAAATAAGGCCAGCCTGAAGGTAATTCTTCTGTTTTTCCTGCAATTAGCACGGAAATTTGTAAAAGGAATTGGTATTATTATTAAGAAATAATCTGATCCCACCAGGGGGGTGGAAATTGTTTCTTTCGTTTTTCAGACACTCTACAACCATGCTGGTGCCAGCGGAAGAATAACCCAGAATACAATGGATCTATGTTTTGTGATGTTTGTCTGTGGTGTTGGTCTTGCTGCTAGCATGAGGTGGGTGGGGGATGGCTTCAAAGGCTGACCTGGGGGGAGAGGAAGAGGTGTGTGGGAATGCAAAATGCTCAACTGGGAGGCCAGCACCTGGGTAATGGCTACTATGGTGCCTGGAAATAGAACGGCAACTAAGGTGGGCCCCACAAGCCCCATGGGAATAATGAGAAGGGGAGGAGCTCACTGGGAATCAATGGAGGGGTGATGAAAAATGGTGCACATCAAAGGAAATGTTTGGCCGTGCCCCTCTCCTATGACTATGCAGGAGCAGGATCAATGGCCTATGGCAAGGGGTGGACAATTGGGTGTACTGTGTAGGAGGGGTTTTGCTGGAAATGTACATATTTCTGGGGGCACAATTACACCAGCCCCAACCAAACTACACACATACACATGCTGCTATCTGGACTTTGGTGCACAAATGGATCTATAAATCTTATTGCTGTGAATAATTGCCTATTTAGCCTTTGAGCTTTTTGTGGCAAGGTCTCTCTGTCCCTGTGGGCATGTCCACACTGCAGTCAGACACCGGCGGCTGGCCCGTGCCCGCTGACTTGGGCTCACATGGCTCAGGCTGTGGGGCTGTTTAATTGTGGTGTCCATGTTCCAGCTGGGGCTGCAGCCCAAGGTCTGGCCCCCTCCCACCTCGCAGGGTCCTACAGCCTGGCCCCAGCCCGAGCCCAGACATCTACGCTGCAATTAAACAGCCCCTTCGCCTGAGCCCCCTGAGCCTGAGTCACCTGGCATGGGCCAGCTGTGGGTTTTAGTGGCAGGGTAGAGATACCCTTGGTGTCTGTTCAGCACCTGTCACAATGGGGACCCTGATCCTGGTCAGTGTCTGTGCAGAGCCCTGCACAACAGGGGCCTGACCTCAGTCGGGGACTCTGCAACTCCCAGCATTACAGGATCCCGGATTTTGTTTAGGGCCCCTGCAGCATCTGGCAAAACGTGGGGCCAGGATCTCTGTCAGGGTCTGTGCAGTGCCCAGTACAGTGGTGGGGCGTGATCTGGGTCGGGGTCAGTGCAGTGCCAGACCCAACGGGGACACAGATCTCAGTCGAGGTCTCTGAAGTGCCCAGCACAATGGAGGCAGCGGTTTGGGTCACAGTCATGCGCTGCCTGGCACAAGGGGGGCCGTGATCTCGGTCCAGGTCTCAGTTTTACCTGGCACAACAGTGGGGTCTGATCTCACCTGGGGTCTCTTCAGTGCCTGGCAGAACAGGGCCCAGATCTCAGTTGGGGTCTCTGCAGCACCTGGCAGAACAGGGCCACGCTCAGTACGATAAGAGCCCTGATCTCAGTCACACACCTGGAGAGAAAAGCGGGAAGATTTTTGAGAATTCGATATCAGTATTTCAGAACTGAGGAGAAAATGGGGCACAAACTAAATATTTGCTAATGTGAGACAGAAGCACCAACATCTGGGAGATTTTACGTCAGCATTTAACAGTTCAAGAGAAAGGAGGGGAAATTGGAGGGGATTATACAGGGACATTGAATCAATAACAGAATGGGACAGATTCTTCTTGCCCCACACTCACGTCGCCAGCAGGGATCCCTGGGTGATGTCTTTTCACAGGGGAAAGGAGTGGGGTAAGAAATGTTTATGCCTGTTACTAGCAAATAATGGCCACCCTGGATCCACCCCAGAGGTGGCTACATCTTAGCACTGTGGGAAGGAACCCCTCACAGAGACCATTTGTCATGGGGTTTGGGATACTTCTGGACCCACACTGCACTCAGAGTGACCTCCTCATCCCATGCCAGCTGGAGAAAAGAAAAGGGTCCAGCCAACTCTCCCATTACCAGCTGGGAACCACTGATCCTGAAACAGAGGGAGGCCTCTGGCTTTGATGTGTATTAAAGATGTGGCTGGTCTCTTTCATCCGCAAACATTTTAACACAGATAAAGGGGGGAAGAAATGGCTCTCAAAGGAGAGGGGAAAGATCAACACTGGGAAATTTAACCCCCTGCAACCTCCAGGATGGACAGTGATTCAGGGCAACAGGTTTCCTCTAAGAAAAGAGAAGTTGCTGGGATTGAGAGACATGGGGAACAGCCCCAAACATGAAACGATTTTTAATTGATATTTGATAACGTAGAAGTGAAAGAGAAAGGGGGGAAATCTGAGAGATTTTGGCTCTATTTTTGCAAATAATAGAGAGGAAAGTGGAAAATCAAAGGGATTTTATATCAGTTTATATCTGATGTGCAGTAAAATGTCAGTGTTTCACATCAGTATTTGTTAAATGAAGAGAGAGGAAATGGGCAACATTTGCAAACATTTTATATCTATGGTCAAGAAGCTGAGAAAAGGGGCAAATCTGAGATTTTCTTGTTATTTTATAATTAGAGAGAGGGGGAAATCTCAGGGCATGTTCAATTAGAAACAAACAACTAGGGCTTGGCTACACTTACAGTTTGCAGCGCTGGTAGTTTGCAGCGCTGGTCATCCAGCTGTGTAGGAGCAGCGCTGGTGTGTGGCCACACTCACAGCTACCAGCGCTGGTGTGTGGCCACATTTGCAGCATTTCCAGCGCTGTTGGGAGTGATGCATTATGGGCAGCTATCCCAGCATTCAAGTGGCCACAACGTGCTTTTCCCCCGCGGGGGGCGGCGCGGGGTCGAGTGTGACAGGGCGCGGGGGGAAAGAGAGAGGGGATTTTTGGAGCCAACACTGTGTGTTTAGCTTCCTGACTTGAAAAATCAGAACATTTTTCTGACCCCTTAGTCTTAACTCTTAATTGCAAACAGCCTGCACGACTCCCCGCTGTTTCCCTGCCTGCCTCTCATTTGATTGTTTACAGCCAGGTACAGATGATCACAGCAAACAGGAGCTATGTTTGTTTTTTAGATAGCAGCAGCGGCAACGGAGGAGCTCCACAGAGCTGTTCACAACAGGGAGGAGGATCTCATTTGATTGTTCACAGATTGATCACAGCAAACAGGAGCTGATTAGCAGCTCCGGTAGAAACGGAGCTCCAAACGGAGCTCCGGAGGTTCACAAAACAAAGACAGGCTGCATAACAAAACAAAGGGAGTAATTTTAGTTAAAAGCATTCTGGGATATCTCCTTATTCCCCGGAGGCCAATAAAAGCGCTGGTGTGTGTCCACACTTGATGAGCAGCGCTGGATCACCAGCGCTGCAATCGCTACACCCCAACCTGGCCAGGTGTACAGCCAGCGCTGCAGCCAGGGAGTTGCAGCGCTGGTTGTGCCCTGCAGGTGTGGACGGGGTGTAATTGCAGCGCTGGAAAGCCTCTACCAGCGCTGCAACTTGCAAGTGTAGCCAAGCCCCTAGAGAGAAGTGGAGCAAATGTTTAGGGTATTTCATATCAACCTTTGAGATTTGCAGAAAAAACGTGTCACAAACTATGCAACTGGAGGTGGAAACTCAGACTCCTGGAGAGACCAGGGGGAAATGGGGGAGACGGGAGAGCGGCTCGTTGGCGGGGAAAGGGGCGAATCTCCCCGGATTTTACAGCCCGGGTGAGACACTGAGCGAGAAAAGGGGCAGAACTGGAGAGAATTTGTATCGGGGGCGAGACGCAAGTGGCACCAACAGGGACAGGAGCCAATTAACCCCCCTCCCCCCTTCGCCCCCCCACGTCCCACTGACCCCCCCCGGGGTCTCTCACTCACCGGGGCAGGGGCGGGCTGAGACGCTCCAACGGCCCCGCGCGAGCCAGGCTGAACCGCAGGGGCCCGCGCGCGTTTGCAACTCGGCTTGGTCTCTCCCCCCAACGTCACTTCCGTTCCAGGGAGAGTCAGGAACTACATCTCCCAGCCTGCCCCGGGGCCGCTTCCGCTGTCTCCAGCCCAGGTAACGGAAGGTTTCAGCAGGTAAAATCGCGCATGCTCCGTGCGAGCCCCGCTGCGGGCGGGAGAACAAAGCTGCTGCTGCCGCCTCCGCGTGAGCCGGGCCCGGGCTGAGCCGCTGCTGCTCCCTGGGGGGGTCTGTGCGGGGGGGTCCGGCCGGGGGGGGGTTTCTCCAGCTGGGCCCCGCCCCCCGGGCAGCCCTGGCTCTGCCCGCCCCAGCCCCGCCCGGAGCCCCCGGGGAGTGAGAGACCCCGGGGGGGGCGCTGGGGCTGGGCAGGAAAGTGACTCTGCCCCGGGGAACCTGGGAGAAGCCTCAGAGCTGCCTCAGCCCCAGTGGGATTTGGGGGCAGAGACTGGGGCCTGGTGGGGATCCCCTGTGGTGGTGGGGAGATGGGGGTGTCAGGCAGGGAGGAGAAGCTGGAGTTGTAGGGGTGAAGGTCAGTGAGACGTGGGGGTTGAACTGTCTCTGGGCAGCCAGGAAATTCCCGGGGAGTGGCGGGCGGGCGAAGGGGGAGGGGGTTAATTGGCTCCTGTCCCTGTTGGTGCCACTTGCCTCTCGCCCCGATACAAATTCTCTCCAGTTCTGCCCTTTCTCGCTCAGTGTCTCACCCGGGCTGTAAAATCCGGGAGATTCGCCCCTTTCCCGCCAATGAGCCGCTCTCCGTCTCCCCATTTCCCCCTGGTCTCTCCAGGAGTCTGATTTTCCACCTCCAGTTGTATAGTTTGTGACACGTTTTCTCTGCAAATCTCAAAGGTTGATATAAAATACCCTAAACATTTGCCCCACTTCTCTCTAGTTGTTGTTTCTAATTGAATATGCCCTGAGATTTTTCCCCTGTCTCTCTAATTATAAAATACCAAGAAAATCTCAGATTTACACCTTTTCTCAGCTTCTTGAACATAGATATTAAATGTTTGCAAATGTTGCCCATTTCCTCTCTATTCATTTAACAAATACTGATGTGAAACACTGACATTTTACTGCACATCAGATATAAACTGATATAAAATCCCTTTGATTTTCCACTTTCCTCTCTATTATTTGCAAAAATAGAGCCAAAATCTCTCAGATTTCCAGTCTTTCTCTTTCAGTTCTACGTTATCAAATATCAATTAAAAATCCTTTCGTGTTTGGGGCTGTTCCCATGTTTCTCAATCCCAGGAACTTCTCCTTTCTTAGAGGAAACCTGTTGCCCTGAATCATTCTCCATCCTGGAGGTTGCAGGGGTTAAATTTCCCAGTGTTGATCTTTCCCCTCTCCTTTGAGAACCATTTCTTCCCCCCTTTATCTGTGTTAAAATGTTTGCTGAAGAAAGAGACCAGCCACATCTTTAATACACATCAAACCTCGAGGCCTCCCCCTGTTTGGGGATCAGTGGTCCCCAGCTGGTAACGGGAGAGTTGGCTGGACCCTTTTCTTTTCTCCAGCTGGCATGGGATGAGGAGGTCACTCTGAGTGCAGTGTGGGTCCAGAAGTATCCCAAACCCCATGACAAATGGTCTCTGTGAGGGGTTCCTTCCCACAGTGCTAAGATGTAGCCACCTCTGGGGTGGATCCAGGGTGGCCATTATTTGCTAGTGACAGGCATGAACATTTCTTACCTATTTTGTCCCTCCAGGCCTTCCATACTCCTGTTCAAGAGACATCCCCTAGGGCTCCCTCTGCCTGTGGGACTGGCCAGCAGGGGGCGGTGGTCACTTTCTATCCACTTCTCAGGCACTGTGAGGTAACAGTGTTGCACTGGGGGAAGGGGTGTCTGTGTGGGGAGATTTCAGCTGGAGCTGAAGGGGTGTTGTGGTAGTGGGAGTTGTTTAGGTGACTGGGCAGGTGGGACCCTAATCAAATTGGTGGGTTCTGGACGTTTAGGGGGGGTTGGTTCTGATGTGCCCAGCCCTGAGGCTTTGGGTCCTGGAGGTGGGTGTCGCTGTTGGCTGCAGAACAGTGGGGTTGGGCATCTCTTGAGGGTGGGGCAGGGGGTTAGAGGGAGCCTGGTGCTGTGCCAGGGGCTCTGTCTGGGCTTCCCCCGCAGACTCCTGGCATCGCTGCCCTGCCCAGTGCACGGGGGGGGTGGGGGAGCGGAGCTCTGGCACTAGCTCAGGGGATGCCAGGCAAGCAAAGTGAAGGGTCCCACTGAAAAGCATCAGGGCAGAGGAGGGGGTCCCAGACAAACAACATGGCAGATCCTGCTGGAAATCAGGGGGGTGTCCTAGGCAGGCAGTGAGGGACTGAGTTCCTGGCGGGGTGTCCCTGGCTGCTGGGGGCACTTGGTGGGGGGAATCCTTTGGGATTCCCAACCTGGCAATCATGGTCTGGTGGGGCTTCCCTGGCCAGTGGGGCTTTGAGGGGTATCTGGGGTCCCTGGCCAGGGATTCTGGGAGCTGTGTCCCAGGGAATATCTGGTGGGACCCTGGCTAGGGGGTGTCTGTTGCCCCTGGCTGTGGGGTCTGGGCTCTGGGTACTGGGGAGTGTCTGGGGGCTGCTACTAACCATGATCCTTCTCTCTGATCAACTTGTGTCAGAGTCCTGGCTCCAAGCACTGCCGGGCATTCCCCAGTCACAGGCCCTGTCACTGTGATAACTTTCTATCCACTTATCAGTCACTGTTAGTGTGAAATCACAGATTTTGCTTTTCTCCTCTTTTGAAAACTGCAGGAACTTTCAGTTCCATTTGGAAAATTGTGCCCCCCAGTCCTTGTCCTAGATCTGGGGTATGAGGGAGGTGGGAAGGGGGTCAGCACTGCCACACGATGGTCTCTTCCCCAGCGTTCTGGACTCATTCTTTCTGAACTCTAGTTTCATTGAGACCAATGTTAATCCAGAGTCACTGTATGGAAAGACAAGGAGTGACTCCGGATGGACAGTGGGGCTAATGAGATCAGCAATTCTCCCTGTGAGGAGGGGCTCTCATTAGCTGCTCTCCCCAGAGAGCTAAAGGAGGGAAGCTGCTCAAACGCTCTGTCCCTCTCTGCTCAGGATACTGGGGTTCAGCTTCCTGGGTCAGAGGCTGCAGCCTCCATAGTGATCTGGGAGACCAGGCTTAGCAGCTGCTGCTCCCCCAGCGGGGTTCTGTGCTGGGAAGTGACCTGAATTAAAGCTGCTTCTCTGCCCGGCCCAGGGGATGACTTTCTCCAGCTGGTCCTAGCCCCCTAGGGCAGCCCTGGGCCCTGTTAATACTAAATTCTGAGCCAGAGTCTCCAGGTAACTGAAAGAAACGAAGGGAAAATGCTGGGGTCTGGCCTTAAAATGACTCCACACAAACAGACCCCCCTCGTTTCTCATCCAATTAACAATTGCAGGAGCAAATCCAGCCATGGGGGAGCAAACTACCCAGGAATGGGACTTTCCTACCAGACGGGCAGGGAGAGGGGAAAAGGAGATAGAAGGAGAAAGAGAGACTGAAAGGGGCCATGGGAGAGAAGAGTTTGGAGAGAGATTTCCAGATCTCTAATCTGCCCAGACAGATGTATTACTGCACCCTGGGTAGAGTCACTTTCCTGTGGAAAAGATGAGAAACAGACAGAGGAAAATCCAGTTCCTGACTCCATATCCCTCCTGCTGGGGTGTGGCTGCCATGGGGTCAGTGTCTGAGGGGATCCCCCACAGTGACTCCTTTGGTTCTGCTTTTTTCTGGCCTTGTGTTCAGAGACTTTGTTACGGGGTGAGGGGAGGGAGACGAGAGGTTAAAAATGTCTCTGTGGGCTTAGCCTGGCAGGAGAGGCCAGGTCTACACTGTACAAAGAGATCAAGCCTTTCTCAGTATGGCAGACTCTAGGGTGCCTGTCTGCAGGGAAAGGGCCTGGGGGAATCATGCTGTGAAATGAATTAAAGCCTGTTCTGAAACCTTCACAACTGCCCTTCTCGCCCTGTCAGGCTGCGGAATAACGTCCATGTTTCGCTCCAGTTCATCCCGTCCTCTCGTTGGACAGGGGAGAGAAATGGCTGCAGAGGAGCCAGTTCAGGTAGGTATTATCAGGGGGTTGCCGGTGGGTTCCTCCAGGGGGGGAGAGGGACAGCAAATACGTGGGAGATGGGAAGGTTTGCACAGGCTGGTTTGGAGGTTGCAGTCTGGTTTGCAGGAAATGCACAGGGTGGAGAAAGGGAGGAGGACAGGGGTGTGCTAAACCTGCTGGGAGTTATTTAATATGTGGCCTAGATCTAGGAACAGACCCAGGAGGTTCGGCGGTGGAAATGCTCTAGTTTGTGGACCAGAAAATAACCCCGCTGCATGGGGCTGGGAAAACTGACCAGACTCCTAGTGCTGGAGCCCGACCTGACTAACCAGTGGCTGCTGTGAGATATGAAGGGGGCACCCACCAGTGAGGCTTAGGGGAGATTCCCCTCCCTTCACATCCAGCTCTTCAGAATGGGGAGGTTGTTGGGCTCCTGCCAGCGAGCTCTCCTGGACCCTGCTAGGGCTCCATCTCCTGAATCAGTCAGTGGCTAGTAGGTGTGTGATGGCTCTGCTGGGAGAGAGGAGGGCTCTCGCTTCGTCCCTCCCCTGGTGTTTCCAGGAATCTCTGAGCAGGGTCGGGGTGTGACTCTGACTGCAATCCACCCAGAGCTTCTGTTTGGCTCCTGTCCCCCATGTATAGTGGGGCTGTGAGTGGGGCAGCAGTTACTGAGTGTTGGACTCTTGCTCTTTCAGGGGCCGGTGACCTTCGAGGAGGTGGCTGTGTATTTCACCAGGGAAGAGTGGGCTCTGCTGGACCCCACTCAGAGAGCCCTCTACAGGGATGTCATGCAGCAGAACTATGAGAATGTGACCTCGCTGGGTAAGGGTTCCTGTCCCCTCTATTCTTGGAAGGGGAAAAGAAGAGAGATGGTTCACGCCAGCCCCACAATGCCACCTCTACTCTGTCCTGTTGCCTCATCACCCCAATATGCCAGTGACACACACACTACCAGAGACCCTCCCCTGCTGCAGAACACTTTGGGAACAGAGCACAGGAGCCGTATCGCACAGTGTCAAATATCTCCTGTTTGCTCAAGTAAAACTGAGGATTCGGTGCGGCATAATCAGTAGAAGCTTCCTACCCCTGACCTCTCAAACCCTGAGCCTTCTCCACCCAGACCACAATTATGCTTGGGGTGTAACGAGCAGGCAGCTGGAGTCAGCTGCTGATCCGGGTTACTTATCACACAGACAGTCCGTGCGTCCTTGACTGCTGGCTGGGGGTATCCAGAGAAGGAAGCTCAGTGGCGGATTTAGCGTTAGTGGGGCCCTGTGCTCAGCTCCATTTTAGGGGTCCCTCCTTGGGACATAAGCAACAAAAAACTCTCTCATTTCCCTCCCACCCCCATTTTTTCATTCTTTTTTTCCCTTCCTCCTCCTCCTATAAGTAATAGGAAGTAAATGAAAATAAAGTGAGGTACATTGATTGTTTTTGTTGTCTAACCGATTCTTCCACAGACCACTTGAAAATCGCTGAGTCTTGGTGCACCACTTAATGATCTTTCCATATATTGTTTGTACCGTTAGCTACCTAGTGTAAAGCGCTGTGGATACCAGCCCTTTATTAAAAATTAAAAATGTGGGAGTGCTGGGTCGGGCCCGGTGTTTGGGGGGGGGCGGGGGCTGTGGTTTGGGGCAGGGGGTTGGGGTGTGGAGCACTTACCTGGAGCAGCTCCTGTTTCATGTGAGCAATGCAGGTGGGGATGTGGGGAGGCAGGAGTCAGGGAGGGCAGGGTGTTCTGGGGGCAGGAGTCAGTGCTGGGGGTGTGATGGGCAGGGGTGGGGATAAGTGGTTATGGGTGGTTGCAGGAATCAGGAGGGCAGGGAACTGGGGTGTGTTTGAGAGGGGTGAAGGAGTAAGGGCTGGGGTGTGAGGGGGTGCCGGGGTCAGGGAGGGCAGGGTGTTCAGGGTGCAGGAGTCAGGGCTGGGGGTGCAGGGTCTGGGAGGGAGTTAGGTTGCAGGAGCAGCTGGAGATGGGGGTGCAGGGTCTGGCCAGATTTTAGGATGCAGGAGGGGGCTCAGGGTTGGAGCAGGAGGTTGGGGTGTGAAGTGCTTACCTGGGGCAGCTCCCATGTGGTGTGAGGGGTGCAGGTGGCAATGTAGAGGGGTGTGTGCAGGAGCTCCCATTTGGTGCTCAGGGTGTGGTTGAGGAATGGGGGGGGTGCATGAGTCAGAGCATGGGGTGTGAGGGCTCATTATGTGGGAGGGGATGCAGGAGTCAGGTCTGGGGACTGGGGGGTATGTGATAGGGGAGTGCTTTGTAAAGCAGGGAGCAAGTGACCAGGGAGCTTTTCAAACAGAGCTGCAAACGGGGAGTTTCGTGAGGGAGTTTGGAAGGGGAGTGGGAAGGGGGGAGGTGCTCTTGCCATTCTTGAAAACATTTAAGCTATAATACAAACTTCTTGACTGAAACAAAACCCCTGTTGTTAACCTAGGTGGCTGTAAGAGAGAATGCAGGCAGAAGCCCAGCAGCAGAGTGGGGGCTATCCTGTTTACTGCACTCAATGTAGCATGTATGATTACCTGCCCTGTGGGCGGGGGGCTTACGTGTGCATTCGGTGCAAGGAGCTCCTGGCCCTCAGAGACCGCATGGAGGCTTTGGAGGCCAGGGTGGTGGAACTGGAGACGCTAAGGGAGGCAGAGAAGTATGTTGATGAGGCTTTCCGGGACACTGTAGATTTCTCCCACCTCCGGTCAGACAGCCACTGCGCTGTTGAGGAGAATGAAAGGCCCAGGGAAGGAGAGCTGTCAATGGGAGCAGAGGGAAACCTTCCCATAGTTGGGACCCTCCTCCCAGATGGTGTTGGGGTAACCTCTTGCACTGAGGTTACCCCAGGCATTAAGAAAAGGCAGCTGTTAGTAATGGGAGATTTGATCATTAGAAACAAGGATAGCTGGGTTTGTGATGACCGGGAGAACCGTATGGTGACTTGCCTGCTCGTTACAAAGGTTGCTGATTTCTCGAGGCATCTAGATAGATTTATGTGTAGTGCTGGGGAGGAGCCGGTGGTCGTGGTACATGTAGGCACCAATGACATAAGGAACGGTAGGTGAGATGTCCTGGAGGCCAAATTTAGTCTGCAAGGAAAGAGGCTGAAATCTTGGACCTCTATGGTGGCATTCTCAGAAAAGCTTCCAGTTCCATGCACAGGGCCAGGTAGGCAGGCAGAGCTTCAGTGTCTCAATGAATGGATGAGATGATGGTGTAGAGAGGAGGCGTTTAGGGAAACTTTGGGGATGGGTGAGCCTATACAGGAAGGATGGGCTCCACCTAACCCAAAGTGGAACCAGACTGCTGGCACTTAACATTAAAAAGGTTGCAGAGCAGTTTTTAAACTAAGAGATGGGGGAAAGCCAATAGCTGCTGAGGAGCTCGTGGATCGGACAGAGACTTGTCTTAGAGGAGAGTCTAGTGATAGAGATTTTCTAGTTCTAGTCAGGAAGAGAGGCTGGAAGAGGATAAAGTAGGGGCCAGATCATTCTCACACACAAGAATCTGACACATCAGAAGAGGGCAGACGAATAAACAGTGACAAGTTTTTAAAGTGCTTGTACACAAATGCTAGAAGTCTAAATAATAAGATGGGTGAATTAGAGTGCCTCGTGTTAAAGGAGGATATTGACATAATAGGCATCACAGAAACCTGGTGGAGTGAGGACAATCAATGGGACACAATTATTCCAGGGTACAAAATATATCGGAAGGACAGAGCAGGTCATAAGAACATAAGAAAGGCCGTACCGGGTCAGACCAAAGGTCCATCTAGCCCAGTATCTCTCTGCCAACAGTGGCCAATGCCAGGTGCCCCAGAGGGAGTGAACCTAACAGGCAATGATCAAGTGATCTCTCTCCTGCCATCCATCTCCATCCTCTGACGAACAGAGGCTAGAGACACCATTCTTTACCCATCCTGGCTAATACCCATTTATGCACTTAGCCACCATGAATTTATCCAGTTCTCTTTTAAACATTGTTATAGTCCTAACCTTCACAACCTCCTCAGGTAAGGAGTTCCACAAGTTGACTGAGCGCTGCGTGAAAAAGAACTTCCTTTTATTTGTTTTAAACCTGCTGCCTATTAATTTCATATGGTGACCCCTAGTTCTTGTATTATGGGAATAAGTAAATAACTTTTCCTTATCCACTTTCTCAACATCACTCATGATTTTATATACCTCTATCATATCCCCCCTTAGTCTCCTTTTTTCCAAGCTGAAGAGTCCTAGCCTCTTTAATCTTTCCTCGTATGGGACCCTCTCCAACCCCCTAATCATTTTAGTTGCCCTTTTCTGAACCTTTTCTAGTGCTAGAATATCTTTTTTGAGGTGAGGAGACCACATCTGTACACAGTATTCGAGATGTGGGCGTACCATGGATTTATATAAGGGCAATAATATACTCTGTCTTATTCTCTATCCCGTTTTTAATGATTCCTAACATCCTGTTTGCTTTTTTGACCGCCTCTGCACACTGCGTGGACATCTTCAGAGAACTATCCACGATGACTCCAAGATCTTTTTCCTGACTCGTTGTAGCTAAATTAGCCCCCAACATATTGTATGTATAGTTCGGGTTATTTTTTCCAATGTGCATTACTTTACATTTATCCACATTAAATTTCATTTCCCATTTTGTTGCCCAATCACTTAGTTTTGTGAGATCTTTTTGAAGTTCTTCACAATCTGCTTTGGTCTTAACTATCTTGAGCAGTTTAGTATCATCTGCAAATTTTGCCACCTCACTGTTTACTCCTTTCTCCAGATCATTTATGAATAAATTGAATGGGATTGGTCCTAGGACTGGCCCTTGGGGAACACCCCTCTCCATTCTGAGAATTTACCATTAATTCCTACCCTTTATTTCCTGTCTTTTAACCAGTTCTCAATCCATGAAAGGACCTTTCCTTTTATCCCATGACAGCTTAATTTACGTAAGAGCCTTTGGTGAGGACCTTGTCAAAGGCTTTCTGGAAATCTAAGTACATTATGTCCACTGGATCTCCCCATACTTGGGGGGTGGGGAGGGGAGTGGCACTGTATGTTAAAGAAAATGTAAACTCAAATGAAGTAAAAATCTTAAATGAAACCACATGTTGCATAGAATCTCTTTTGATAGTAATTCCATGCTCTAATAAGAATATTAGAATAGGGATCTGTTATCGACCACCTGTCAAAGACAGCGATAGTGAGGATGAAATGTGAAGGGAGATTAGAGAGGCTATCAAAATAAAGAACTCCATAATAGTGGGAGATTTCAGTTATCCCCATATTGACTGGGTACATGTCACCTCAGGACAAAATGCAGAGACAAAATTTCTCGATACTTTAAATGACTGTTTCTTGGAGCAGCTGGTACAAGAATCCGCAATGGGAGAAGCAACTCTCGATTTAGTCCTGAGTTGAGTGCAGGATCTAGTCAAGGGCTAACTATAACAGGACCGCTTGGAAATAGTGACCATAATATAACAACATTTAACATTCCTGTGGTGGGAAGAACAGCTCAACACTGGCATTTAATTTCAGGAAGGGAACTATGCAAAAATGAGGGATTAGTTAAACAGAAATTAAAAGGTACAGTGACTAGAGTGAAATCCTGCAAGCTGCATGGACACTTCTAAAAAACACGATATTAGAGGCCCAACTTAAATATATACCCCAAATTAAAACACACAGCAAAAGAACTAAAAAAGAGTCACCGTGACTTAACGACCATGTAAAAGAAGCAGTGAGAGATAAAAAGGCGTCTTCTAAAAAGTGGAAGTCAAATCCTAGTGAGGTACATAGAAAGGAGCGTAAACACTACCAAATTAAGTGTAAAAATGTAATAAGACAAGCCAAAGAGGAGTTTGAAGAAGGGGCTAGCCAAAAACTCAAAAGGTAATAACAAAAGCAGGAAGCCTGCTAAACAACCAGTGGGGCCACTGGAGTAATGATACAAAGGGAGCCCTTAAAGACGATAAAGTCATTGCGGAGAAACTAAATGGACTCTTTGCTTCAGTCTTCATGGCTGAGGATGTTGGTGAGATTCCCAAACCTTTTGTGGGTGACAAATCTGAGGAACTGCCACAGATTGAAGTGTCACTAGAGCAGGTTTTGGAACTACTTGATAAACTTAATTGTAACAAGTCACCGGGACCAGATGGTATTTACCAAGAGTTCTGAAGGAACTCAGATGTGAAATTGGGAAACTATTAGCTATGGTTTGTAACCTGTCTTTAAATCGACTTCTGTATCCAATGACTGGAAGATTGCTAATGTAACGCCAATATTTAAAAAGGGCTCTAGAGGCGATCCTGGCAGTTGCAGACTGGTAAGTCTAACGTCTGTACCAGGCAAATTAGTTGAAACAATAGTAAAGGAATAAAATTGTCAGGCACATAGAAGAACAAAAATTGTTGAGCAAAAGTCAATATGGTTTCTGTAAAGGGAAATCATGTCTTACTAATCTATTAGAGTTCTTTGAAGGTGTCAACAAACATGTGGACAAGGGGGATCCAGTGGACATAGTGTATTTAGATTTCCAGAAAGCCTTTGACAAGGTCCCTCACCAAAGGCTCTTACATAAATTATGTTATCATGGGATAAGAGGGAAGATCTTTTCATGGATAGAGAACTGGTTAAAAAGACAGGGAACAAAGGGTAGGAATAAATGGTAAATTTTCAGAATGGGGAAGAGTAACTAGTGGTGTTCCCAAGGGCCAGTCCTAGGACCAATCCTATTCAACGTATTCATAAATGATCTGGAGAAAGGGGTAAACAGTGAGGTGGCAAAGTTTGCAGATGATACTTGGGACGATGCGGTTCTGATGGGACCCAACTGAGAGTGACAAATCGCTTAAAACAGGGCAGTTACAGCCCAAGGCTGGGATTTTCCACCTCTAAGGCAAGGCAAACCAGCCAGACAAAGAGGACTTTGGTTTCACCCCACTGGTTAACCACGTCACACAAGCAATTCCCTTAGACACTCCAGTCTTCCAGTATCACCACCAGTGCACTCGTCCTGGGGATGAATGGTTATGAAATCCAACACCCCAATAAAAGAAAAAGGTTCTCTCGATCCCAAAGAATCAAGCCCCAGACCCAGGTCAATATACACATCAGATCTTACCCACAAATCATGCTGTTGCCAATCCTTTAGAATCTAAAATCTAAAGGTTTATTCAGAAAAGGAAAAAGATAGAGATGAGAGCTAGAACTGGTTAAATGGAATCAATGACATGCAGTAATGGCAAAGTTCTTAGTTCAGGCTTGTAGCAGTGATGGAGTAAACTGCAGGTTCAAATCAAGTCTCTGGAGTACATCCTCCTCAGGGATGGGTCAGTCAGTCCTTTGTTCAGAGCTTCAGTTTGTAGCAAAGTTCCTCCAGAGGTAAGACGCAGGATTGAAAACAAGATGGAGATGAGGCATCAACCTTTTATAGGCTTTTCCAGGTGTAAGAACACTTCTTTGTTCTTACTGTGGAAAATGACAGCAAAATGGAGTCTGGAGTCACATGGGCAAGTCCCTGCATACTTTGCTGAGTTACAAGGCATATTTGCCTTCCCTCAATGGGTCAGTTGAATAGCTGATGGTCCTTAATGGGCCATCAAGCATGCTAGGCAGAGCTAATGCCAACTTGTCTGGGATGTCTCCCAGAAGCACAGCATAAGTTGGAAATACAGACAGGATAGAGCCAATACTCATAACTTCAACTACAAAATGATACATACATATAGACCCCATAATTATAACCAGCAACCCATAACCTGGTCTTGGACACCTTATATGACCCCCTTTACATAAGATTTGGTGCCACTACAGGATCTTGGTTGCAACCATATTCTATATGGTCCCAGATTATATCAATAACATCACAATACTAAACTGCTCAAGATAGTTCAGACCAAAGCAAACTGTGAAGAACTTCAAAAAGATCTCACAAAACTAAGTGACTGGGCAACAAAATGGAAAATGTGTATAAATGTCAAGTGATGCAAATTGGAAAAAATAACCCCAACTATACATACAATATGATGGGGGCAAAATTAGACTAATCAGGAAAAAGATCTTTTTGTCATTGTGGATAGTTCTCTGAAGACATCCAGCAGTGTGCAGCGGAAGTCAAAAAAGCAAACAGGATGTTAGGAATTATTTAAAAAGGGATAGACAGTAATACAGAGAATATCTTATTGCCCTTGTATAAATCAATGGAAATAACTAATTTAGACCCTGTCATTTTATATGTATATTTGGGATTATGTTTGCCAATGGGCTGCAATATGTGTTATCCTGACATCTAGTACTGCTGAGATCCTGCATTCAATAATATCCCTGCCCTTCCTGTTCCCGTTCTCCACCGAACCCCACGCTTATGTTTCCAGCTTCCCGAGGACTCTGTCTTTGCCTCTGGACCCATCTGTCAGCAAGAAGCAGTGCCAGGGAGACTTCGATTTCTGGGACATGGATTTACTTTCTGTGTGTTTTAGGAGACTCTTTGAAATTGAGTGTCTGTGACATTAAGCCCAGTACAATCTGGACTGTTAACAGCTGTGTCCCCTCAGTTCCCCAGGCTGGGTTGCCTTTTACACTGCTCTACTGTGAGAGCAGCCACTCCTGGGCAGTTCACACACAGTCTCCAGCATGTAACTCACTCCCAGCTACACAGTATTGAGTGCTGCTAGTTAGTGACTCACAAATTACAGTACCCCACAGGAGAACCCCAGAAAATTCTCTGCTCCCAGACTTCCCCCAGAAATGTGCATCTTGCATTGTCCAGCACACTCCTGAACTATGGGAGCTCATATGAAATCTGTTGTTTCATCAGTGGAAAATGACATGCACCAGCCTTGTTATTCCAAATGGAGTTTCCAACACACTTTAATCCAAACACACTGGTTTGATTAAAAAAAAGGAAACAAAATTATTAACTACTGGAAAAAAAAGATTTGAAGTGACTACAAGTAATGAGGCATAAATGTCAGAATTGTTTCCAAAAGAAATGCAAAGATAAAACACAAACTAATGTTTAACTTAACAAGCTAAAAGGGATTTAAAATAAATGTTTCTCTCACCATCTGCTGAGACAGGCTGGTTTTCCTTTCAGCCAGGACTCCCCCTAACCTGCCCCTGCCGCCCACATTCAGTTCTCCAGGAGTTGTCATGAGCAGAGGGAAAGGGGGGAGAGAGAGAGACTCTCATGCATTTTCCTCACCTCTTTTTATAATTCAGTCCTTTGTACTAGAAACCACTTCAGTTCCCAGCTGAGTCATGGTGACAGGCTGTCATAGATACAAGCTTCAAGTGTCCCTGTGATGGAATGTAAATGTCATCTTCACACCTTCCCCTTGGTGGAGAATGGCTATTTGACCAGCTGTTTGCCTTGCTGTCTCTGAGGACCGTAAGGTTAGAGTTGCAGCTTTTTCAGTAATATACTGTAAAATCTCATCACTTTCCATACAATGTTGCTACACAGTTTAACAGGAGGATATTCAGTAGATTATGTCTTTTCAAATGGTACCTCACAAGCCCTACAGTGATAAATGAAGGGGAGGGGAGGGATCTCCCTTTTATAAACACCCAGCCAGCCAGTGGGCTGTAAAATCCCTGTTGGTGCGAGTTCTCTGCTTGCTTTACCTCTAAAGGGTTAACAAGCCAACAGGGTTTTTAAAAAAAAAAAAAAAGTATTGGGCACCTGACCAAAAGAGCCAATGGAAAGGCTAGAACTTTTTTAAATGGTAAAGTAACTTTCCCTTTGTCTGTTGTTCTACGGAGAAGGCGACACGGAGTAGCAATGCTGTGTAAGGCTTGAAGCAGGCATGAAAATTCATCTTCCATACCTAGGAGAAATGATTTGGCTAGGGAATGTTTAGACAGACACAATCAGGTTCATTTTTTATTTTGGCTTTTGGATCTCCTCTACACTATCCCAGATGCTTTTGTTTGCTTGTAAGCTTTAAGCTGAACCCCCAAGAAAGCTATTTTGGGTGCTTACAAAAATTTTCTTTTAAGATCTAGCAGAAGCCTAAGTTCCAGATGTATTGTTTTCCTTTTCAATTTTAATAAAATTGACCTCTTTTAAGAACAGGATTGGATTTTTGGTGTCCTAAGAGGTTTGTGTGTGTTGTTTGATTAGCTGGTAGCCACAGCTAATTTCCTTTGTTTTCTTTCTCAGCTCTTTCCTGGAGGGGAGGTGAAAGGGCTTGAGGGTGCCCCACAGGGAAGAATTCTCAAGTGCTCTTTCCTGGGGCCAAGGGTTTTGGGGTTTTTTCCCTTTGGGTGGTGGCAGCATTTACCAAGCCAAGGTCAGAGAAAAGCTGTAACTTTGGGGGTTTGATACAAGCCTAGAGTGGCACAAATTAATTTGTAGAATCCTGTCGGGCCCCCACTTTCTGCACTCGGAGTGACAGAGTGGGGATTCAGCCCTGACACATACTATGAACAAAATGGATCATAATTTTCTAGAAGAGTGAACATAGGGGAACAGACTAGCACAGTGTCTGTGTGTTCCCAACATATATGTGGGTATTCTAGTCCCTCACAAGCAAGGTGTTTGGCATCTTCAAACACCTGAGGAACCGGTCCTGGGAATTGACTGGTTTATTAACTGACACTGTATGGAATTGAGAGACACTTTATACTGTGGCAAATTGCTGGTACTGTTATTCTGGGTCTCGCGTTTTCTCTTTGGGGAAGGTTCAGGGCGCCACTGCTTGCCTCTGAATCGGTATTTTAATTTCCCCACTAGTGTCCTTGAGGAGGGGAGTGGAGAGGGAGGGACCTGGGCCCGCCCTCTTCTCCAGGTCCCAACCCAAGGGCCCTGAGGTTAGTGGTGAACCACTTGAACTGGCGGTTCCTTCCCCTGGGCTACTTCCCTCTCCTGCCCTTCAGCTTGTGGAGGAGCTTCTTGCCCTCCTTCTACACAAGCCAGGTGCCCCATACCTAGGGTCTTTGGATTTCTCAGCCCACTGGAGCACTCCTCCAAACTTTCCTTTTGTCTCTCTTCAAAACTGTTCTCTGCTCCAACTCCTTCAAACTGCTCTCTGCTCCAATGCCCACACTGTCTGATTGAAGCAGGGGTTTTTATCACCTGACTGACTGCTGGTGCTCTAATTCATCTATAGCAAACTTTCTTCCCTCTGCAGGGAATAAGGCTCCCTGCTAACCCTCTCCTGCTGCCCTCTGGCCACGCTGTATCGCACTGTGTACTGAGAACTCCAAGGCTTTTCCATGCCATGTGCTGTGAAGCTTCTGTTTGGGACACAGGAATTAGAAACCACTTGGCAAAAGGAATATAAAGGGCAGCTGCATCAT
This sequence comes from Mauremys reevesii, assembly GCF_016161935.1. Taxonomy (NCBI): domain Eukaryota; kingdom Metazoa; phylum Chordata; order Testudines; family Geoemydidae; genus Mauremys; species Mauremys reevesii. The sequence goes on along the minus strand of NC_052636.1, from coordinate 29,141,242 downwards.
CTCCATTTTGTCTTCAATCCCCCTTCCTACCTCTGGAGCAACTTCTCTACAAACTGAAGGCTTGAACAAAGGTCTGAATAATGTGGATGTGTACCAGAGAGCCTTTCAAGCCAGAAACTCACCAATACTGCTAAGAACCAGCTGTATAGATTTCTGAATGTGTCTGACTGCTTTCCCATTTAACAACTCCCTTTTTCTTTCTTTCTTTTATACTAAACCTTTAGTTTAGATGCTTTCTTGCTTATAAACCTTTAGTTTAGATGCCAATGATTGGCTGGCATCGTAGTATTTTGAGTAAGATCCAAACCTATACTGACCTGGTAATGTGGCTGACTCTGGGGTCAGAAGAACACTTTGTTTATGTGAGCAGAGTTTTTAAATAACCTCTCACTGTGCTGGACCTAGGTGCTGATTGGGAGTCAGAGAACTGGGATGCAATAAAGGGGGCCGTGTGATTTCTTTTTTCAGTTTCTCGATAACCAGTGTGGGGGATCAGAAGCACAGTTGGTGACTGGTCGGTGTGTTTAACTTCCGTGTTATCCACCAGTTTGGGGAGCCTCTGCTCTCCCTTTTAACCTGCCCTGGTCTTGGCATTTTCAGTGAGGACTAGCCCAGGGACACCGGGTCACACCGAGTATTAAAGTTAAATTAATAGAATGTTTTTTATGACAAAGTTTTATGAAATCAATGGAACCCCTTTGTTTTCTTTCATCTGAGCAGGGTTTCCATTTTCCAAACCTGATGTGATCTCCCAGCTGGAACAAGGGGAAGAGCCATGGGTCTCAGACCTGCAGGGTTCAGAGGGAAAACAGACCCTGAGATCTCCCTGCAGAGGTGAGGAAACATTAAACCAACTCTGAGTGTGAAAGTGCCTGAAGGAAACATCTGGGATGCTCTACCAAGCCCTTGGGAGGTCTCTCAGTTCATTATTGTTGCCAGCAGGGGTCATATCCTCAGGGTAACTATAGCTCATGGCTTCCCGTAGATTCTAGCAGACACCAGGCAGTAGCTTCCTCCCTTCCCCTTGAGAATTTGGATGGGATTTGAAAGCCAAATTGATCCCCTCCTCTCTCCTGTTTTGGGGAAGAATATGGGGGAGTTCAGTTTGTGATTTTTATTTGACCTCCCTCCAGCACTTAGTTTGTTTTGGCTTTTCACTTTTCAACCCTGTTTGATGTTTCTGTCTTTTTCACAGCAGGTGGTGCAATGGCATGTGAGAAAGAGGAGCAGAATTCTCAGCAGAAAAATGTTCAGCAAGTGGATAAACACAGAGCATTATTGCAAAGATCAAAAAGCAATGTGTCCAGGAGTCATGAGGAGGAAAAGTCCTGTGAGATTCAGCACAGACCAGAGAGAGAACAAGGAAACCAGCTGGGGGTGAAAATGGGTAAACGTATTTCCTCTCAGGGAACTCAGAAGTACCTCAAGGAAACCACAACAAAGCAGGAAATCATTGGAAAGAGAAAAAATACATACACCGTGTGTGGAAAAAACTTATGTGACTACTCAGCCCTTCTTAATTATCAGAGAATCCACACAGGGGACAGGCCCTACGAATGCCGTGAGTGTGGGAAAACCTTCAATCGCAGATCAGCCCTTTTTACCCATCAGAGAATCCACACAGGGGACAGGCCCTACGAATGCCGTGAGTGTGGGAAAACCTTCATTTACAGATCAGGCCTTTCTCAGCATCAGAGAATCCACACAGGGGAGAGGCCCTTTGAATGCCGTGAGTGTGGGAAATGCTTCACTAGCAGCTCAAACCTTTCTCAACATCAGAGAATCCACACAGGGGAGAGGCCCTATGAATGCCGTGAGTGCGGGAAAAGCTTCTCTAGCAGCTCAGCCCTTATTCATCATCAGAGAATCCACACAGACGAGAGGCCCTATGAATGCAGTGAGTGTGGGAAAAGCTTCTCTAGGAGATCAGGCCTTTCTCAGCATCAGAGAATCCACACAGGGAAGAGTCCCTATGAATGCCGTGAGTGTGGGAAAACCTTCAATTGCAGATCAAACCTTATTACTCATCAGAGAATCCACACAGGGGAGAGGCCCTATGAATGCAGTGAGTGTGGGAAAAGCTTCTATAGCAGCTCAGCCCTTTCTAAACATCAGAGAATCCACACAGGGAGAGGCCCTTTGAATGCCGTGAGTGTGGGAAAAGCTTCACTCACAGCTCTCACCTTAATGGGCATCAGAGAATCCACACAGGAGAGAGGCCGTATGTATGCCGTGAGTGTGGGAAACCTTTCAATCACAGCTCGCACCTTCTTACCCATCTCAGAATTCACACAGGGGAGAGGCCCTACGAATGCCGTGAGTGTGGGAAAAACTTCATTTACCGCCAGCAGCTTATCAGCCATCAGAGAATCCACACAGGTATGAGACCCCATGGAAGCAGTGAGTGTGGGAAAACCTTGTCTTGCCACTGAGCCCATGTGAGCCATCAGAGAATCTGCAAGGGGGATCAACACCACAAACCCTCCAGGGCTATCGATACTTTCATACTTTTCCTGATTCCCACAGAGTAACTTTTAAAAGCTGTTTGAACTGCATGAAGCACCGTTATCGCTCAGCTTGGCCAGATGAGTGGCCCATTTTTGCATTTTGCAGTTTGACCTCTTTGAGGTGGACCCATTTGTCCTTTCTATCAACTCCATTGTCCCATGAGTAATTCAAGTGTGTCCTTCCCATAAGAAACAAGGGAGCATCACAGTTATACCATTCCTCCTATTGCAGTTATGGCTAGAGTCACCAATGATACATATTGTATCATTGCCAATTGTTCTCACGTTGCTCTGGGTTGTGCTGAAGAGCAGTTATCATGGGAACTTTTCATATTACATTTAAAAGAGGAGGAGCAGGGGCAGGAAAAAAGTGTCATTTCCGCTTCTGTGATACTGGAAGGAGATGTAAAAAGCGACAGAGTCCTGTGGCACCTTATAGACTAAAAAATGTTTTGGAGCATAAGCAATATACCAAAACCTACAGGATAACACTTCAGTCTCCCTGGACACACAATCGCAGATTTAAAAATAGCCATCCTGCAGCAAAAAAACGTCAGACCCAGACTTCAAAGAGAAACTGCCGAGTTTCAGTTTATTTGCAAATGTGACACCATCAGCTCAGGATTCAACAAAGACTGTGACTGGCTCGCCAGCTACAGAGGCAGTTTCTCCTCCCTTGGTGTTCACACCTCCACTGCTAGAAGAGCCTCATCCTCCCTGATTGAACTAACCTTGTTATCTCTAGTCTGATTCTCGCTTGCATATTTATACACCCCTCTGGAAATTCCCACTCCATGCATCTGACGAAGTGGGGATTCATCCACGAAAGCTTATGCGCCAATACGTCTGTTAGTCTACAAGGTGCCACAGGACTCTCTGTCACGTTGTACAGATCTGGACTAACACAGCCACCCCTCTGATACTTGAAAGGAGATGGGGTGACTCAGAGATTCCCTCCTTCCCCATCACGGCAGAACTGTTACCTTTTGTCTGAGCCAGGCAGAGTTTATCGTCATCACATTCTACCCCTCCACTTCTCAAAGTGTCATGTGATGAAGTGTTCTCAGTTGTCTGTGCTTGGAGATGATGCTTTGACTTATTTAATCCTGTACCAGAGTTGCTATGACTCGAGATGAAAGTATCAAAGGCCTGGAAGGGGAATTCAAATGGATCCTAAATACAGTGTCATCATTTAGAGTTTAAATCCCAGGTTCCATCTATTGGTAAAGCCAATTCTGGCAAGGTAGCTGTTTTTTCCTCCATTATGGGGATGCTGGGATACTAAACATGTTGTAAATAACATAACTGACTATGGAGACAGTGCTGAGCGAAGCAGATTTGAATGGATCAGAGGATAATGTGATGGGAGAATCTCTTGTCCTGATTCTAAATAATGAGATGTAACCTGCTCTGGAATTTCAATTTACACTTTCATTGTCATGTATTCTATCTCTCTGTGATCTGGGTTTCTATCTTTCTTGATGGCTGTGTGGTCGCACAATTAGATATTAGTTCAGCTCAGATTTATTGGAGAATTTAAGACAAATGACCATTTGCTAAAGTCATCATTTCTCCCTTCAGCTTTGCTTTTTCCCCATATCTCCATGATGACTTGGAGACAATTCAAGTGCAGTTCTGTCAACAGGAGAGAACTCTCCAGTTTACTGGCCATGGTAACAAAGACACAGCAGTGATTTAAAATCTCCATTCAGAAATGGTGAACAGCAGACCCCCCACTAACTGAGGGAAGTGCATATGAGCACAGTGTAGTTCAGTTACTTAAATCAATATTGTCTCAGATGGCTATGTTGGCAGGAGAAGCTCTCCTGCTGTTGTAGCGCTATCTACACAGGGGATTAGAGCTGTGTAACTACGTTGTTCAGCTGTGTTGATTTTTCACACCTCTGAGCAATAATTATACCGATAAATGTCTGTAGTGAAGACCAGACAGTTGTCTCTTGTGTTTTATGCATTTACATCACTTCTCCCTTACCTCCTACTTCTTGGAAAGATTTAAAGTGTGAAAAGAGAGGTATTTTTCCTCATGATGCAAACATTCCCACATAGGAGATGCCTTCCACCAACACGCATGGCAGAAGAACCAGAGATATATGAACTCTCAGAAGTGTTGGGACAAACCACAACTTGAGCCATGGTTCAGTTGTTGGCAATGGGGATTAAAAGAAAACTAACATATATGACAAGGATTTGTGATCTTTGAATATATTACTGTTACTAGTGAAAATGAAATTATAGGTGAAGTTATTGGTTAAAGAGTAAGACACTAATTGTTTGATAATCTGAATTATTTTGGAAAACTGAAAGTTGTCTTGTTTTTTTCTTTTTTTAGTCATACAGGAAATGATGGCTAATCTTCAAAAGTTAATTTGATTTAATTTACCCCCTGTAGTGTAAGGAGTTCTGGTAGAAAACCTCACTCCAAAAGTTGGGGTGGGAGAATAGGTGTTAGCGTGTAGAAGAGACTATTGGGCCCATATAGATTTTATTTTTTTGTAAATTTCAAATAGAGCATATTTTACTGAACTTCAAAGTCAATTTCTATTAAAGGAAAACTACTCGAGGAGACAATTTGTATAAGTTTTTACCCTGTAAACGGGTCGACTGACCCCTGCGGCGCCTCCTGCTGGTTACTCTGGGAATTAGCTTTGTTCAGCACCGGAGCGCCCTCTGCAGGCTGGTGATCCACCTGTTCTCAGGCCCCCGTGTCCCTCCCTGGACCCGGTGCCCCTTTTCTCCGGGGTGCTGCCCCCTGGCAGTAACCCCTTTTTGCTCTGGGCTTCCCCTTTTGTCTCAGGGAACCCCCACCCTCTATCCCTGCCTTGCCTCAGTATGTGGCTACTGTCAGTCATTGTCTAGCCCCACACCCTGGGGCAGACTGCAGTATCAGCCTATTCATCATTGGCAGGGTTGGGTTTGGACCTGCTGCCTTGGCCTACCCCTGGGCTGCCCTCTGCAACCCCCAGTACCCGTTGGCCTTGTGCTAGGCCGCAGCCTGGGGCTTTCCTGGCTAGAGCTCCTCAGCGCCTCAGCCTTTCCCCGGCCCTGCTTCACCCTAGGTACTTATCTCAGCTCCTAAGCAGCCACGCCCATCTCCCTCTGAAGGCAGAGAAAGACTGTCTGTGCTTCTGGCTTCCCTGGCCTTCTTATAAGGCCCTTGGCTCAGTTTGGGGCGTGGCCCCCAGCTGCAGCCACTTCCCCCAATCAGCCCAGCCTAAAGGCTGTTTTCTTGAGCCTCAGCCCCTTCCCAGGGCTATTTTTAACCCCTTCAGGGCTGGAGCAGGGGTCCACCCTGCTACATACCCACTTACACTGTAAGGGTCACTGACTTCCCCACTTCTCTAATTTGCAAAAGAAAGGCCTGACATCTGTCATAGGATGTGTCCAGCAGGTAGGAAACTGCAGTTGTCAACCATCAATACCAAGGAAAAGGCTGAAGTCCACTGCCTTTCATATCAAAAAGCCATCTAAAGGCTGGTCTACACTGAAAAGCTATGTTGACAGGGGTGTGAAAAATCCACTCCTCTGAGAGAAGTAGTTCATGTGAGCTGAGCCCCAGTGTAGACAGTGTTAGGTTGTCAGAAGAATATTTCCAGTGTTTGAAGGGTAGACACAGCTTTAGGCAGGTTGATCCCCTCTGGGAAGCGAGTCGTGACATCAATTCCAATTTTGACCCATCTCCCTGTATGTGAGAGAGCTGCTAGTATGGAGGGCTGAGCCAGGTATCCAATCACCTGGTTCAACTGAGGGAAAAGCTCTTAGTACCCATCAGTCCAAAGACTGAGGGAAATGGAGAGTTCCAACCATTGTCATTTTAGTATTTTATTGTTCCTCTCTCTGTTTTTTGTGCTGGCCTTTCTGTTATATCAGAGTGTGGCTGTATAGATCAGTGTATGTGTGATAAATGCTCTTTGGTGCCAGTTGGCAAAGAGGTCAGAGTAATTCACAAGAAACTCCTGTCTCAGACCCAACAAACTCATCCCACCTAATGCACTGATTTTTATGATATTTATCCAGGAAACATAGCAGTGAGATCTGTACTGAAACCTTGTAAATTATTGTTACTCCTGATCACTTCAAGAGGTGGGTGTGAGTCCTATTGAAGGAGTAATGTAAGTATATGGAACATTATGCCCATATAGTATTGTCATGAAAGGGAGTCACCCCAATCACAGGTCTTGTTGGGGACAGCCCATTCAAGTGGGAGGGAATTGTCACCCGTCCCTTGCTAGCCAGTTATGCGATGTATTGCTGCATTGTCAGCCTTTGCACCAGCCCAGAAAAGCCAATGGAAAACTATCAAAGACAAATTATAGACATCGAAACCCTGTGGAAGTGAAAAGGACAATATGACAATGAGGAAATGGTCCTTCCTGTGAATATACACAAAAGACTGATTCAGTTTATGACAGGGTGGAGAGAAACACTCTGGGTCCATTCACCAAGGAGATCACTAATGACCAGTGGTGCTTCAAGAAAGGCAGAGGCCTGGCTCCTAGGGACTAGCAATCACTGCAATAGACTGTCACCTCACACGTCAGTCTATTTAGATAGGGAAGGGAGCTATTAAAGTGTAGGTTGCATTTTGTGATTTTGTTTTGTTGGTAATGGTTGGTTTCCATCACTCACATTTGTTTCCTTTTAAAACTCTGTCCCGTGGTAAAGAAATTTCCATTTGTTCGATAACTGTGCTCAAGTGCTGCGTGTGATACCAGTAAAACTGGTAACCTGGGATGTACCATTGCTTTGGGCAGAGAGGATCTGGGATTTTTCTGAGCCCTGGTCTAACCTAGGGGAGGGGATCGATCTAAGTTATGCAACTTCAGCTACATGAATAACGTAGCTGAAGTCGATGTACTTAGATCGACTTACTGTGGTGTCTTTGTTGCGGTGAGTCGACTGCTGCAGCTCCCCCGTAGACTCTGCCTGCGCCTCTCACTGAGCTGGAGTACAGTCGAGGGGAGAGCACTCGGGGATCGATTTAGTGCATCTACACTAGACGCGCTATATCGACCCCCGCTGGATCCATCGCTGCCCGCCGATTTGGCAGGTAGTATAGACATACCCCGAGTATCTGGTGATCGGAGCTAGACCCCGGAGGGGGACACATTGAAGGAACTCAGGGGTTAAGGTGTCTCTATTGTCAACTGTCAGGGCTGCTGTGGAGGAGGGTGCTTGAGTGCCTGACAGGCTGGTGAGCTTGGATGCTAACATCCAGCTGCCAAAAGTCCTTCTTAGTAGTGGCAGGTGGCAACAAGGAGACTCACAGCCCTCAGCACCCTTAGAATGGTCACAGTGTGCATCTATGTTGATCCACCTGTCAGATCCACACAGGGAAAGCTCCCGATAGCATAGCTCCCTGACTCAAAATATCCCTAAAACTCTGCCCTATGAAATCATGGAACATGTGCTCTTCACTCTGTGAAAGCATGTAAAGAATCCAAGCACTGGAGAGTTTGGGCCTGTCATAAACAGATAGTTAAGGGTTAATGTCTCTTTTACCTGTAAAGGGTTAAGAAGCTCACTAAACCTGTCTGACACCTGACCAGAGGACCACTAGGGGGACAAGATACTTTCAAATCTTGGTGTTGGGAAGTCTTTTGTTTGTGCTCTTTGTTTTGTTGTTGTTCGCTCTTGGGACTAAGAGGGACCAGACGTCCATCCAGGCTCTCCAAATCTTTCTGCATCAGTCTCTCATGTTTCAAACTTGTAAGTAATTAGCCAGGCAAGGCGTGTTAGTCTTATCTTTGTTTTCTCAACTTGTAAATGTCCCTTTTTTTTGCTGAAAGGAGTTTACCTCTGCTTGCTGTAACTTTGAATCTAAGGCTAGAGGGGGTTTCCTCTGGACTATATGAATCTAAGTACCCTGTAAAGTATTTTCCATCCTGATTTTACAGAGATGATTTTTGCCTTTCTTTCTTTAATTAAAAGCTTTATTTTTTAAGAACCTGCTTGATTTTTCCTTGTTTTAAGATCCAAGGGGATTGGGTCTGGACTCACCAGGGATTGGTGAGGGGAAAGGAGTGGGGGGAATGGTTAATTTCTCCTTGTTTTAAGATCCAAGGGGTTTGGATCTGTGTTCACCAGGGAATTGGTGAAGCCTCTCAAGGCTGCCAAGGGAGGGGAAAGTTTTGGGGTAACAGTGTCCCAGACACTGAAATTCTGGGTGATGGCAGTATACCAGATCTAAGCTAGTAATTAGGCGTAGAAGTGTCCATGCAGGTCCCCCACATTTGTACCCTAAAGTTCAAAGTGGGGGGAAAAACCTTCACATGGTGAGCAGCGGTGTGAATTATTTTTTCTCTCCTTTCTAGCTGCTTAGAAAGCTGCCTGAGGGCAGAGGTGTTAAGTTTTTTAACAAGGGTCTTTGTTAAGAGGAGGCTTCAAGCTGTGAGCAAGCAGACAGCAAAAGGAATTTACAAGCTGAATTGTTTTTTCTTTCTACTTCTTGGGTATCGCTAGTGTGATAGACCCAAGCCAGGTGGGTATAGCAGAAGGCAGATATACTGGCCACTGGATTAACAGTTTTCTGTTCCCTGACTGACCAGAGCAGGGGCTGCACCAGGCTAATGAGAACACCTGACTCTAATTAAGCTGTAAAGAGTCAGGTGAGGCCATTCAGTTAATGTGACCACCTGACTCTAATTAAGGCCCTGCTGATACTATACAAAGGGCTCACTCCAGTCAGGCAGGGGATCCAGGGAGCCAGAGGAGAGGAAGTGCGGCTGAAGGGCTGGTTACTGAAGACACCCTCAAACCATCGTTAAGGGAGCCCTAAGGTAAGGGAGAAGAAGGGAGAAGCAGGAGAGCTGTGGGGAAGTGGCCCAGGGAAATGTAGCAACTCTGGCAGTGAAAGGTTGGCTGCCAACAACTGCTACCATTAGGGTCCCTGGGCTGGAACCTGGAGTAGAGGGCGGGCCCGGGTTCCCCCCAACCCACCACTACAGGAACATCTTCTGGAAGGGGAAGTCAGGTCCCTGTCAGGACAGGAGGCTGAACAGAGACTGTGGGAGTTCTCTCACCAACCTCCTTGCAGCCTATGATGAAAAGGGCTCAGCAGACTGTAACCCTGGCCCTAGAGAGAGAAGAGCTATGTGGAGGGTCACAGTGAGCCACTGAGGCAGCATAAACCGCCTAGAAGCGCAGGACCCACCGGAGCAGGGTCAGAGCTCTGCCACACTAGTTCTGACTTACTTACTTGTTCTTAAAAGAGAACAACAAGGACCTGAATCTCCTCCCTGTCAATAACCCCCTGCTCAGCCAATCAGGGTAGAGACTGAGGATGGGAGGCTGAGGGTTCTCACCAGAAAGCCCAAAGGATGGCCCAGGTCACTGATGGGATCACTGCCCGAGCACTAGTTCAGCCCCACATTTTTGGGTGGAGCTCCCACAGTGGGAGCTCCAGAGCGCACGTGCGCGCGCCCACACCCACACACACACCCTCCTGGTGTTGGGAGGGGAACAGATAAAAGGACAAAGGAAGCAAGAGAAAAAGAGGAGGGAGGAAAAAGGGAAGCAAAAAGAACAAACCCTAATGTCCCCAGTGATTCTAAGGGACAAAATCCCACGTGCAGAATAAAGTTCTGCCTCCTTAAGCTCGTGTCTTCCATGCCTAGAATTCAACTCTCACCAGATGGATCAGACTGAACAGCTTTCAAACCTCCAGGAGGCTCTTACCTTCTAAACAGGGACGGCTGTTTTCTAGTAAAATCACTGAAAGGGAAGGAGAAAACTCGAAAGAGGTTCCTCCTGGCGCTCAAGTCCGTGAACCCGAATACTCTCTCAGTCCTCAAAGAGAGACCTGGAGAAGGAGACTCGCTGAAGCAAAGCCACAGGGGTCTCTGAGGTTTCCCTCACCCCTGTCCTGCCTCCCTGATGTCAGCATCTCTCTGTGAGGTCACCACCTCCCCACCACCTTGGACCAATAGTCTGAGGTCCTGCAAAAGGCCTTTGTGATGTCGCTGCCGCACCCCTCACTTGGTGTGCCAATGTCCTGCCCCTGGCCAGGCACTTTACAGGTTTGAGCTACTCCCTGTGGATCACCCCACTCAAGGAGCGTTCGTTCTAGGCAGCAAGCCGGCTAGACAGGGAAACATCAGACGCTGCTCCCAATGCTACACTCAGTTTTTCAGAAATTAGTCGACTTTTTTGCCAGAAGAGATCATTAGAGCATCTAATCTGACCCCCTGCATATCACAGGCCTCCTGTAGGACACAATAGCTACTTTTGAGGCAAACACATTGCGGAAAGGCATCTAGTCTTCATGAAATGACATGAAGAGATGGAGAATCCACCACTTTCCTTGGTAGCTTGTTCTTGTGGTGAATCATCCTCGCTGTTGAATTTTTGTGCCTTATTTGTAATATGAATTTCTCTCTCTTCACCTTCCAGCCATTGGGTCTTCTTATGCCTTTCTTTGCTAGATTAAAGAGCCCTTAAATACCCAATCTTTTCTCTCCATTAAGGCACTTCAATGAAGTCACCTTTCAATCTTCTTTTGATAAGCTAATCAGGTTGAGCTCTTTCAATAGCTCACTAGAAGGTATTTTTTCCAGTCCTCAGAACATTAGGTGGCTCTTTGCTGCCCCAGCTCCAATTTCTCAACATCTTTTTCAAATGAGGACACCAAAACTGGAGGCAGTATTCTAGTATCAGTCTCAATGATGCTGTGTCACCTCCTGTGACATTATTGACATAATCTGTAACTGTATAGATCACCATTGCGACCACTGGTCTATATTTGCAGCCAATATTACAGAGAAGTGGTCGTGTAAGGGGTCTATGGAGAGGTTCTGATTGGCTGATTATAATGATGCTATCTCTAGATGTGTATCTTTTTTTTGTAGTTGACATTATGAATATTGGCTTTATGCTGCCTGTATTTCAAACTTGTGCTCTGCTTCAGGGAATGATACCTTTTGTTTAATTGATGAAAACATAAACTAGACACTTAGAGGATTGGAACTGATTTCAGCTGATGGACAGGTTTGCTAGGTTTTTATGCATTTGAACAGCAAAATGTTGAGTGTTCACATTCATTTCAAACATCCTCGTATGGTGGAGCTCCTGAACATAATGGAGAATGGAAATGAATTTTTTTTTCTTTTTTTTAAGAGGGCACCTGGGTTTGAACAAAGGACCACTTGATCTGCAATCAAACACTCTATCACTGAGCTATACCCCCATGTTAACAAGAGCAGGGAATTGTGATCTCCAGGACTTTGAAGGACAGACCCTGCTTCATCGAGCTCCTTTGCCATTCCCAGACCACAGGTGGTTTTAAAAATGGGGTTTGATTAAACTTCTTAAATGTGGGAAACACCACAGTTTGTGCACCCACTGATATAGCTTCTCCCCATGACAGAGCTGCCACCTCCTGGGGAAGTGGATTGACTACACCAACAGGAAAACTCTCCCCCCTCAGCATGGAGCAGTGGTTCTCAAGCTGTGGGTCAGAACCGCAAAGTGGGTCGTGACCCTGTTTTAATGGGGTCACCGGGGCTGGTATTAGACTTGTTGGGTCCTGGGGCTGAAGCCAAAAGTCTGAGCCCCCCCCCCCCAGGGCTGAATCCCTCAGGCTTTGGTTTTGCCCTCCCCGCACTGGGGCTCAGTCTTTGGCACTCTCCCCCGCCCAAGTGGGGGGGCTTGGTGCTTGGTCCCTCTTTCCAGGGCTACGTATTAAGTTATTTTGGCAGAAGGAGGTTGCAGTGAAAGGACATTTGAGAAACCCTGGCATAGAGCATCTCCATTACTGAGCTGCAGCAGCATAGACTCACTGTTTGAAACATTGACCTGGCCTTAGCCTCTGAATATGTCTAGGCTTGGCTCCCTGTGGCACTGTTGTGATCAGACCCTGAAAGTACAGCCATGGAGACACCACACACCAGCCTTGCCTAGCTGGCAAGGATCAAACCTTTACAGAAAGACCCCCATGGTTTTCTAACCCAGCTCCCTAAGGCCTCAGCCACAACCACTTAACACAGGGGCCTTTCTACACTCTGGTTCTGTTCTCACTGGAGGGTCATTTCCAATTGTTTGCTCAGACCAGCTTCGCCAGCACACTCACTGCTGTGCAGCTCTGTATGTGTGGCCATGGCTGAACAGCCAGAGTTCCTGCCCATTTCTCTACTGGCTGGAGCATGATTAGAGTGTGTTTGTGGTTAATGATGTTGCTGTAGATTGTTCATTCCCTGCCTTGGCCATTCAGACAGTCCCTTTTCCTGTTGTATCACCAGCACCTCTGGGAGTCCAATAACAGGGGCAGGTTTTCTCTGGGCACTGAGATTTTTGAGGGCGTTGGTGGCTCCTTTCTTTCCTCACCCTGGAGAAACTCAGCTCTTTATTCCATCCTTGATGACTCATGGAATAACAACAGCAGCATGAAGAGGAGAGTGAATACCTCACTGCCAGGGGGAAGGTGGAGTACAATAACAGGGGCAGGTTTTCTCTGGGCACTGAGATTTTTGAGGGCGTTGGTGGCTCCTTTCTTTCCTCACCCTGGAGAAACTCAGCTCTTTATTCCATCCTTGATGACTCATGGAATAACAACAGCAGCATGAAGAGGAGAGTGAATATCTCACTGCCAGGGGGAAGGTGGATGCATCCCCTCTGTCTGACCATTGCCATTGCAGGAGAGAAGGTTTCAGTGGAATTGAATGCCCTGGCTCAGACAATAAACACAGAGAGGTTTTGCTATTCATGGATCTGTGCAAAGGAAATTGTGTGTCTGAGTGAAAATGAGGATGGATATGAAATGCCCACGTGGTGGTGCCTAAGGCAAAAGGGAACCCTAGAGGATTAGAATAGGATAAGTTCTCAAGCAACATGTTTCTTACTTTGCCCATCTGTTAGTTTTGATTATTATCGATGGAAAGATTTTGCCACTGGGTTGTGTGTTTACACAGAAATTGACATTTACCAACAAATACGTAATTCTTCCAAGCCTGCCTAGTCTGCCAGTGGTGAGTTTAGAGGGACACACTCACTCTTCCCACCCCCCATGCCAGGCCTGTGCTCTCCAGAATGTCAACTTCCCACAGAGCTGGGATCCTTCCCTCATCTCCCCCCAGACCACTGCCCCACCCCCACTTCTGGGGTCCCCTTCCAACACTGTCCAACTCCCCTGCTGGCAGGATCCCTTCCCATTCCTTTCATTTCCTGCCTCCCCTCTGAGCAAAAGCTCTGCATTGTTCCCACACTGGGAATTGAATGCAGGCCGCCGGGGTGAAAACCAGGAATTCAGATCACAAGACCATATGGGACTTGTATAGTTAATAGCACCTTTACACATTCACACCCAATAATTCAAAGTAGCCCTTCAAAAAAACAGACTTCAAAAACAGACTTCAAAGAGAAATTGCAGAGTTACAATTGATTTGCAAACTTAACACCATTAATTTGAGCTTGAATGAGGACTGGGAGTAGCTGGCTCATGACAAAAGCAATTTTCCCTCTCTTGGTATTGACACCTCCCCATCAATTATGGGGAGAGGACCACATCCACTCTGACTGAATTAGCCTTCAACACTGGTTCTCCCCTTGTACGGTAACTCCTGTCACTTCATGTTCCAATCTATATTTATGCCTCTATCTGCAATTTTCACTCCATGCATCTGAAGAAGTGGGCTTTTTACCCATGAATGCTTATGCCCAAATAAATCTGTTAGTCCTTAAGGTGCCACCGGACTCCTCATTGCTTTTAATTCTAAGCTGATCTTAACCCTTTCAGTACCCTTACAAACTCAGATGCTTCTCACCACAGGCTGGCTGGGGGCTTTTCAGCCAGGCTCTCCCCTTTCATCAGCGCTTCAGTTGCTTGGTGTGGGGGTGTCTGTAGACATAGTTGGCAGAGAGAGAGAAAGCCTGGCAAATGTCTCTCCTTTTATCATGTCCTTTCTTCCCTCATGGCTTTGCCCCTCCCGCCCCCCTTCAGAGTCAGGTGAGCATCACTGCTTCTCTCCAAGCAAGTCTGAGCAATTCCCCTGGGGTGTCGTCATGCAGGTGAGTCATTGCATTGTAGCTCCCTTGCTGGACAATGGCTGTCGATGGGTTGTTTGACACCCTGTCCGGGTGTTGGTTACTCTTCTTGCTGTTGCCACTGGGGAGCTAATATCAGGCTGACTCCCCCACCTTACTGCACAGTGACAACCACACTGCACAATTCTCATAACTTCATATGCATGAATGGTCTACATCTATGGGTAGAGAATTGACTTTCAGCCAATCATATCCTTTCCCCGATACCTACAAGTCATGCTCTATATGTAAGATCACGATGATATGAAAATGAGGATTATGGGGTTACAGCCGCTCCCCCAAAGATATAGAATGTGTCACTGATATTCTATTTTCCTTTGTTCTGTAACAGCATTACAGAGATCCAGTGACTGACCAATGGCATTTCCAAGTGCTAAAATAGCAAGCCATGTCGGTCTCTCATTGGCCATCAGCCACTGAAGATGTGGTTTAATGAGCTGGAGCTTCAAGGTGAGGGTGACTCTGTCCACTGCCTTCCGTTGCGCTGCTGGGCACCAAGTCCCTGGTGGCCAATATGTGACACTGAGAGAAGACAGTGGGGTGGCAAGTGGTGGCAGGACTTTTGCCACCAGGGTCTAGCTGCCCAACTTCCTCCTGGTACTGCTGGCCCCCCATCGCCTTCAGGTAACCCAGGAACTGAGGCAGGAATAGGGCAAGGAAGCAAGTAAAGCCGAGCAAGGAAGGCAAAAGTGAATCTTGTCTTCATGGGCCGCTCGCAATGACGTCCTTTTTCTGTGCCACAGCTGACAACAACATCCCAGACAGAAAAGCAGGAGGCCAAAAAGAAACCGAGCAGCTGCTGAAGTAGTTCAGTTGGGAGCATGCTAGACTAACAGGCTCTTCTATCCCCCTTTGTGCATGGGTGGGATGTTTTCTGAAAGTGCAGCAGTTCCTTTAACTGCCACGAGTCCCTCATTTCAGGCTATGCAGCAGGAAAAGGCAGCATGGGCTTCTGCACCGAGTTGGCCCACCTGACCTTTCATTCTTCTCTTGCTCTTTGTCAGCAAGGGGGAGAAAAAGAAGCTCTCCCTCAAGCTGGAGTCACAAGGGCGACGTAAGAACGACTTCCTGAGCCCCGGCTCCAGTCCTCTGCTCTGCCAGCTGACCCATCGAAGGGCTGCCACCACTTTCTCCAGGTTTGTCCATCGGTCTGTGCCAGGGTGAGCAACAGCCAAGCAGATGGAGTTTCTGTAGTGTAGTGGTTATCATGTTTGCCTAACACGCAAAAGTCCCTGGTTCAAAACCAGGCAGAAATATGCTGGTTTCCTTTTCCCAGATCCCCTTGCTGTTCAGGAAGGCCTCCTCCTTCTCCTATTGGCCTGTCCCTGGGATAACTCCAACCCCTGCATGACAGAGGGTGCTGACAGCAGTGGAGAAAGCACCTTGGTGTCAGGCTGGAGAACCTAGAGGAGTGCGGTGTATCACCTTTTGGAGGCTTGTGGCTTGGCCTCCTCTGCCCTGGGAGGTTGGCCGGTGGAGGCCGGCTCTTCCTGCTGGCCTCCTCTGCGTGACTTGCCAAAGGAGGAAGTGAGGCAGGAATGGGGCAAAAGAGGAAAGTCGAGCTGAGGAAGGCAGGGCAGAAAGTAAGCACATCATTGCGGCTAAGTGGGGTCAGTAGAGCATCACCATTCGTTCTGCAAAGCCTGAGGAGGTGCGGTTGGCTGCTGGGAGGCAGAATCCTGTGCCTGCCTGTTGGCTTCCCAGGGATGGCTCCTTACAGCCCAGGAGAAGCGGGGTTTTGGGGGGAAGGAAAAGCAGCAATGGCGAGGCGGAGTGGGCTCCTTTCTGGCCGACATGGTGGGTCTGGGAGTTGCCTGTAAGCCATAAGTGGACTTGGTGGAGTGAAAACCGCTGCTCCATTCTGGCTGACCTGGGGGAGCCATTAATGACTTGGGAGTGGGGGCAGGGTTCTGGCTGTGAGCAAATGGGATCCAGGAAGCCCCAGCCTGCCCCTCCAGGGGCCGAGTCTTCTTCTTCTCTCCTGCCATAGGGAGCCTGGCCTTAAGCCTGCCCAGCATGCACTGCAGCTCGAGCATTAAGCCTTCCTGTGGCATAACCGAACTACGGCCTAGTGTAATAAGGTGTAAAGTTTAGATTGTGAATTTATCTTTAATTTCCATGGTAACTTACTTTGATCTTTTATGCCTACCACTTATAATCCTTAAAACTCCGTCTTTCCGTAGTTAATAAATATGTTTTATGAAACTGGTGTATTTTGCTTGAAGTTCTTGGGAAATCACAGCTCTAGATAATGTTTCTCTTAGCCAGAAGGCCGAGTTCATGTACTATTCACAGTGAGGGAGGGGTGGACCCTGCGTAATAAACTCACTATTGTGTCATACAGGAGGCCTGTGATATGCAGGGGATCAGATTAGATGCTCTAATGGTCTCTTCTGGCCATAAAGTCGACTAATTTCTGAAAAACTGAGTGTAGCATTGGGAGCAGCGTCTGATGTTTCCCTGTCTAGCCGGCTTGCTGCCTAGAACGAACGCTCCTTGAGTGGGGTGATCCCCAGGGAGTAGCTCAAACCTGCAAAGTGCCTGGCCAGGGGCAGGACATTGGCACAGCAAGGGAGGGGTGTGGCAGTGACATCACAAAGGCCTTTTGCAGGACCTCAGCCTATTGGTCCAAGGTGGTGGGGAGGTGGTGACCTCACAGAGAGATCAAGTATCAGAGGGGTAGCCGTGTTAGAGATGCTGACATCAGCCAGGCAGGACAGGGGCGAGGGGCCAGGGAAACCTCAGAGACCCCTGTGGCTTTGCTTCAGCAAGTCTCCTTCTCCAGGTCTCTCTCTGAGGACTGAGGGAGTATTCGGGTTCATGGACGTGAGCGCCAGGAGGAACCTCTCTCAAGTTTTCTCCTTCCCTTGTAGTGATTTTACTAGAAAACAGCCGTCCCTGTTTAGAAGGTAAGAGCCTCCTCGAGGTTTGAAACCTGTTCAGTCTGATCCATCTGGTGAGAGTTGAATTCTGGGCATGGAAAACTCGAGCTTAAGGAGGCAGAATTTTATTGCGCATCTGGGATTCTGTCCCTTAGAATCACTGGGGACATTGGGGTTTGTCCTTTTTGTTTCCGCTTTTCCTCCATCCATCCCTCCCTCCTTTCTCTTTGTCTTTTGCTTCTTTTGTCCTTTCTCCTGTTCCCCTCCCAACAGCAGGAGAGAGAGAGAGAGAAACTGTGTGTGAGAGAGAGAGACACAGAGGAGGGCTCTGCAGCTCCCACTGTGGGAGATCCACCCAAAAATGTGGGGCTGAAATAGTGCTCGGGCAGTGATCCCCACCAATGACCTGGTCCATCCTTTGGGCTCTCTGGTGAGAACCCTCAGCCTCCTGTCCTCAGTCTCTACCCTGATTGGCTGAGCAGGGGGTTATTGACAAGGAGGAGACTCAGGTCCTTGTTCTCTTTTAAGACCAAGGAAATAAGTCAGAACCAGTTCTATGTTTGATGAATTTTGCTGCTTCTCTGCATTAATAGTCTCTGCGCAGTTCACGATTCTCTCTAACATTGCAGTTCTCCTCAAATACTTGCTGAATAATTACTGTCACTGTTGTTGGTCTGGAGCTAATCTGAGAGCACTTTATTAAGGTCATTCAGTGTCTGAAATTCAAGATCCGAGGGTTAGTTTGAAAATCAGGGCTCTTGGGTCCTATTCCCAACTCTGCCCCTGACTGGCTGTGTGACTTCAGACAAGTCAATTCTCCTTTCTCAGCCTCAGCTTCTCCCTCTTTCAAGTAGGGATAATAATGATCCGCTCCTACCTACTTCACAGTGCATGGAGGCAGGGTTGGCTCTAGGTTTTTTGCTGCCCTAAGCAAAAAATATTTTGGCTGCCCCCATCCCAGCCCTGGGCTCCCCCTCACACCCTCCTGCTACCCAAGCCCTGGGCTCCCCCCAACCTGCACCCGCTGCTGCCGCAGCTCTGGGCCTCCCCACACCTGCATCCCCCTGCCACCCCACTCCTGGGCTCTTCCCCCCCCCCCGAACCCACACCCCCTGCCATTCCAGCCCTGGGCTCCCCCCCCACACCTCCTGTGCTGCCCCAAATCTGGGCTCTCCCTTTCCCCCCCACCAATGCTCCCCAACCCACACACCCCCTGCCACCCCAGCCCTGGGTCACTGGTAACTCACTCCCAGGATGGGT
This sequence comes from Mauremys reevesii, assembly GCF_016161935.1. Classification (NCBI taxonomy): domain Eukaryota; kingdom Metazoa; phylum Chordata; order Testudines; family Geoemydidae; genus Mauremys; species Mauremys reevesii. Next base: position 29,122,539 of record NC_052636.1, on the reverse strand, counting down.
CATTCAGCAGGAATTTTGGATGTGCACAGAACACAGACAGGATTGGTTCCCATATGGCTACAGAACTGCAGTAAAATGGAACAATTTTCAGCTTGTGTGATTGGAGGATATCTGGATGCATATTATAAGACTGTCCTCCATAAATGAGGAAAATTTGAGGTGCCTTTATTATTCTTTCTTTCTCTGGGGAATTTGCCACTGCAATATCACTGTCTTCCTTTCAAACAAACAAAACTAGAAAAAAAATGGCAATCACTGTTGAAAATAGCAATTCCAGTTCTAATAACCCCTGGGAAGCATTTCTTGCTCAATTTTATCCTACTTTTTCTACAGCAAATGACAGTGGATCAATATATTTGATTTGGGAGAAATGAAGTAACAGCTGCCCAAATTGAGCTTCCTGAATTCTGAGGTGTTCAGATCTGGAAGGCAGGTGAACATTAGCTAAATTTGGAAAGGAAAAGTCAATTTCTGCTTCCATGACTCAGAAGGGGAAATCCTCCTACGTGCCTGGTACCAGGGGCGGCTCTAGACACCAGCGTGCCAAGCAGGCGCTTGGGGCGGCCGTTTCCCGGGGGGCGGCATTTGGCTCCGGTGGAGCTCCCGCCGGCATGCCTGCGGCAGGTCCACCGGAGCCCGGGACGAGCGGACCTGCCGCAGGCATGACTGTGGCGGGTCCAGTCTTCCCGCGGCCCCAGTTGAGCTCCCGCAGCCATGACTGCGGCAGGTCCGCTTGTCCCGGGCTCCGGTGGACCTGCCGCTGGCATGCCGGCAGGAGCTCAACCGGAGCCGCGGGAAGAGGGGACCCGCCGCGGGACCGGGGAAGGGCGGCGCAGCGCACCGCGCTGCTTGGGGCAGCCCGATTTCTAGAGCCGCCCCTGCCTGGTACTGTATCTAGATGTAAGTGGGGGAATGGTCCTGCTATTGTGGGGAACTTTCCTGGCTTCTGCACTACCCCGGTGAAGTGGGCTGGCAAAAGGATCTGAGTCCTCGCTCCCACTTCCTTTACCCAGAGGCCTCCCTGCCCTTGAGGACTCCCCTTCCACTCTCCTGTCTGGCAGAGTCCTCGTAACCCCAACAAGGCTGGGCCCAGGATTCCTGGGGGGCTCGACCCCCAACCCTGCTGTGGTCACCCAGGACAGGGGCTAGGGTGTCCCTCTCTTTGCACTGCGCACCTCCCTGACCCACTGATCACATCATACAATTTAAAGCAAATACAAGTTATTTAATTAACAATAAAAATTAAAAAATAAGAAAAAATGGGAAAGGTTAAAGGAAAACACATCACCCAACTCTGTGGCAGGTACCATCACAAAAAGTGTCTCTGGACATCAGGGCACTTCACAGTCTGTTCCTTGTAGGTCCCAGGCCGCCTCCTCAGGCCCTGGCTGTGCTGCAGGGACGCTGCAGTTTAGACACTTGCTCTAGCGGTGGCCACACACTCTCAGGCTCTGGGTGGCAGGACCCTTCTCCCCAGCATCACCCCCGCCCTGTCAGGGTTACGATCCCCCTCCAAGTCTGGCCGGTGTACCATCACATTTCGAAACCCTCCCGTTTTGCTACTAGTAGCAGTTTCTGCCGCACAACATAACCATCTGGGTTCCTGCTCAGGACTTGCTGCCGCTTGATCCATGGGGTTGCAAATCAGGAGGGACAGAGTTTTTGGTCAAAAACACTCACATTCTGCTTCCTCCTGGCTAATGTGCCAAATGGGGTTGCAAATCAGGAGGGACAGAGTTTTTGGTCAAAAACACTCACATTCTGCTTCCTCCTGGCTAATGTGACAAATTGACCTATTGCAGGGTTCTGGGGGTTTCTGCATTTTAATTGTATTTTAAATGAAGCGTTTTAAGCATGTTAAAAAACGTATATACTTTATATACAACAACAGTTTAGTTATATATTATAGCCATAAAAAGAGACCTTCTAAAAATATTACAATGTATTACTGGCATGAGAAACCTTAAATCAGAGAGACTAAATGAAGACTCGGCACAGCTCTTCTGAAAGGTTGCCGAACCCTGATCTTTTGGATGCTTGAGGCATGCTCTTTCACTTTTTTGTGTGTGAATATGTGAAAAGGGAGGTAAGGTTTGTGGGTACAGAGCACTCCCCTGACCCCAAGGTAATAACCAGAGTGGCCCCATTCATTTTTTTCAATGGCTTCCTCCTTGATTATTTCCAGTGACTTGGCTGCCTACACACCTGTCACTGGTCCGGGGTTGGCTGTGCTCCTGTCACTGGTCCAGGGATGGTTGCAAATCTGGAGAGATGGGGTTTGCGGTCAAAAACGCTCACAATTTGCTTCCTCCTGGCTAATGTGACAAATTGACCTATTGGATGAATGAGGCGCGCACTTCCACTTTTTTGAGTGTGAATACGTGAAAAGGGAGGTAACGTTTGTGGGTACAGCGCACTCCCCTGACCCCAAGGTGGTAACCAGAGTGGCCCCATTCATTTTCTCCACTGGCTTCCTCCATGATTATTTCTATTGACTTGGCTCCCTATGCACCTGTCACTGGTCCAGGGATGGTTGCAAATCTGGAGGGAAGGTGTTTGCGGTCGAAAACGCTCACGATTTGCTTCCTCCTGGCTAATGTGCCAAATTGACCTATTGGATGAGTGAGGCGCGTACTTCCACTTTTTTGAGTGTGAATACGTGAAAAGGGAGGTAACGTTTGTGGGTACAGCACACTCCCCTGACCCAAGGTGGTAACCAGAGTGGCCCCATTCATTTTTTCCACTGGCTTCCTCCATGATTATTTCCATTGACTTGGCTCCCTACGCACCTGTCACTGGTCCAGGGATGGTTGCAAATCTGGAGGGAAGGTGTTTGCGGTCGAAAACGCTCACGATTTGCTTCCTCCTGGCTAATGTGCCAAATTGACCTATTGGATGAGTGCTTCCACTTTTTGAGTGTGAATACGTGAAAAGGGAGGTAACGTTTGTGGGTACAGCACACTCCCCTGACCCAAGGTGGTAACCAGAGTGGCCCCATTCATTTTCTCCACTGGCTTCCTCCATGATTATTTCTATTGACTTGGCTCCCTATGCACCTGTCACTGGTCCAGGGATGGTTGCAAATCTGGAGGGATGGGGTTTGTGGTCAAAAACACTCACATTCTGCTTCCTCCTGGCTAATGTGCCAAATTGACCTATTGCAGGGTTCTGGGGTTTCTGCATTTTAATTTTATTTTAAATGAAGCGTTTTAAGCATGTTAAAAAACTTGTATACTTTATATACAACAATAGTTTAGTTATATATTATAGCCATAAAAAGAGACCTTCTAAAAATATTAAAATGTATTACTGGCATGTGAAACTTTGAATCAGAGAGACTAAATGAAGACTCGGCACAGCTCTTCTGAAAGGTTGCTGAACCCTGATCTTTTGGATGCTTGAGGCATGCTCTTTCACTTTTTTATGTGTGAATACGTGAATAGGGAGGTAAGGGTTGTGGGTACAGAGCACTCGCCTGACCCCAAGGTAATAACCAGAGTGGTCCCATTCATTTTTTCCACTGGCTTCCTCCTTGATTATTTCCAATGATTTGGCTGCCTATGCACCTGTCACTGGTCCGGGGATGGTTGCAAATCTGGAGAGATGGGGTTTGTGGTCGAAAATGCTCACGATTTGCTTCCTCCTGGCTAATGTGCCAAATTGACCTATTGGATGAATGAGGCGCGCACTTTCACTTTTTTGAGTGTGAATATGTGAAAAGGGGAGGTAAGGTTTGGGGGTACAGTGCACTCCCCTGACCCCAAGGTGATAACCAGAGTGGCCCCTTTCATGTCCTCCACTGTCTTCCTCCTTGATTATTTCCAATGACTTGGCTGCCTATGCACCTGTCACCGGTCCAGGGATGGTTGCAAATCTGGAGGGATGGGGTTTGCGGTCGAAAACGCTCACGATTTGCTTCCTCCTGGCTAATGTGCCAAATTGACCTATTGGATGAATGACGCGCACGCTTCCACTCATTTGTGTGTGTGTGACATTATTGATATAAACTGGGACCATATAGAACATGGTTTGCAACCAAGGTCCTGTAGTGGCACCAAATCTTAGGTAAAGGGGGTCATATACGGTGGCTAAGACCAGGTTATGGGTTGGTGGTTATGATTATGCTGTCTATATGTCTGTGTATCATTTTGTAGTTGAAGTTATAAGTATTGGCTCTGTACTGTCTGTATTTTGTATTTGTGCTCTGCTTCTGGGTGACACTGCAGACAAGTTGGTGTTAGCTCTGATAAGTTCGTTTGATGGCCTATTAAGGACCATCAGCTACACAATCGACCCACGCAGAGAAGGCTGATACGCCTTGTAACTGAGCAAAGTATGCAGGGACTTGCCCATGTGACTCTAGTCTCCATTTTGCTGTAATTTTCCACAGTAAGGACAAAGGTTCTTACACCTGGAAAAGCCTATATAAGGCTAATGCCTCATCTCCATCTTGTCTTCAGTCCTGCTTCTTACCTCTGGAGGGATTTTGCTAGGAAATGAAGCTCTATGCAAGGGACTAGTGACCCATCCCAGCGGGGGATGTTCTCCAGAGACTTGATTTGAACCTGCAGTTTACTCCATCACTGTTACAAGCCTGAACTAAGAACTTTGTCATTACTCTATGTAACTGATTCCATTTAACCAATTCTAGCTCTCATCTCTACCTTTTTGCCTTTATGAATAAGCCTTTAGATTTTAGATTCTAAAGGATTGGCAACAGCGTGATTTGTGGGTAGGATCAGATGTGTATATTGATCTGGGGCTGGGGCTTGGTCCTTTGGGATCGAGAGAACCGTTTTCTTTTATTGGGGTGTTGGTTTTCATAACCATTCATCCCCAGGATGAGTGGGTCTGGTGGTGATACTGGGAGACTGGAGTGTCTAAGGACATTGTTTGTGTGACTTGTGTTCCCCAGTGCGGTGAAACCAAATGGGACTGTAAGAGCTGGATTCACAGGCAAGAGTAATGCAGCAAAGGCAATCCTAAAATTTGTAAACAGTTCTGATACTTTACATAGACAAATATGAGATACTCTTTTAAATACTCAAGAGATGTGATGCAGAGTTTGATGGAATATAGGGAAAGTATGTCACTGCATCAAGTCTCCTGTAGCAGTAAATTAACAGCAGGGAAGCAGATTTTTATATTTTTAGTGGCATCCAGAAACGGTCCAAGGAGTTTTCCTGTTGAAGGGGATGACAGGGGCCGCAGCTTATATGGGCTCGAGGTGCTTAAGCACGCAGGGAATAGCAGGGTGGGAGGCCACACCTGCTGGCAGCCCCCCACCCCGGTGTGACGAGCTGGGAATGTTCTTAATGTTTTCTCTGAATACTGTGTTGGTGCCTCAGTGTCTCCTATGCCGTTCTAAAGTATGTAGGTGGTGGATCAAGGTATTTGATTGCTACAGAGCAAAGGGCCAGTGCACCTAAATGCCTGGCACTCTGTCTCCTAGCAACTGATGGCCTGGGCCCTCCTCTGCAAAGGTGCCAACTGAAGGTGTTGGAGACAAAGAGGTCAGGTGACCTCCTGGCCCAGGAAAAGAACTGAGCAGAGAGGAGGGGCTGGAGGGGGTTTGGGAGTCTGGAGCTAGCTGGGGATGATGAGGGAAGTGCATATGGGGATCTGGCTCACTGCCCCCAGAATGGACCCAGCTGTGGGATCTTGTTTGCTGTACCTACAAGCTCTGTTTTAGACTGTGTTCCTGTCACCGAACAAACCTCTGTTTTACTGGCTGGCTGAGAGTCACATCTGACTGAAAACTGGGGGTGCAGGACCCTGTGGCTTTCCCTTGAACACCGCTGGGGTGGGATCACTGTGGGAAGCACATGGAGGGGCAGAGGATGCTGAATGCACTAAGGAGAGACCCAGGAGAATGAAGATGTGTGAGATTCTTGCCCTGGAAAAGTCTGCTCCAAGGGAGAGGAGGCTCCCCAAAGTCCTGACTGGCTTGGTTGGGAGCAGTTCCAGAGCATCACCCAGGGACTCTGTGCCACCCAATACCCACCGCAGGGGAGGCGAGTGGGCTTTCTGGACCTGAGAGAGTCCCTAGGAGCATGTGCAGTGACTGTGTTGCAGAGTGAGTGTGCTGTGGGGAGAGGAGGATCCCTCCACTGGAGCTTGCTGCTGCTGATAATGGGGCAGAGTCCGCTCTGGTCCTAGACCTGGGGCAGCCTGTCTGCATCCCAAGTTACTTATCCCCAGCCCTGCTCCACCCCAGAGCCTGCACCGCCAGCACCCCAAACCTGAGCACCCTCCTGCACTGTGAACCCCTCATCCCCTGCCCCACCCCAGAGCCCTCACCTAAGGGGGAAAAATGTGCAACTGAAATGTGGTGGTCAGTTTGCAGTATCATTGTGTTTAGCACAATACTTGATTATTTTACACCCCTTTAAAGTATATAAGTAGTTGTATACAGGTGTTACAAAGTGGCAATGTTCTTAATGTTTTCTCTGAAGACTGTGTGGGTGCCTCAGTTTCCCATATGCATTTCTCAAGGATCTAGATGGTGGGATAAGGGGGTGTGATTGTTGTAGAGCCCTGGAGGGCCAGTGTGATGCTGTCTGCACAGAGAATGGCCGAAACCCTGTCTCCGGGCACCGGATGGCCTGGGCCACTCTCCTGCAAGCTGCCAATTGAAGGTGTTGGAGAACAAAGAGATCAGATGGCCTCCTAATGCCTGGAAAAGAGAGAGGGCAGAGGAGGGAGTGTCAGTGCCTGTGCGGACTTCCGGGAAGCCCATGGTGTGGAAGGGGATGCTGTGATGCTTTGGAACTACTCCATACAAAGCCAGTCAGGACTCTGCGAGAGACTCCTCCCTCTGAGCGTACTGTCTCCAAGATAAGAAGCTTACACCTTCCTGGGTCTGACCTTGGAGCATTCAGCTCTTTCCACACCGTGCACTTTCTGCAGCGAGTGTGCCCAGGCAGGTCATGGGGCAACCAGCGGTCCCTGCACCCCAACTCTGCAGTCAGACGTGACTCTCAGCCAGCCGGTAAAATAGAAGGTTTGTTAGACAACAGGAACACAGATTAAACAGAGCTTGTAGGTACAGAAAATGACCCCTCAGTCAGGTCCATCTTGGAGGGTGGGGAGCCTAGACCCAAGTTCTGGGCCTCTCCCCATTTCCCCAGCCAGCTCCAAACTGACACTCCCTCCTCTAGCCTTTGTATCTCTTCTGGACAAGGAGGCCACCTGATCTCTTTGTCCCCAACACCTTCAGTTGGCACCTTGCAGGGGAAACTGAGGCATCCACACAGTATTCAGAGAAAACATTAAGAACATTCCCAATTTGGCACAACAGGTGTAACAAAATTTAATACCGTATATTGAAGCAGGCAAGTGCTGCTTCTCACTTTCCACTTTTAAATGACCCTTGTAATCGTGTGTTTCTGATGCGTTGTAGCTTAATTTTATATCGGCTTACAGAGCGTGAGGGGGGAGATAGACCACCATTTTGGGCACCACCAAAAATTATACAAACCTGCCGCCTATGGGATTACAGTCAGTATCGACTTTACAATGGTGCCATGGCACCAGGGCCACCCTGCATCTCACTGCAGACACAGTGCTCAGAATTAAGCAATGTTCTCAAGGCTATTGTACTCAGTACTAGTTTTCAGTTGGCAGCTACATGCTTCAGCCAGGCCACTTTCTCACTAGGCTATATCCTGAATATTGTGACTGGGAATGAGGCGGGGGCGGGGAGTGTAGCAGATGCAAATTCGAGGTGAATATTATCTTGTCAATACTGTCCTGGGTTTATGATGCTTTATGCCATGGACTGAAGCAAAGTGGCTGGTGAATAACCAGGAATCTGGTTAATAATTATCTAAATTCAGCTTTCTTCTTTCTCTCTCTGTGAATTATCACTACTTCAAAATAGTGTGCAAGTTGACTGGATAATGGTAATAGAATAATCTCTTGTTAAAACATTGTAAACCATACTACCTGGTTTTTATATTAAACACCTACTATACATAATACAATAAATCTGACAAACAAAACCTAGGAAAATTTTATTCTTTCTATGTCTTATTTACAGTTTTACAGTAATCTCTTGCTTCAGAATGCCTCAAGGGTCACCCATACAGTTTGCAATAGGAATCAACATGTGGCTTGGCAGCTGACTCTTGACTGATTCCTGAACAGCTGGTAACTCAATATTAATCTGACATAGATACTATATGCAGAAGCACAACTCTGTATATATGGGGAGGGGGTGATTATTGACCTTTCTGCATATGTAATAATAGTTTTTGGTGTTTGTAAGACAAGGCATAATAATGAACTTCGTAAAAGTTCCTGTTTGGTGTGAGAGATGTTACTTATACCTAAATTCACTCCCCTTCCCCACACCCAGCCCTATGCATGCTGGCTAGGGAATATCACTACTGTAGTGTCAGCTTTTAAGAGAGCTTCACATGCAGAGCCGTCAGTAGGGATTTTTGGCACATAAGGCAAGGAACAGAGGCAGCATGTCCGGCTCTTCCCTATTAGAGGGAAGGATCCACCGACGAATTTCTGCAAAAGAGCCGTATGCGCTGCCCCTCTTCATTGAAGACGACCAGCGGCACTTTGGCAACGAGTACCACAGTCCCTCTCAGAGGGAAGGACTTGCTGCCGAATTGCCGCTGAAGGAGAGACTTTCTGAGCCCCTCACTTTCCGTGCCCGAGGCAAATGCCTCACTCGCCTTGCCCTCGTTACGGCAATGTTCACATGCACCACTTCTAGTATTACGGTAAGTTAAAACAAGCTACAGTACATTGGGACATTAATGCTCTATTACAGTATTTGCAGTAGCATATTAAAAGCTATAACACTGAACAGACTAGTTAGGGCCGGCTTTAGGAAGTTTGGGGCCCACCCAATTCAAACATTTTCGGCGGGGCCCCAGCAGGGATGACTTTAAAAAAAAGGAAAAAAAGGTGGGGAAAAAAAGCCTTTCCTTTCTTAGCAACCGGTTCCCTATGAAAAGTTCTGATTTAAGGGATGTGCCAGAATATGTATTTCTGGTACCAATAGGGTTACTATATTTCCAGATTTAAAAATTCCTCCCGAACAGGAATTTAAAAACCAAAAAGTCTGACATGTCCAGGAAAATATGGCTGTATGTTAACACTACCTACAGTTCTTTTTTAAAAAGATGGGCCTGAACTAGAAATGAACTCCGCTTCACATGTGTGGGTCCCCGCCAGGGGCGGCTCTAGAAATCAGGCTGCCCCAAGCAGCGCGGTGCGCTGCGCCGCCCTTCCCCGGTCCCGCGGCGGGTCCCCTCTTCCCGCGGCTCCGGTTGAGCTCCGCAGGCCTGCCTGCGGCAGGTCCACCGAGCCCAGGACAGCGGACCTGCCGCAGGCAAGACCGCAGGTCCACCGGAGCCAACTGCCGCCCCCCCGGGAAAGGGCCGCCCCACGTGCCTGCTTGGCGCGCTGGGGTATAGAGCCGCCCCTGGTCCCCGCCACTCCCTGGGAGTGTGCTAGGGTGACCAGATGTCCCGATTTTATAGAGACAATCCCAATCTTGGGGTCTTTTTCTTATATAGGATCCTATTAACCTCCACCCCATCCTGATTTTCACACTTGCTGTCTGGTCACCCTAGGGTGTGCACATGTGTGTGGGTACCAGCTGCTCTCTTCTCCCATCATTGAAGCAGGTGTGCAGGGTTACTGCCCAGGGAATTGCAGGGCACCAGTGGACATGGGGCTGGCTGCAGGCAGGGCAAGGGGTGCAGCAATGGCTGGAGACAGGGGTGTGTGGGGTGGGGTGGGGTGGGGTGGCTGGCTTCAAGCAGGGCCATAGGGGTGTGTGGCATAGATTGGCAGTGCGGCATAGATTGGCAGTGCTGAAGACAGAGGAGTGCAGGAATGGCTGGCTTCAGGCAGGGGGGGTGCAGCAGGGGTTGGCTGGAGACAGGGCAGGGGGTGCAGGTACAGGGGGTACAGACCACCCGGTATGGTAAGTGCTCCCTCCTCCTCCTCCCTCCCCCACCAGAGTAACAGCAGCCACCTGGGGCTCCCCTGCTTCCACAGCCCTGGCCATGTACACAGCTGCCGGAGCCCTGGGGGAGCGGCGGGGCTCCAGTGGCTATTTAAAGGGCTAGGGCAATAGAAGCAATGGGGGCGATGGACTTTTTAAGTAGCCCACAGATCCCAACAGCCCTACCCCATGGCTCCAGCAGTGTGGCAGTGGTGGCAATTTAAAGGGCCCCCAGGCCCTTTAAATTGTCCCCTGGAGAAGACGGGCCACCCCGGTACAGTGCACTGACTCTTGCCAATACACCGAAGCAGGGCTTGGGCACGGGACCCTCTTAGGGGCAGGGCCCGACTCAGGGGAATTAGTTGAATTAGCCTAAAGCCGGCCCTGCCAGTATATCCAGGACATTAGTAGCACACTTTTCCCCCACCAATACCTAGTAGTTGCACTGTCATCTCCCATAGCTACTTAGGTTGCAGCTTTATTGTTAAACCTAAATTGGGAAGAAAGACGACTGATTCAGAACTTCTTTAATGGTTACTTTATCGCTAAAGGGTGTAGTGGGGTGTAGACTTGGAGAGAGGAAGGTTTCTATGATGTAGGCAAGATCAAGTATTTTATCCAAAACCAGAATACGAATGGCGCTGGTCTTCTGGGTGTCTGACCTTGAGCTATTGTCAAAAGTTTGAGGGTGACTCGTCTCCTTCCTCATATTTTGGTTGAGGATTGTATTGATAAAGGGATTGGCCTCAAAGACCTGGTTGTAGGACTCTTCCACGGTGTAGTTTTCATCTTGGATTGCCTGGTCCTAATTATAGTAAAGCATGTACTTTAGTCTTTGTAATTATATGTTATAACTCTGTTGCTTTTTATGAAGACAGGAGTAAAAGAAAAGTAGCTGCAATATTTTCATACTACACTAATGCTGAAAATGTACATAATTTCAATCAGACTCCTAATCTTAATTTTTGGTTAATTTTCTTATGGATTTATTTATTATGGTGGGAAACTGCTATAGTACACTTCTCCTATATAGGTCATAAGGATCCTATCTGTCTGAAACTGGCTGCTCTTTCTTTCTTTGATCTGCAGAGTGACTGATGCTTTTCAGATATCAGCTGTGGGTACAGAAGGGTTTCATTGCATCTTCTCTCTTGGCACCAGCTACTGTTCTCCCTTCTTGTTGTATTGATAGTGGGTGTGTGTGTCTCTCCTTTCTTTAAAATCATATATGCTAGGGACAGTCTTGTCCTCTTCTCCTCTCCTGATGTCAGTGTAGATGCAGGCGGTGCAAAATGTACTACAGTCATATAGTATCTCAAATGCAAAGCTGCATTTCAATGCTCTGAGGTTTGAAGAACAATGTGGAACTAGCTGTTTTATGGGATGTCTCAATTTCATTCCTGTAGTAACATAACTGGTGATAGGAAAGCAGGGAGAGAGAGAGGTGTGTGCTCTGCAAGGCTGCTTGCCACGGGGCCAATGGGTGTGGGTGGGCTGGGTAGGATCGCGGGAGTCACATCTCAGGGATCTGCCCCGCTACCCAGCACTGCTCCAGCTATGAGCTGTCTCCACTGCCTGGGACCTGTGGGGCCCCACCTGCCTCCCCGGGGGAAGAGCCACCTGGGACTGGTGCAGAGGCTGCGCCAGTCTCAGCCACTCTCTGAGGAACAGTTGGGGGGAAGGCTCAGCTGGGTCCTGAGAGAGCCTGGCCCTGGTAGGCTCTGCTCCTGCTCCAGCCTGGCTGCTTCCACCACTCCCAAGGGGCCGGAGTTCTCCTGCCCCAGGACCAGTTCTGGCTGCGCTGCCATCTCAGCCTCGCAGCCACAGTCACCTCCCATCAGGGCCGGCTACTGTGGCTGGGGGCTAGGGTTTGGGAGTAGGTCTCTAGGGGTCTGGGTAGGTGCTGGGCACTGGGAGATCTATGTGTTGGGGGCCTGTCAGTGGGGAGATCTGTGTGTGTGTGGGTGCTGGGAAGTGTGGGGTCTGTGCGGGTCACTGCAGTTGTGGTGGTGGGGGCACTGGACAGTGAGGGGATCTGTAGGGGGGCTCTGGGTGGGAAGGTGTGGGGCACTGTGCAGTTGTGGGAGGGCTGTGGGGGGTCTTCAGCTGGGGGGCACTGGTCAGTGAGAGGATCTGTGGGGGGGTTCTGAGTGGGTGGGGGAGTGATCTGGGAGTGCACTGGGCAGGGGGGTTTGTGGGGGTCTCTAGATGGTGCAGCACTGGGTGAAGGGAGTCAGAGGGTTCAGGGCAGGGATTTGTGGGGTCTCTGGGTGGTGTGGCACTGGGCATAGGGAGTTGGAGGGTGCTGAGCAGGGGTTTGTGGGGTCTCTGGGTGGTGTGGCACTGCGCGTGGGAGCCAGAGGGTGCTGGGCAGGGGGTAGCATGGTGCAGCATGGGCCCACACCCAAGGGGAAGAAGCACAATGGCAGTGCAGGGCTGGGCTGGACAGCATGGGTCTGGCAGCTCCTGGTTTGTAAACAGTGCCCTTGTACTGGGCTGGGTGGAGTGGGGCTGTCCCTGCCGTACCATGACTCATATCCCATTGCCCCAAGTCAGCCCCTCGCTCTGAGGACTCTGCCCTATGCCTCATGTCCCCATTTCCCCCATGGGGACCCACAAATATGTTTAGCACCGGGCCCACAACAGGTTAATCCAGCCCTGTTTGGGGTGCAGGCTCTGGGATGGAGTTGGGGGTGCAGGAGGGTTGCAGGCTATGGGGAGTTTGAGTGAGGGGTGCAGGCTCTGACCTGGGGCAGGGGATTGGGGTGCAGGAGGGGGTACAGACATGTGGGCTCTGGGAGGGAGTTACCAAATCAGCAGGTTGTATAAGAGAAAGGAGCTGCAGGGATTTCATATAGACATAGAAAATGATAGAAGAGACTTTTACATAGTCAAAATGTGAGAGGCAGAGTTTGAGGGAGGGAGGGAGGGAGGGAGGGGGCGTCTGTACGGTATTTCCCCACATTCAGTCTCCTGGCTGGAGCAGTAACAGCCCCGCAGCACTTATATAAGATAGAGGAGCTGCGCTGTCTACGCTTTGACAGTGTAGGAATCGGGCTGCCGGTGCCTTTAAGCCCCAGCCCCAGGAACCCGCCCCCTGCTCCAGGGCTGACACGGGGCACAACTGAAAACAGCCGGTGCCCCCCCCCCCACAACCCCGACACCCCCAGATCTGCGAGCCCAGCAGGTGGCTCATCCCGAGGGGCCACTGTTCCCCCTCCCTAAACGGGGGTTTTGTCCCCGCACAGGGTCTGGCAGCGTCTCCCCCCCTGGGCTTAACCGCGGCTCCCACCCCCCACCCCCGATTTTTCCCCTTCAGCCCCTCTCCTGCCGCTGCCTACACCAGCTTGAACCCCCCTGGCCAGTAAATTTGTGTCCCCCGCTCAGACCCTGGCAGCCCCCCCCGCTGCGATTTGCCCCCTTGAGCATTTTAAACGCCCCCAAAGAGCAGGCAGCAAATGGTGAGTAGAAGTGAGGGCAGAGAGAGGGCAGTGGCGACAGCGCAGGTTACTGGGCATGCTCAGTTCGGCTGCGCATGCTCAGTGCAGCCAAAGTAGCAAATCGGGATAGGTTCATGTTTCTGATGGTACACGTGTAATGTCGGTGCAGCCCGGACATGGCCGGGGGGGGCAGGTGACCCCCGAGGAGCGGGGAGAGAAAGGGGGGGGGCTGAGATCCCCTCGGATTTACCGCTGCCCCCTCCCGTGGGGACCCCTCCCCGTCCTGCCCCCTTTCTCCTAGAGAGCCACGAGCAGCACCCAGGGTGACCCCCTCCCCCAAACCCCTGAGAAGTTCCCTGTCCCCGATTGTGCCCCATTTTCTCTCCTTCGCCAGTGGCCAGTTCAGGTCTCAGGTTTGGGGGGTTTCCCCCATTTCCACCTGCAGGGATTTGTCCTTGTGCGGGTGGGAAATGGTTCCCCCGAGTGATTCCTGAGCTGGGCAGAGGGTGAATGGGCAGAGGCTGGGGGGGCCCTGAGACAGGGACACCTCTGGGCTGCGCTGGGGGGGCCACTCTCTGCTGGCAACGGGGCTTGGGAAGGGCCAGGAAGGGGAGGGAGGATCAAGGGCCCCACCCCGCCCCAGACTGCCCAGCCCCACGTTTCCCAGTCCCAGCTACTCCCCCCGCCCATCACCTGCTAGTCACATTCCCAGACCCCACTGCCAGCCCCTCCCCACAGCCAGCGACTTTCTGACTCCAGCCCCACTCCTTTTCCCTGTGAGTGTGAGGCAAGAAGAATCCATCCCATTCTGTTGATTCAATATCCTTGTATAATCCCCTCCAATTTCCCATCTTTTCTCTTGAATGGTGACATAAAATCTCCCCACATGATGCTTGTCCCTTATATTGGCAAATATTTAGTTTGTGCCCCATTTTCTCCTCAGTTCTGAAATACTGATATCAAATTCTCAAAAATCTTCCCCCTTTTCTCTCCAGGTGTGTGACTGAGATTGGGGCTCTTATCATACTGAGTGTGGCCCTGTTCTGCCAGATGCTGGAGAGACCCCAACTGAGATCTGGGCCCTGTTCTGCCAGGCACTGAAGAGACCCCAGGTGAGATCAGACCCCACTGTTGTGCCAGGTAAAACTGAGACCTGGACCGAGATCACACCCCCCCCCCCCTTGTGCCAGGCAGCATATGACTGCGGCCCAAACCGCTGCCTCCATTGTGCTGGGCACTTCAGAGATCCTGCTGAGTCTGGCATTGCACTGACCCTAATGAAGATCACACTCCACCACTGTACTGGGCACTGCACAGAACCTGACAGAGATCCTGCCCCCACATTTTGCCAGATACTGCAGGGGCCCTAAACAGAATCAGGGATCCTGTAATGCCGGGAGTTGCAGAGCCCCCAACTGAGCTCAGGCTCCCCTGTTGGTCAGGACTCTGCACACTGACCAAGATCAGGGTCCCCATTGTAACAGGTGTTGAACAGACACCAAGGGTATCTTTACCCTGCCATTAAAAACCCCCAGCTGGCCCATGCCAGGTGACTCAGGCTCATAGGGCTCAGATGAAGGGGCTGTTTAATTGCAGTGTAGATGTCTGGGCTCGGGCTGGAGCCAGGCTGTAGGACCCTGCGAGGTGGGAGGGTGCCAGACCTTGGGCTGCAGCCCCAGCCGGAAAATGGACACCACAATTAAACTGCCCCACAGCCTGAGCCGTGTGAGCCCAAGTCAATGGGCACGGGCCAGCCGCCGGTGTCTAACAAGTTTGCATGGAGAATTTGGGGCAAAACTGGGAACTGAACCCAGATTGTTTGAATTCTTGCCTCTCCCCTTAACCCCAGGCCCAGCGTGTGTGTGTGCAGCGTTGTTTTGGTCAGTGTTTGCCTTGCATTGGCTTCCAAGGGAGATTGTGGAATTTCCTTCATTGGAGGTTTTTAAGACCAGGTTAGAGATACACCAGTCTGGGAATGTCTAGGGATACTTGGTCCTGCCTCAGCACAGGCGGCTGGAGTAGACGCCCTCTCAAGATCCCTTCCAGGCCTACACTGAAATAATTCTCTTTTGTGCTGTGTCCTGTTCTACGCTGAGCTGTTTTGCATGGTGCCATTTGGAACTGTGATCACACCATGTTGTGGAGCAGTTTTACGGTGAATTGTTTTGCCTCAGCATGTTTGGTGCTTGTGCTGTGTTGGTTTGAGATGAGCTCTTTTTTTTTTTTTTCGTTGTGTGATATTGTCCTAGGGTGTGTTAGTTTGCATCGTGTTTTCTTTTCCTCTGTATTGTCATTTTATGCTGTGGCTTTTGTTGTTTGTTTTTTCTTTTTTTTCCCCTGAGTTTCCTGACATTATGTTGTGGTGGGTTTTACTCTGGATGTTGTGTTTTGTACGTATATATCACATGGCATCCTAGAAATGTAGTGCTGGACAGAACCTCAAGATGTCATCAAGTCCAGCTCTCTCTGCCGAGGCAGGACCAAGTATCTGTAGATTGTCTCTGACAGAGCTTTGTCCTACTTGTTCTTAAAAACTTCCAGGGAAAGAGACTCCCCAGCCCCCCTTGTAAGACTATTCCAGAGCTGACCTGCCTTAGCTCTGGGGACACCCACACAGACTGTAGTGGTGAGCAGCTCTGGAGAGAGGAGACCCCGGTGAGTGGGCAGCTGGGGAAAGAGACTAAAGTTGGGAGGAGAAACATTGACGTGGCCAAGGTCACCCAGGCTGTCTGTGACCGAGCTAGAAATAGGTTCTAGTGCCACCGTACTGCTGTTTTGGCACTGAAGGTCTCTGCCACCCTGGTGTTTTAGGCACTGGTGCAAACCCTTAGTGTAGACAGAAGTTACACTAGTGCACTCTGATTGGTACTGGTGCACCATGTCCCAGTTTGAAGGTTTGAGGTGGTGGAGGCGGGGGGAAGTGACCTCACAGAGGCCTGGGGCTGGCTGACCAGTGCAGCTGGGAAGGGAGGGGCAGCAGTGAGTGCTGGAGGTATGAGCCAGGAGCGCAGCCCCACAGGGCTGGACACTGACTTCTCCTGACCCAGGGGACACCCCCTAGCGAGGTGGTTTGTCCAGGGATGCACAGGCTGTCTTGGCAGGACAGCTCAGCTGCAGTCCCTGCACACCTCTTCCTGCAGCCTAATACAGTGTGCTCGGGGGCCTTTCCAAGCTGCGGGTGACGGGGCTGTGGAGTTAACAGGGTCTGTTCCTGGTTCTGTCACAGGATTGCATTATGTTTTGAAACAGAGGCATTTAAACTATGGGTTTTTTATTGTTTTGGGGGGGTAATGAAGTGAACTATGCACATTTCTTGCAGCTGTACTCTTTCTTCTCATCTGTCAGGTTTTCTTGATTGGTTCCTTCTGTAATGCAGGGTATACATGCCCACCTCTTGCAAGAATCACACTGGACCTTTGATAAGTAACAATTAAGAAATGAAATCATAGAAGTTATAATGTTACACATACTTTGCATTCACTCATGCTGTTCCTTCCACATGGGAGCGTTACCTAATATATGACTATATCAGCATGAAGAAAATGATTACTGTTGTGGAATTTTTACAAGAATTATGATCCTTAGCCAGTTTATGGCATATATTTCTCATTCAATCCTACATTTCTTACCATCGTGCAATCCTCAATTTCTTTTTCACAGTTGATAAAGTTGCAGTATATGCAGTAGTCCTCCACGCTTTCTTAAAAATAATTATAGCGTTATGAAATGATGAATATAGTACGACCAACACTGAAAATGCAAATCTTAATTTATTACTTGTCAATATTTTAATGCAGTCAATGGTTTGAACTTTTTTTTTCTTTTTTTGGAATCATATTTTCTCAAATTTTTACTTTACTGCACCTGTATCTAAAAATGCAAATTTCATTCAACTGGTCGATCAATAGCAATCATTCACCCCATTCAAATTTTTGAGTACTTAGAGATATTATTGATTCACAGTCACCAGTATAGAACCAAACCTATGAGATATCCCACTTTAGGGGTATTAAAATAACTGTCTACTATGTGACAAAGTTCCACTCTTCATGTTATCTTCACATGTGCCCAATGAGTCCACAAGACATGGAAGAAAGTAATTACCTGACTCCTTCATTAGAAGAATTGCTATATGTCTTCTAAACGCAGTATTAGCCTCTTGTGTTGTTTCTACCGCACTGATGTCTTTGTGCTGCAAATACGTTTCTGCAACCTAACAACACAGATATTTAGAATACACATTATAATTACCAGAGGTGAAAGTGGGCCGGTCCAGTGTACCGGTAAGAACTGTCCACTGGTCCGGCCCATACATGGCTGACATGACACTTCCGCTGTGGCAGTGCTTTATGCTTTAACGGCGCTGCCCCCTTTATCCCATCGCCCCCGCATCAGCGGCCCAGCCACAGGGTCCGGCAATGCTGTTGAATGCTCCTGGCAGGGCTGCCTACAGTGAGGGAGCGAAAGGGGCTCTGGGTTACAGTGATTTACAAGCACCTGGTGCTCCTGGCCACTGCAGCAGCAGCAGCAGCTGTCAGGAAGGGCTGGCTGGTAGAATCTGGTCCCCAAGCACCGCACCTTCCACTGGAGACTCCATCCCTTCTTGGGACCAGAAGCGCACCCCGTACACCCTGGCAAGGACACCGGTGCAGTGCCCACTGGTAATCTCTGGCATTTACTTTCAACATGGATAAGTAAACATACATAACCAATATTAATGGCAATTTGGTATTGTGGAAGTAGGGAAAGAATTAACAAGGATTTGAAGGGATCTTAATGCATGTCAGTCAGTTAGCAAGAGTCAGGCTAGTAGTTAGCAAGAGTTAGGCCACACTGTAACCCTAATGACGTGAGACTTGTAGAAGCGAGGATGGTGTGAGGCGAGAAGGAAAGAACTGTGTAAGGAGTTATTACGACCTTGCAACTGATAACCAAATATGTAGACTGGTGTTTCCTAGAAGTGAGAAAAATAAGATAGCAGGATGGCTTATGTATAAACAAAATGCAATTGTTGCTCATTATTGTCTGTATTATTGCTTGTTATTGTCTGTAACAAAGGTGTAAATGCTGCTGTAATTGTTTACCTGTTGAGAGACCTGTCCGGGACTGGGGCGACCCTGTGTCCTAGGGCACTCTCTCCCTCTATTGTAATTGCTGGAGAAATAATAAAGTATTTGATTTTGCTGCACCCAAAGAAAAAGCGAGAACTGAGTTTTTCTCCGACAGTATTCAATAACTTTAAGATGAGTGGTCCGCAGTTGTGGCCATCACTTTGTCTGGGATGCAGAACAATTTTACTGTTCCAATCAGATGAGGATTTACCAGTTAATCGTTTGATGAAGTTTTTGAAATTTTTAGAGAGTACATTAGCAGACTGCATAAATGAGCTTTGCTTTCCTTTTTTCCCCCCCTCTGGTTTCTGGACATAGATAAAAATCCATTCTCTCTCTTTTTAATTAGTAATTGAAATGACTTATTGCTCACATATATACACACTTGTTTTCATATTATTGTCTCACACTTACACAAAGTATCACCTGATTTGCTGTGCCCCATGTTGATGATAATACATTCTCAAACATGCAACATGCTACTGATTTGTGTCCACATTCTGTGAAGTCTTTCCCCAGAGTCAAGTCACACAAGTTCACTCAAAGTCCATTATTAAGCATATTCAGTAGAAGTACATGCTGTTTCAATGTTTACTTGTAGCTAACAGGAAGATATTAGTCTCACTATTGTTACATTCCCTTTAAAAAAGTTTCAGTGGAACAGTTAATGTCCAATGTAAAAGTAAGTATCTAATAAATCACCTCCAATTCCTCAGGCATGTTCTTTCATATCTGATCTCATCACACAAGGGGTCAATTATTAACAATTCCTTTTTTGCATCAAGGCTATCTGTAAGTTTCAATATATTCACAAATTGTATTGGTAATGAGATTTTTTTCAAAAACTTTATACTGATTTATCAACAATCATTATGCAATTAACATATTGTTGTTTGTAATGTCTCAGTAACACACAAGATATAAGCATATTGTGAAATCAATCAATTCTTTACAGAATGTATTCTTCCAGGATACATGAACAATGTAAAGTGACAGTAGCAATTTTTTATAACATTCACATTCCTCTTTCCTTTGCATGCACTGAACTCACTGAAAACCCGCAACAAGGAAAATTATAGTACAATATAAAACATCTTACCACAATAACCCAATGACCTGGTGTGTGGTAAGGAAGCAATAATATATCATTTTGAAGTAATTCACTCTGTTTATTTAAAAAATTAGAAATTCAATTATAGTTTCCAGTGAAGCAAACCATGAAATATACATTATACTGTATTTCCCAAATTCATTACATGTATTGCTATTAGACTACTCCTCCACATCAAACATACCACTGCATTTGCTGTTTCACACTGTGTTTAACTCACTGAATTAAATTGTGCTTTTCTCATGCTATGTATGAAAGTGTGTTAGCATTCCCCACTCCCAGCCCTATGCATGCTGGCTTGGGAATATCACTACTGTAGTGTCAGCTTTTAAGAGAGCTTCACATGCAGAGCCGTAACTAGGGATTTTTGCACACAAGGCAAGGAACAGAGGCAGCATGTCCGGCTCTTCCCTATTGGAGGGAAGGATCCACCAACGAATTTCTGCAAAAGAGCCATATGTGCCGCCCCTCTCCATTGCTGATGACCAGCGGCAACTTGGCAACGAGTCCCCAGTCCCTCTCAGAGGGAAGGACTTGCTGCCGAATTGCCGCTGAAGGAGAGACTTTCTGAGCCCCTCACTTTCCGTGCCCGAGGCAAGTGCCTCGCTCGCCTTGCCCTCGTTACGGCAATGCTCACATGCACCACGTCTAGTATTACGGTAAGTTAAAACAAGCTACAGTACATTGGGACATTAATGCTCTATTACAGTGTTTGCAGTAGCATATTAAAAGCTATAACACTGAACAGACTAGTTAGGGCCGGCTTTAGGAAGTTTGGGGCCCACCCAATTCAAACATTTTCGGCGGGGCCCCAGCAGGGATGACTTTTAAAAAAATAAAAAAAAGGTTTAAAAAAAAGCCTTTCCTTTCTTAGCAACCGGTTCCCTATAAAAAGTTCTGATGTAAAGGATGTGCCAGAGTATGTATTTTTGGTACCAATAGGGTGACCATATGTCCATTTTTAAAAATTCCTCCCGGACAGCAATTTAAGAACCAAAAAGTCTGACATGTCTGGGAAAATACGGCTGTATGTGAACCCTACCTACAGTTCTTTTTTACAAAGATGGGCCTGAGCTAGAAATGAACTCCGCTTCACATGTGTGGGTCCCCGCCACTCCCTGGGAGTGTGCTAGGGTGACCACATGTCCCGATTTTATAGAGACAGTCCCAGTTTTGGGGTCTTTTTCTTATATAGGATCCTATTAACCTCCACCCCATCCCGATTTTTCACACTTGCTGTCTGGTCACCCTAGGGTGTGCACATGTGTGTGGGTACCAGCTGCTCTCTTCTCCCATCATTGAAGCAGGTGTGCAGGGTTACTGCCCAGGGAATTGCAGGGCACCAGTGGACATGGGGCTGGCTGCAGGCAGGGCAAGGGGTGCAGCAATGGCTGGAGACGGTGGGGGGGGGCTGGCTGGCTTCAAGCAGGGCCATGGGGGGGGGTGCGGCATAGATTGGCAGTGCTGAAGACAGAGGAGTGCAGGAATGGCTGGCTTCAGGCAGGGGGGGTGCGGCAGGGGTTGGCTGGAGACAGGGCAGGGAGTGGTTGGCTGGAGACAGGGCAGGGGGTGCAGGTACAGGGGGTACAGACCACCCGGTATGGTAAGTGCTCCCTCCTCCTCCTCCCTCCCCCACCAGGGTAGCAGCAGCCGCCTGGGGCTCCCCTGCTTCCACAGCCCTGGCCATGTACACAGCTGCCGGAGCCCTGGGGGAGCGGCGGGGCTCCAGTGGCTATTTAAAGGGCTGGGGCGATAGAAGCAACGGGAGCCACGGACTTTTTAAGTAGCCCACAGATCCCCACAGCCCTACCCCAGGGCTCTAGCTGTGTGGCTGTAGTGGCAATTTAAAGGGCCCCCAGGCCCTTTAAATTGTCCCCTGGAGAAGCCGGGCCACCCCGGTACAGTGCACCGACTTGCCCATACAACGAACCGGGGCTTGGGCACGGGACCCTCTTAGGGGCAGGGCCCGATTCAGGGGAATTGGTTGAGCTGGCCTAAAGCCGGCCCTGCCAGTATATCCAGGACATTAGTAGCACACTTTTCCCCCACCAATACCTAGTAGTTGCACTGTCATCTCCCATAGCTACTTACGTTGCAGCTTTATTGTTAAAACTAAATTGGGAAGACGACTGATTCAGAACTTGTTTAATGGTTACTTTATTGCTAAAAGGTGTAGTGGGGTGTAGACTTGGAGAGGAAGGTTTCTATGATGTAGGCAAGATCAAGTATTTTATCCAAAACCAGAATACGAATGGTGCTGGTCTCCTTGGTGTCTGACCTTGAGCTATTGTCAAAAGTTTGAGGGTGACTTTTCTCCTTCCTCATATTTTGGTTGAGGATTCCATTGATAAAGGGATTGGCCTCCAATACCTGGTTGTAGGACTCTTCCACGGTGTAGTTTTCATCTTGGGTTGCCCGGTCCTAATTATATTAAAGCATGTACTTTAGTCTTTGTAATTATCTGTTATAACTCGGTAGCTTTTTATGAAGGCAGGAGTAAAATAAAAGTAGCTGCAATAGTTTCATACTTAACTAACACTGAAAATGTACATAATTTAAATTAGACTCTAATCTTAATTTTTGCTTAATAAATAAATCCATAAGAAAACTATGTTGGGAAACTGCTATAGGAAGTGCACTTCTCCTATATTGGTCATAAGGATCCTATCTGTCTGAAACTGGCTGCTCTTTCTTTCTTTGATCTGCAGCGTGACTGATGCTTTTCAGACATCAGTTGTGGGTACAGAAGGGTTTCATCGCATCTTCTCTCTTGGCACCAGCTACTGTTCTCCCTTCTTGTTGTATTGATAGTGGGTGGGTGTGTCTCACCTTTCTTTAAAATCACATATGCTAGGGACAGTCTTGTCCTCTTCTCCTCTCCTGATGTCAGTGTAGATGCAGGCAGTGCAAAGTGTACTACAGTCATATAGTATCTCAAATGCAAAGCTGCATTTCAATGATCTGAGGTTTGAAGAACAATGTGGAACTAGCTGTTTTACGGGATGTCTCGATTTCATTCCTGTAGTAACATAACTGGTGATAGGAAAGCAGGGAGAGAGAGGTGTGTGCTCTGCAGGGCTGCTGGCCACGGGGCCAATGGGTGTGGGTGGGCTGGGTGGGATCTCAGGAGTCACATCTCAGGGATCTGCCCCAATCCCCAGCACTGCTCCAGCTCTGAGCTGTCTCCACTGCCTGGGACCTGTGGGGTCCCACCTGCCTCCCCGGGGAAGAGCCACCTGGGACTGGTGCAGAGGCTGGGCCAGTCTCAGCCACTCACAGGGGACAGTGGGGGAGGCTCATCTGGGTCCTGAGGGAGCCTGGCCCGGGTAGGCTCTGCTCCTGCTCCAGCCTGGCTGCTTCCACCACTCCCAAGGGGCCGGAGTTCTCCTGCCCCAGAACCAGTTCTGGCTGCGCTGCCAGCTCAGCCTGGCAGACACAGTCACCTCCCATCAGGGCCGGCTACTGTGGCTGGGGGTTAGGGTGTAGGAGAGTCGGTCTCTAGTGGGTCGGGGGGGTGCTGGGCACTGGGGGGTGGGGAGATCTCTGTGTGTTGGGGGGCTGTCAGTGGGGAGATCTGTGTGTATGGGGGTGCTGGGAAGTGTTGGGGGTCTGGGTGGGGCACCGTGCAGGGGGGGTGGGGGGGGACACTGGACAGTGAGGGGATCTGTAGGGGCTCAGAGTGGGAAGGTGTGGGGCACTGTGCAGTTGTGGGAGGGCTGTGGGGGTCTTCAGATGGGGGCACTGGTCAGTGAGAGGATCTGTGGGGTCTGAGTGGGTGGGAGAGTGGTCTGGGAGGGCACTGGGCAGGGGTTGGTGGGGTCTCTGGGTGGTGCGGCGCTGGGCGTAGGGAGTCAGAGGGGTGCCGGGCAGGGGGTGCGTGGGGGTCTCTGGGCGGTGCGGCGCTGGGCGTAGGGAGCCGGAGGGGTGCTGGGCAGGGGGTCGGTGGGGGTCTCTGGGTGGTGTGGCGCTGGGCGTAGGGAGCCGGAGGGGTGCCAGGAAGGGGGGTGTGTGGGGGTCTCTGGGTGGTGCGGCGCTGGGCGTAGGGAGCCAGAGGGGTGCTGGGCAGGGAGTTGGTGGGGGTCTCTGGGTGGTGCAGCGTTGGGCGTAGGGAGCCGGAGGGGTGCCAGGAAGGGGGGTTGTGGGGGTCTCTGGGTGGTGTGGCGCTGGGCTTTGGGAGGCGGTGGGGTGCTGGGCAGGGGGTTTGTGGGGGTCTCTGGGTGGTGCGGCGCTGGGCGTAGGGGTAGCATGGTGCAGCATGGGCCCGCCCAAGGAAGAAGCACGATGGCAGTGCAGGGCTGGGCTGGACAGCGTGGGTCTGGCAGCTCCCGGTTTGTAAACAGGGCCCTTGTACTGGGCTGGGGGGAGTGGGGCTGTCCCTGCCGTGCCATGATCCAGCTCCCGTTGCCCCCGGCCAGCCCCTCGCTCTGAGGACTCTGCCCCCTGCCCCATGTCCCCATTTCCCCCATGGGGACCCACAAACATGTTTAGCGCCGGGCCCACAAAAGGTTAATCCGGGCCTGTTTGGGGTGCAGGCTCTGGGAGGGAGTTGGGGGGTGGGAGGGTTGCAGGCTCTGGGGAGGTTGAGTGAGGGTGCAGGCTCTGACCTGGGGCAGGGATTCAGGTACAGACATGTGGGCTGTGGGAGGAGTCACCAAATCAGCACATTGTATAAGAGAAAAGAGCTGCAGTGATTTCATAGAGACATAGAAAATGATAGAAGACACTTTTCCATAGTCACAATGTGAGAGGCAGAGTTGGAGGGAGGGAGGGGGCGTCTGTACGGTATTTCCCCGCATTCAGGCTCCCGGCTGGAGCAGTAACAGCCCCGCAGCGCTTGTACAGGATCGAGAGCAGCCGCGCTGTCTGAGCTTTGACAGTCTGGGAATTGGGCTGCTGGTGCCTTTAAGAACGAGCCCCGGGAACCCACCCGCCCCGGGCTGACACGCGGCAGAACCGAGACAGCCGGTGCCCCCGCCCGACCCCCAGATCTGCGCGCAGCGGGGGCTCGGCCGAGGGCCCCTGTTCCCCGAACGGGGTTTGTCCCGCACAGGGTCTGGCAGCTCCCCATTTCCCCCAGCCCTCCCCGCCGCCCCTGCAGCAGCTCGACCCCGGCCAGTGAATTTCTGCCCGCTCAGCCCCTGGCAGCCCCTCCCCCGCTGCGATTTGCCCCCGGGGCTTGTCACCCCAGCGGGGCCCACTGGCGCCGGGGCGGTGAGTGCAGAGAGGCGGGCAGCGGCGACAGCGGCGGTTACTGCGCAGGCTCCGTTCGGCTGCGCATGCTCAGTGCAGCCCAAGCAGCGAATCCGAGCGGGGCTGTTTCTGGCGTTACACCCGACTCTGCCTCCCGCCTTGTGACTGTGGGAAAGTGTCTGTCAGTGTCTGTGTGAAACCCCTACAGCCCCTTCCCCTGCTACAGCGCCGAGCTGCCAACTCCCCGAGCCCGCGTGTCCGCCCCCTGCACCCCATCCCTGCCCCAGCTCAGAGCCTGCACCCCTCACTCAACCTCCCCATAGCCTGCACCCTCCCGCCCCCAACTCCTCCCTGAGCCCGCGTGTCCGCACCCACCCTGCACCCCATCCCCTGCCACAGCTCAGAGCCTGCACCCCTCACTCAACCTCCCCATAGCCTGCAACCCCCGCCCCAACTCCCCCAGAGCCCGTGTCCGCACCCCCTGCACCCCATCCCTGCCCCAGCTCAGAGCCTGCCCCCTCACTCAACCTCCCCAGAGCCTGCACCCCTCCCACCCCCAACTCCCCCGAGCCCGCGTGTCCGCACCCCTGGACCCCATCCCTGCCCCAGCTCAGAGCCTGCCCCCTCACTCAACCTCCCCAAAGCCTGCAACCCTCCCCCCCAACTCCCTTGTCCACACCCTAAACTACACTAGTCTCAGCAGGTTTGTCACATCCTGTCCCCTCCCTTTCTCCACCCAAGATATTTCCTGCCTCCCACCACCTCCTAGTGTAGTGAACAGGTTTCAAACCTCGAGCAGGCTCTTACCTTCTAAACAGGGACAGCTGTTTTCTAGTAAAATCACTACAAGGGAAGGAGAAAACTCGAAAGAGGTTCCTCCTGGCGCTCACGTCCGTGAACCCGAATACTCTCTCAGTCCTCAAAGAGAGACCTGGAGAAGGAGACTTGCTGCAGCAAAGCCACAGGGGTCTCTGAGGTTCCCCTGCCCCCTCACCCCGTCCTGCCTGGCTGATGTCAGCATCTCTCTGTGAGGTCACCACCTCCCCACCACCTTGGACCAATAGGCTGAGGTCCTGCCAAAGGCCTTTGTGATGTCACTGCCACACCCCTCCCTTGCTGGGCTAATGTCCTGCCCCTGGCCAGGCACTTTGCAGGTTTGAGCTACTCCCTGTGGATCACCCCACTCAAGGAGCGTTCGTGCTAGGCAGCAAGCCGGCTAGACAGGGAAACATCAGGCGCTGCTCCCAATGCTACACTCAGTTTTTCAGAAATTACTCAACTTTATGGCCAGAAGAGACCATTAGAGCATCTAATCTGACCCCCTGCATATCACAGGCCTCCTGTAGGACACAAGAGCTACTTTTGGAGCAAACACATCCCAGAAAGGCATCTAGTCTTCATTGACTGACATCAAGAGATGGAGAATCCACCACTTTCCTTGGTAGCTTGTTCCTGTGGTGACTCATCCTCACTGTTGAATATTTGTGCCTTAATTGTAATATGAATTTGTCTCTTTTCACCTTCGAGCCACTGGGTCTTGTTAGGCCTTTCTCTGCTCGATTCAAGAGCCCTTTAATACCCAATCCTT
Organism: Mauremys reevesii; assembly: GCF_016161935.1. Classification (NCBI taxonomy): domain Eukaryota; kingdom Metazoa; phylum Chordata; order Testudines; family Geoemydidae; genus Mauremys; species Mauremys reevesii. The sequence continues at coordinate 29,096,126 of NC_052636.1, read as the reverse complement.
TCTCTCCATTAAGGCACTTCAACACTTCAATGAAGTCACCTTTCAATCTTCTTTTGATCAGCTAAACAGGTTGAGCTCTTTCAATAGCTCACTAGAAGGCATTTTTCTCCAGCCCTCAGAACATTTGGTGGCTCTTTGCTGCCCCAGCTCCAATTTCACAACATCTTTTTCAAATGAGGACACCAAAACTGGAGGCTATTCCAATATCAGTCTCACTGATGCCGTGTCACCTCCTGTGACTTTACTGACATAATCTGTAACTGTATAGATCACTGTTGCGACCACTGTTCTTTATTTGCAGACAATATTGTATAAAGGTTGTTGTGTAAGGGGTCTATGGAGAGGTTCTGATTGGCTGATAATGATGCTCTCTCTAGATGTGTATCATTTTTGTAGTTAACATTATGAATATTGGTTCTATGCTGCCTGTATTTCAAACTTGTGCTCTGCTTCTGGGGATACCCCAGACAAGTTGGTGTCAGTTCTGCCTAGCTGGCTTGATGCAGGTTAGGGAAATGTGATAACCACTACACTACAGAAACTCCATTACAGTGCACTGCCCTGCCCTGCCCTCAAATTCCCTGCACTTTGGTGGTGCTCACCCTGGCACACACTGATGGGCGAACCTGGAGAAACTGGCAGCAGCTCCTTGATGGGTCAGCTGGAAGAGCAGAGGACTGGAGCCAGGGATCAGGAAGTCATCCTTACATCACCTTTGTGACTCTAGCTTGAAGGGGAGCTTGTTTTTCTTCCCCTTGCTGAGAAGCAGCAAGAGAAGAAAGAAAGGTCAGGTGAGCCAACTGGGTGCAGAAGCCAATGCTGCCTTTTCCTGCAGTGAAGCCCAAAATGAGGGTCTTGCATTGAGTAGAGGCAGTGCTGTGTTTCCAGGAAAGAGCCCACTGCTGCATGAAGAGGGATGAAACAGTCTGCTGAAGCCTGAGATTGAACCAGGGACCTTTAGATCTTCAGTCTAACGCTCTCCCAACTGAGCTACTTCAGCACCTGCAGGGGCCTTTTTGGGCTGCTGCTTCTCACCTTGAAGTTTATTCTCCATAAACCATCTCTCTAGTCAACACTGGCCAATGCAAGATGGACATTGCTTGCTATTTTAGCCCTTGGAAACGTCATCAACTAGTCTCTGGATCTCTCAAATGCTGTGCTTCAGTTCATGGGGGAAAGGCAAGAGAAGCGACCTTTGAACAAAGGGCCTGGGGTTAACATCCTAACGCTGTCTGTCTCCGACTGTACCACTATTTAATACCAGCCCACCCTGTGCTGGTGAGGGCTCCATTGCTAGATGTTAGTACATTTCAGTTACTGTCAAAATTAAAAGTTTCTATATGCTTAGAAGAAATGATTTTTTCATTTGCTTATATACGGCATGAATAAATACAGATTTACACATCCTAGCATGAACATTTATTGTCTTATATGATAGAGAAAATCATGCCTCCAGATTGTGCATCAAAATAATGAAATGAGCTACAAATGCAATAAAAATAAGGTATGCAATGGTTTAACATATGGAGCAGGGCTGGGGGGTTCCGAAGACACGTCTTGCCTGGGACGCTACTTGGTCTAGGGAGGCCCGTCAGAAAGCAGGAGTTAGTCTCGCACGCCTATATCCAGGCTGTAATCTGTGGGCGCCCTGCTCTGGGGGAGGGATCGCAGCAGCCCAGACTCAGGGCTGGAACAGGCCCCGGATTGAGGGGGTGGCTGCAGGGTTTGCAGCGCTCTGATGTCTCAGACAATGTGTCTCTCCCAAAGCCTCAGATCTGCATCCCCAGAAGGCTCCTGCACTGCCTCCGCTCCTTTCACAGTCTATAGCAAGGAGCAGCAAGGGTCAGGGATGAGCCTTAAGGGACTAGGTGGGGGCAGAGGCTTCAGGAGAGAAACCCAGCCCCAGAGCAGAGGGGATAGGAGGCTTTTCTCTCTCCTTAGCCACGGGCTATAGCTCCGAGAGCTCTGTGAAATGCCTCCCCACCCCCAGCCTGGGGAAGGGGAAGGAGTCCGAGGTTCTAGCTCGATTTGGAGGAGGATCACTGGACCATAGAACAACAAGCTGCCCTTTCCCAGAGAAACCTGAGATGCCCAGAACGGGGCTGAGATAAATGCTGACAGGAGTCTGGAATTGCTCTCCTGGAATAGCAGCAGAATTGGGCAGCTGGAAATCTCCCCAAAGGAGATGAAGCCTTGGTGGGTCAGACATAGATGCCCCAGGTACTGCATGGGGGGCTTAGGTTTGTTTCTGGACAAGAGCAGTGAGTGTTTTATTGCCTCAACATGTCAGTGGAAAAATTCAGACCCAAAGTGTGTGTGGTGGGGAGGTCGATAGCGGTTTCTTTGGGTTTGATTTAGTTTGTTTTCTCATTCTCGTTGTAAAAGCCCTGGGTCATTTTGATGGGAACAATGTTTGTGGAAGGCCAAGGACAAGTAAGAAAAGTAAAAAATCTGTGTAGGAGTGAGGGGGTCTCTGTGTGCCAGGGCAGGGGTGGAGATTTTCAGGGGGAGGGTTAGGGATAAACGAGAGGCTTTTGTGGGAACACAGGGGGATGTTTTGCAGTTTAACCTCCCCACTTTCCTGTGCTGCTGCCCAGCTCAGACCCCACTGACACCCCTGTGACGAAGTGGGAATTTTCTGGATGTTTTGTTTGCAGCTTGTGTGTACCTCAGTTTCCCCTATTTGTGGCACGATTATCTAGGTTAAAGGTCCAAAATGTGGGGTGCCCCCTGCCAGGGGGATGGAGTAACATTCAGAGGGATGAAACTGGGCCCGGGCCAGCCCCCATGGGGGTGGGAGGAGGAGCCACCCAGCTCCACTCTTGGCTCCAGCCCCAGCTCTGGCCCCTGCCTCAGCCCCTTACTCCTGTCTGTGTCCCTTCCCCTTAGCTGCGGCCCCACTCCCAGCCACGACTTGGGGAGCATGGACAGGGGTGGGGCATGACCCTGAAGTGTTTTGGGACCACGGATCTCGGTGGTGGGACAAGGGGGTTAAATCTTGGCAGAGACCCCCAAAGGGCAGGTGTGGCTGCTGTCTGGCTGCCTGGGCCCAGACAATGGCCACAAATTCTGTCTCCTAGCAACCGATGGCCAGGGCGCACCTGCTGCAAGAGGCCAGCTGGCTGGGAGGAGTCGGAGAACAAAGAACGAGCTGGAGGCCAGGTGAGCAGGTTGCCAGGGAAACAGGACAGAGGACAGACGAGGGGCAAAGGGCCTGGCTGAGTCGGGCTGTTGGGAGCAAGGAGTCTGCTGGTTGGGGACTCGAGGGGAGAGCCCAGGCTCTGAGTTCGGGGTCTGCCCAAGATGGACGTTGCTGAATCTTCCTGCTTCCTGTGCGAACACAGAACTTTCCCAGGCTGGATCCCAGACCCCTAACGAACCTTCTGTTGTACAGCGCTGGCTGAGAGTCACTGGGGACTGTGGAAGTTGGGGGTGCAGGACTCCCCTTCGGGGAGGGTGAGGCTTTCCGAGGTGTCCGATTCAGGTGGACTCACTGCAGGAAGCTCCTGGTGTGGAACAGGGGGGCTGAAAGGTCCAAGGTCAGTCCCAGGAGGGGCTGAAGCCAAGGAGGCTTCCCCAGTGAGAGCGTCCTGGGGAGTCACACTGAGGAGGCTCCTGCCTGGGTTTGACTCCGAGCTGTTCCAGAGCACGGAGCCTGTGTGCCCGTCACAGCCCCCCAGCATGTGACCTACAGGCTCCACTCTGGCAAAGCTCCCTGTAAATGAGAGACAAACTCCCCCCTTCTCCCAGTTACTCTCCCCTGCCGAGAACCCAGAGCAGCTCCTGCCTCGCTGGGTCTCCTGCCAGCCACAGCTGGCCAAGGAGCCGCTCCTGGGTCCCTGTGCAGGGGCAGTGTCAGTTCCGACCTCACGAGTACAGTGGCGACGCTCCTGCCTGTCACGGGGGCGAGGGCTTGAGTCCCTGAGGAGAAAGCTGGGATTGTGACACCCATGTATGTCTGCAGCGCAATTAAACCCCACAGCTGGCCCAGGCCGGCTGACTCGGGCTTGCCAGGCTCGGGATCCAGGGCTGGAGCCCGACCACGGGACCCTCCCCTCGCTAGGTTCAGTGGCCGATATACTGAAGATGAGTTTGTAAGTGGGAATGTGCACTGGGTGCTGCCACTGGAGAGAGACACTTCCCAGCAGAAGACCCACCCAGTGAATGTGATCTACTCTAAAAACATGTGATGACAGAAAGTCAGCCTGGGGCTCCGGATTTATCATCTCACAATGACTCGATTCAACTTGCTCAGGTTAGAAAGAAATTTGTGTTTTTTTATTGTGAGCCTGAAAATTGCCTCCAGTGTGAAAGTCAGAGTGGGATTATTTCACGCTCACGCACCCTTATCACTAATGAAGGAGTAAAGGAACGTGCAAACCAACGAAGCCTTAACATGTCATTTGCATCCTCAAGCCTGTCCCTGTGGCAGGATCTCAAGGACAGACAGAAATGTTACCCGGTGTCAGGAGGAGAGAGGAAAGCACTTCCCCTCGTGTATTTCCCCAGGCTGTTGTTCAAGGCAGCAGAGGCGCTTTAGGGCATTTTCTGTCACTGATTTTTTTCATGTTGGTGTGGGAGGAAAGACTTAGACCCGCCCACTTTTTGAACATGTGAATGTGAAATGACCAGATGATGAGTTAACAATGATGCTGTTGCACAGGGTTTGACTGGAACTAGAAAACAAAAAGCCCTTAAAGTGGAACTCTTGGGTGAATAGAACGAGCTGATTTATAGTCAGCCTTGAAAGGCAATAGACTGTTACATTGCGCAGAACAGCCTGGTTTGGTTGGTTGGTTGTTGTCCCTGATAAATTGCAGAGCGTTCAGAGAAGAGCCACAGGAATGATTAAAGGCTTGAGCAGGGAGAGGAGTTTAAAAATAAACCGAACCTTCCCTGCTCCTGCCGGCTGTGACTGCTGAGGACATTTTCCTTCTCTACTCCAGAGTCTCTCTTCTGCCAGATTCTCAGCAAGTCAGGCCCCCTGCAGACTATGGCAGAGCAGTTTGGTATGAAGTTGCAGGACTCACAATGTAAGAGTGCAGCTGCTGTAGCACCTTGACTGACCATGGGCTAAATCCTGCAGCCCTGGCAGCCCAGGATAACCTCCCACTGGTGGTGATGGGAATTTAGCCTTTGTAACGATCTGCTGGTACCTGAGCTCTCAGATGTGAATTAAACTGGGGGCAGACACAGCTCTGTCCAAACAAGTGAAGGATGTAAGTGAAAGAGCAAAGCTGGCCCTGGGGAGCTGCTGCAGTCCTGTAACCACAGCTGGGAGGGAACAGAGAGAAAACACCTGGAGCAGTACTGAGAAAAGGAAGTTTGTCAGTGAGATCAGTAGCAATAAATGTGAACTGAAGGAGTGCTTTCTCCTCTGTGCCGACAGGTTTGAATTGTGTTACTGTACTATGAGATAAAGCTTTACAATATCCTGCTCTAATTTCAGGATGGGTCTATAACCATAATTAGTCTCTGTTGAACTGGGACTTTCAAAATTCCCAAGGAATTTAAGGGGTGGGGTTCATAGTTGGTCACCTGAGGGAGTGCAGTAGAGTTCAAACCAAAGACCAGAGAGGCGAGAACAGGGATTGTGGGACACCTCCCGGAGGCCAATCACAGCACTGTAATCGACTAGGGTGCCTACACTGGTACCATGGCACTGTAGCCCCGGGGCAGAAAGCTGTACGCCTCTCGTTGGGAATCCCTCTGATTTACCGTTTTTACAGCGGGTGAAATGACAATTTTTCCTATCCCTGCCCTGTTCCTGCTCTTTGTTATAGTTCAATATATTTTAAGTGAGAAAAATGGTAGCAAAAATATCTGCTCTCCAGCACAACTTGAAACAGCATCAGAGCAACTGGGAATGAAACAATTTATTTCCAAAAGGGGAACTCGATGACTAACAATGGCTTTGAAATGGGGGAACAGTATAACAGTAATGCTCAGGGTTTGTTTAGACTAGGAAAAGTGATGGAGTTTAGGTCAGTTGAAGGGGAAAGCTAATGCCAACCCCTGCACCTGGGCATCTGTTCTACAACTATAATTGTCTTTTTACATCAAGATCACTAACTTGAGCAGACGACGCCATGTACAGCCCTAGTGGATGTCAGGCACAGATACTTTTTGCCTCACTGTACCTTGTTGGGATCAAATCTCCAGGAGCTGATGAACATTCCTAGCTCAAAAGGAAAGGAGTTGATAGAAAAGATCACACTGACCCCAAAGAAGGGTGAGCTGCAAAAGGCAGAAGCAGGTAACTCATCTGGTGGAGCTGAGAGACCACGGTGAAGATGGTGCAAAAATCACTATGTGGGAATTAGGAAATGTGATTTTTTTTTTTAAATTTTGCCCAGCCCTAGTCAAGGGATTTATTACAGTTCTCTCTCATGTGGATTTTCTGATGTCTGATAAGGTCTGAGTTCTGATTGAAGCTTTTTCTGCACTCAGAGCACGTGTAGGGCGTCTCCCCTGTGTGGATTCTCCTGTGTGTGCTCAGGACAGAGCTCTGATTGAAGCTTTTCCCACACTCAGAGCATGTGTAGGGCATCTCCCTTGTGTGGATTCTCTGATGTCTAATAAAGTTTGAGCGCCGATTGAAGCTTTTCCCGCACTCCGAGCACGTGTAGGGCGTCTCCCCTGTGTGGATTCTCTCATGTCTGATAAGGTCCGAGTTCTGACTGAAGCTTTTCCTGCACTCAGAGCACGTGTAGGGCTTCTCCGCTGTGTGGATTCTCCTGTGTGTACTCAGGACAGAGCTCTGATTGAAGCTTTTCCCGCACTCAGAGCATGTGTAGGGCGTCTCCCCTGTGTGGATTCTCCGATGTCTGGTAAGGTGTGAGCTCTGATTGAAGCTTTTCCCGCACTCAGAGCACGTGTAGGGCGTCTCCCTCGTGTGGATTCTCTGATGTCTAATAAAGTTTGAGCGCCGATTGAAGCTTTTCCCGCACTCAGCGCACGTGTAGGGCGTCTCCCCTGTGTGGATTCTCTGATGTCTGGTAAGGTTTGAGCTCTGATTGAAGCTTTTCCCGCACTCATGGCACATGTGGCGTGTCTCTTCCAAGTTAATTCTGTCACTTGTTATAAGGTCTGAGTGGCTACTAAAGTTTTCCTCTGGCCTCTGCTGAGTCTCACAGGCTTTTGGTTTTCTGGGAGTGCACAACTCCTGGAAACATTCCCTTTGAGTCGTCCTGATAAAGTTCCACGTGGGTCTCTGTGCTCAGCATCTTCCTGCTGGAGTGTCTCCTCCTCATTCTGACTCACCATCCCATCACCTGATGGGAGACACAGAGAATCCAGGCATAGGTCACTACCTGCGCCAGAAAGAAAGAAAATTTCAGAGAGAGGAATGGAAAAAGGGATGAACAATCCAAAATATGTGTGGGAGAGATCAAACCTATCAGGAGCTGATTTTCCCCAGAGGAGAGAGGAAGGGATCAGTTTTGGTCTGCATCTCATGAGAACACTCAGGGAAAGTGAGATCAGGAGCAACCTGCTGCCAGTTGTCAGTCAGAATAGGAGGGAAGCCATGAGTGACATCTGCCATAATGATTCCACATCTGCAGGGAACAATCCTGAACTTGGAGAGCTCACAGGATCTTTGTAGGGCATCCCGAATGTTTCCTGCATTCCCACACAGTTTTGAGTTGGTTTAACCAAGTCCTCACCTGTGCAGGCAGCTCTTGGAAGCACTTCTTTCTCAGAGCCCTGGACGTCTGGGACCCACAGCTCTTCCCCTCGTTCCAGCTGCGAGATCACATCAGGTTTGGAATTTGGAAACCCTACTGCAGGTAAAGAAAATGAGGAGGTCAGTGTAATTTGTGGGATACTTGGCACAAAGAATAGTCCATGGTTTTACCCCCGGCTCATTTTTAAGCAGTAACATCCCAAGGCCAGCTTCCTTGGCTCAAAGTGGCAGGAGAGTTATTATGATTATAAATCATATGCATTACCTTAGTGCCTAAGGACCAACTAACAGTGGGTCCCCATTGTGCTAGGCACAGTACAAACAGAGAACAGTAGCTGGGCCATGCCCTGAAGAATTTACAATCTGAATAGACAAGACAGACACAGAATGGGGGAAGGGACAGAACCCACTGTTAGAATAGAGATATTCAGGCCTGCCTGTAAAGCCTATAGTTTAAGAACTTAGGGTATTTTTATCACTTAGCTACTTAAAGGAGTATGAAAACAAAGAATCAAAATCACTGTCTGTATTTGTAAGGGCCTTCTCTTACTGTGACCGTCTGAGGCCTTGTTCTTAGGCTAAGGCCTTTGGCTAAGCAGCAGGGGCAGCCATAAGCTGGGAAGCGAAGGGTCACATCCTCACATCCCAAACCAGTCACACTGAAATAAGGTGCTATTGGGCTGTTAGGAAGATGATCCTGTCCTGATAGTGCCCATCACCACCAGATAAAGAAACAGATCTTAAGATGGTTAAAGAAAACTTAGTTTGACAGCAGCCTGTCTGGCAAGAAATCACTTCTCAATGCTTGTGGTTGTGAAACCCTCATTTCTGTATTGTTCTATCTTTATGGCCACCACTTTTACATTGTTAATCAGTCTGATTCTCTAATTGTTTCTATCTGCTGTATAATTAATTTTGCTAGATGTAAGTTAATGAGGATAGTGGGATACAATTGGTTAGATAATTATGTTTCAATGTGTTAGGACTGATTAGTTACATTTCAGTACAATGATTGGTTAAGCAAAGGTGTAGCTGTGCATATTACTATATAAACTGAGTCAAACAGGAGGGGGAACAGGAACAGGGAACAGGGACACAGGCAAGGCTCTGCGGTGTCAGAGCGGGTAAGGGGGACACGGGGTAAATGCTCTGCGGTGTCAGAGCGGGTAAGGGGGACACGGGGTAAACGCTCTGCGGTGTCAGAGCGGGTAATGGGGACATGGGGAAAATGCTCTGCGGTGTCAGAGCGGGTAAGGGGGACACGGGGTAAACGCTTTGCAGCATCAAAGCTGGGAACAGAGCACTGGGAAACAGACTAAGAGATAAGCCCGACTGGTGTGAAGGGCTTCGGAATATGGTTGCTTGGAAACTAACCCCAATAAACATGGCATTGTCTGCGCTTCGGACTTCTGGTCAGTTGCTGCTTCCTGTCTGTGTGACAAGACCCAGGGAAGTGGAAGGGTGAAGGGAAAACCCTGTAACAAAACTGACATGGCCTGATAACCAAGAGGTGAGCCTTAGAGGACGGTTTTAATACACACTGGAACTGATCAGGGATTCCCATGAGGACTGAGAGGGAGCGATGGTAAACACGCATTTAGATCCTTTTCTTGTCTGATATCTTTTCCCATAAGGCTGAACCTCTGGCACTGTCATGGATCCATAGGATCTCTGCAATGCCCTGGCTTTTAAACCGTCCTTGGGAAGTGCCCTTGAGTGCACTAGACCCCAAGGGTCCCACTCTTCCACAAGGACAGGCCATGTAGCTTCAACACCTGAGACTGAGCCTCTGGCTTCAACACTCCTACTTCAACCTGTGAGCTCTGCCAGCAGGTCCAGCTGAACGACACTCCTGTTCAGTGACGGTTCCTCAGTCAATGCACAGAGCAAGTTTTTGCTGTGACACTGGGCAGACTTTAAAACATAGCAGGGTTTATTAGTCAACTGAAACACAGCATTGGAAAGTCCTTAGATTAGCACAGGGAAGCAAAGAAGACAATACAGTCCACACTGGCCAATGCCCTTGAGCCAGGCTGCTGTAGAAAATGCTTTGGTTTCCTTTCCCTGTGCCTGTCCATTAGTCTTCACTCCAGTAGAGCTCCCTGCGCCTGCGAGTCCAGTTCTTCCTGCTCCCAAAAAGGACGGTTACTCACCATTGTAACTGTTGTTCTTCGAGATGTGTTGATCATATCCATTCCAGTTAGGTGTGCGCGCTGCGTGCATGCTAGTCGGAAGATTTTTACCCTAGCAACACTCGGTGGGTCGGCTGGGCGCCTCCTGGAGTGGCGCCGCTATAGCGCCGGATATATACCCCTGCCGACCCATCCGCTCCTCAGTTCCTTCTTGCCGACTACTCCGACAGTGAGGAAGGAGGACGGGTTTGGAATGGATATGAGCAACACATTTTGAAGAACAACATTTACAACGGTGAGTAACCGTCTTTTCTTCTTCGAGTGATTGCTCATATCCATTCCAGTTAGGTGATTCCCAAGCCTTACCTAGGCAGTGGGGTCGGAGTGAGACGTCGCAGAATGCAAAACTGCTGAGCCAAAGGCTGCATCGTCTCTGGATTGTTGGACCAATGCGTAGTGTGAGGCAAAGGTGTGAATCGATGACCAGGTAGCCGCCCTACATATTTCCTGGATGGGAACATGAGCCAGGAATGCGGCAGAAGAGGCCTGCGCCCACGTAGAATGGGCAGTGAGATGGCTAGCAGGAACGTGAGCCGATTCATAGCACGTTCTGATGCAGGATGTTACCCAAGATGAGATCCGTTGGGAAGAGACCAGCATGCCCTTCATGCGGTCTGCCACTGCTACAAAGAGCTGAGGTGAACGCCGGAAGGGTTTTGTTCTCTCTGTATAAAAGGCGAGAGCCCTACGGACATCCAAAGTATGTAGTTGTTATTCCCTGCGCGATGAGTGCGGCTTTGGGGAAAAAACTGGGAGGAAAATGTCTTGATTGACATGAAAAGCAGACACCACCTTAGGGAGGAAAGAGGGGTGTGGCCGCAGGTGTACCTTGTCCTTATGGAAGACGTATAAGGGGGATCAGCCGTCAAGGCACGAAGCTCCGAGACTCGCCTCGCCGAGGTGATAGCGCCGAGGTGATAGCGACCTTTCTTCCAGGAAAGGTACAGCAGGGAACATGTGGCCATAGGCTTGAAGGGGGCCCCCATAAGCTTGGTCAACACCAGGTTTAGATCACAGGTGGGGGCTGGGTGATGGACTTGGGGGTACAACCGTTCCAGTCCCTTAAGGAACCTGGAAACCATGGGGTGAGAGAAAATTGAACAGTCACTTTCACCTGGGTGGAAGGCGGAAATAGCTGCCAGATTAACCTTTATAGAAGAGACCGCCAGGACCTGCTCTTTGAGGGACCAGAGGTAATCCAGGATAGTAGGGATGGAAACCTGTCCTGGGACCAAGTTACTCTGATCGCACCAGTGCGAGAAACGCTTCGACTTGGCGAGATAAGTCATCCTAGTGGAAGGCTTCCTACTTCCCAAGAGGACCTGTTGTACCGAAGCAGAGCAGCAGAGCTCGGATTGGTTCCACCACGCAGGAGCCATGCAGTGAGATGAAGGGACTGCAGGTCTGGGTGGTGAAGCCTGCCGAAGTCCTGTGTTATGAGGTCCGGCCACAGTGGCAGGGGAATCGGATCCGCCACTGCCTTCCTCTGGTCGAACAACCAGGGTGTACCAGTGCTGCCTCGGCCATGCTGGAGCAATGAGGATCAGGTTGGCTCTGTCCCTGCGGAGCTTGAGAAGGACTCTGTGAACAAGGGGAAATGGCGGAAAGGCATAAAATAGGTGCCTTGTCCACGGGAGGAGGAATGCGTCTGAGAGGGAGCCCAGGGAGCATCCTTGGTAGGAGCAGAACACCTGGCATTTCCTGTTCTCTCGGGAGGCAAAGAGGTCTATGCGGGTAAAGCCCCACCTCCGGAAAACGGAATGGATGATGTCAGGACGGATCGACCATTCGTGAGACAGGAAGGATCTGCTGAGGCAATCTGCCAGAGTGTTCTGGACTCCTGGGAGAAAAGACGCTACCAAATCGATTGAGTGGGCTATGCAAAAGTTCCACAGGTGAGTGGCTTCTTGGCAAAGTAGGGAGTAGCACGCCGCGCCCTGCTTGTTTATGTAATACATGGTCGTCGTGTTGTCTGTGAACACAGATACACAGTGGCCTTGGAGATGGACCCGAAACACCTGGCATGCTAGACGGACTGCCCTCAGCTCCCTGACATTGATATGCAGGGTCAGCTCCTGGGGCAACCAGAGGCCTTGAGTGTGAAGGTTCCCGAGGTGGGCACCCCAACCCAGAGATGATGGGTCTGTGGTTAGTGCCACCGAGGGTTGAGGAGGGTGGAACGGCATCCCTGCGCAAACTACAGTGAGGTCCAGCCACCAAGTGAGAGAGTCGAGAACCGTCCTGGGGATAGTGATCACCGAATCTATATTGTCTCTGTGTGGACCGTATAGAGAAGCAAGCCAGGTTTGGAAGCACCGAAGTCGCAGTCTCACGTACTTGGTCACAAAGGTGCAGGACGCCATGTGACCTAATAGACCGAGGCAGGTGCGCACCGACGTTGTCGGGAAGGATTGAAAACTTCGAATGATCGAAGACATTGACTGAAAACGTGGCAGAGGAAGGCAGGCCCTGGCCAGATTGGAGTCCAGAACTGCTCCAGTAAAGTCTATTCTCTGCGTTGGAGTCAGGGTAGACTTTTCTACATTGATCATGAGGCCGAGCCTCCCAAAGAGGTCTTTGACAACACACAGGTGCTGTGATACTTGCGCCTGGAAAGTCCCTCGAATGAGCCAATCGTCGAGGTACGGGTAGACGTGTATTCGATGACGGCGGAGGGAGGCAGCTACAACGGCCATACATTTGGTGAAGACTCTCGGGGCCGTAGAAAGACCGAAGGGAAGCACCGTGAACCGGAAGTGCTGTTGGTTGACCACAAAACGGAGAAACCGTCTGTGCGGCGGGTAAATGGCGATATGGAAATACACGTCCTTCATATCGAGAGTGGCATACCAGTCTCCCGGATCCAGGGATGGGATGATGGTTCCCAGGGATACCATGCGGAACTTGAGCTTTATCATGAATTTGTTGAGTTCTCGCAGGTCGAGGATCGGTCGTAGACCACCCTTTGCCTTGGGGATTAAAAAGTAGCAGGAACAGAACCCCTTGCCCCTCATGTCCTCTGGCACCTCTTCTATGGCTCCCAGCGTTAGGAGCGCCTGAACCTCTTGTAAGAGGAATTGCTCGTGAGAGGGTCCCTGAAGACGGACGGGTGGGGAGGGTGGGATGGGGTGGAGAAACAAATTGGAGGTGGTATCCTGTTTCCACCGTGCAAAGGACCCAACGGTCGGAGGTGAGCTGGGACCATGCAGGAGGAAATGGGAGAGGCGGTTGAAGAAGGAGGGAGAAGGATCCGGCAGGGAAACTGGTGGGCCGTCCTCAAACATCCCATCAAAAGTTTTGTTTTGGCCCCGTAGGTGGTTTAGGGGCGCTTGACTTTGGTTTCCTGAAGGCCAGACTGTCTCCACCGATTGCCCCTGCCGCGCCGTCTGGTCGTATTCTGTCGCGGTCTAGGCTGGTTATAAGGGCGGTATGGTTGGGGCCAGAAGGACCTATGTTGGGTCACCGGCGTGTGCATACCCAACGAGCGCATTATGACTCGATTGTCCTTGAGGCTCTGCGCAGATCCGAGAAAAGGCCCTGGCCCTCAAAAGGTAAATCCTGAATTGTCTGCTGCAATTCTGGGGGAAGGCCTGAAGCTTGTAGCCAGGAGATGCGTCTCATCGTTACCCCGGACGCAAGCGTTCTGGCTGCTGAGTCCGCTGCATCCAGAGAGGCCTGGAGGGAAGTTCTCGCCACTTTTTTACCCTCCTCTAGTAGGGCCGTAAACTCTGCGTGGGACTCCTGGGGAAGGAGTTGTGCAAACTTCCCCACAGACACCCACGTATTAAAATTATAACGACTTAGGAGGGCCTGCTGGTTTGCCACCCTAAGTTGGAGGCTTCCAGCCGAGTAGACCTTACGGCCTAGGAGGTCCATGTGCCTAGCCTCCTTCACCTTAGGAGCCGGTGCTTGCTGGCCATGACGCTCCCGTTCGTTCACGGATTGGACAACCAGGGGGCAGGGAGGTGGGTGGGTGTAGAGATATTCGTACCCCTTTGCGGGGACCATATATTTTCTCTCTACTCCCTAGCTGTAGGTGTAATAGAAGCTGGGGATTGCCAAATTGTGTCTGCATTGGCTTGAATAGTGCGGATGAACGGGAGAGCCACTCGAGGCGCATCCGCAGATAATATGTCTACAACAGGGTCCTCTATTTCAGCAACCTCCTCCACTGGCAAATTCATGTTTTGTGCTACTCTCCGCAAGAGGTCTTGATGGGCCCTGAGATCAATAGGCGGAGGACCAGAGGAGGATGTTCCTGCCACTGCCTCATCAGGAGAGGAGGGGGAGGAGAGGCCCGGTACCAACGGGTCCTGAGGTGGGTCATGGACCGGCGGAGCACCATCTGCATCAGGTGGAATCTCCGGGTCTGCAGATTGAAGTGGATCTTCGTCCGTGCCCGCGGGAGGAGGATGGCTTACAATCACTTCAGGAACCCTGTGCTCTGAGGGGCCGGAGTGCTGAGCCACAAGTGGGGCACCTTGGGCCTCGTGATATGCCCACGGAGTCCAAAAGGCCCATTGATGAGGACCTTGCTCCTGGCTTTGTGCCTCTGGATGGTGGCACGGAATATCAGATGCCCAGTCCTGGTGGTAAGAAGCACTCCCAGCCTGGGACGACATTGACATGTGTCTCGAAGGCCACGGCGGGGCCGAGAGACCCTGTTAGGGTACTGCTGTTCCTGACGTTCAGTCCCGGGGCGGTACCGGTGAGCGGTACCGGTCTTGTCAGTGCCATGAACGAGACCGGGACCTACTACCGTGCCGGTGCCGGGAGGTCGACCGGGATCTTGAGTCCCTGTGCCGGGAGTGACTGCGGGACGCACGACTAAGATCGGTACCGAGAGCCGGATCGGTATCAGGAGTATCTGTCCGGTGACAGAGATCTTGAAAGTCTCCGCGAGTACGACCGGTACTGCGATGGAGAGCGGTGCCGGGACTGCGAGCGGTGCTGGAATTGGGAACGGCAGGAGCGGGAATGTCTCCGAGACCGCGACCTGGAAAGACGTCTCTCCGGTGGACCGACGGAAGGAGGCCTTATCAGGGCCAGCTTGCCAATGGATTGGATAACCCGCACCGGTGGTGCCGGGGGTTGAGGCTGCATCGACTCCGTCAGCGCGATGAGCTCTCTTGCCATTGAGAAGGTCTCCGGCGTACAAGGGAGAGTGAGCTCGAACATAGCATGAGCCGGGGAGCTATGTGGCACCAGACTCAATGCAGTACCGGAATTGATGGTGCCGCGCTAGGAGGAGCTGCCAACTGCGTTGTCGGTGTTGGCGGTGCCGCAGCAGTTACCGGGGTCCGACAGATGGACTTTGATGTGTGCTCCTTCTGCGAGGATGGGGTCGGAGCAGTACGTCATTTCCCAGTCGGGGAAAGGGAGCAGTGCCGGGGAGCCGGTGCCGGCAGATGCTGGTGCCGGGAGTCCTTTTTGGTACTGGAGCGATCCGGTGCCGAAGGTGCGCTCCTCACTGACACAGGTTGGATGGACGGTGCCGGCACCGCCACCGCAGGACTAAGGGCCGATTCCATAAGGAGCTGCTTTAGTCGCAAGTCCCGCTCCTTCTTCGTTCTTGGCTTGAACAACTTGCAAATTCGGCACTTGTCTGTCAGGTGGGATTCTCCTAAGCATTTTAGGCAGCAGTCATGAGGATCCCCCACCGGCATCGGCTTCTGGCACACCGAGCAGGGATTAAATCCCGGTGCCTTGGGCATGAGCCCACACCGGGTCAGAGGAAAGGGGGCTACTCCCCAAATCCCCCGCTTAACTATATACACTAACTATTAAAATACGTACTAAAATTAACTATAACTACAAGAACTTGAACTATATACATGATAAAGAGTAAATAACTACAAGAAGCTAGGGATATGGAGGTCAGCAAAGCCACTCTCCACTGTTCCAACGACCGTCACGGGCGGTAAGAAGGAACTGAGGGGCGGATGGGTCGGGAGCAGGGGCGGCTCTAGGCACCAGCGGGCCAGCGCCGCTGGGGCGGCATCCTGGGAGGCGGCATTTGGCTCGGTGGAGCTCGCGGCATGCCTGCGGCAGGTCCACGGAGCCGGGGCGAGCGGACCTGCGCAGTCATGCCTGCGGCGGGTCCCGTCTTCCCGCGGCTCGGTTGAGCTCCGCAGGCATGACCGCGGCAGGTCCGCTCGTCCGGGCTCCGGTGGACCTGCCGCAGGCATGCCGGCGGAGCTCCACGAGCCAAATGCCGCCCTCCCCAGGATGCCGGAGCCGCGGGAAGAGGACCCGCCGCGGGACTGGGAAGGCGGCGCAGCGCTCCGCTGCTTGGGGCAGCCTACTTTGTAGAGCCGCCCCTGGTCGGGAGGGGTATATATCCGGTGCTATAGCGGTGCTGACCCACCGAGTGTTGCTAGGGTAAAAATCTTCCGACAAGCACGCACACTTACTGGAATGGATATGAGCAAGCACTCAAAGAAGATCTATATTTACCCTGAGGATATGACCCCTACTAGGGACAATAATGAACTGAGAGACCTCCCAAGGGCTTTGTTAGGCATCCCAGATGTTTCCTTCAGGCACTTACAGATTCTGGGTGGTTTAATGTTTCCTCACCTGTGCAGGGAGATCTCAGGATCTCTCTTTCCTCTGAACCTTGGAGGTCTGGGACGCATGGCTCTTCCCCTTGTTCCAGCTGGGAGATCACATCACGCTGGAAAACTAGAAACCCTGCTCAGATGAAAGAAAACAAAGGAGTTCAGTTGATTTCATAAGACTTGGGCATAAAAAAACATTCTATTACTTTAACTTCAGTGCTTAGTGTGACCTGGTGCGGCAGGGGCAGTTCTCACTGAAAATGCCAAAGTTAGGGCAGGCTGAAAAAGGGAGAGCAGATGCTCCCAAAAATGGTGGTTAACACTGAAGTTAAACTCACCGACCAGTCACAAACACGGGTTATCGAGAAGCTGAAAAAAGAAATCACGCAGCCCCCTTTATTGCATCCCAGTTCTCTGACTCCTAATCAGCAGCGAGGTCCAGTACAGTGAGAGGTTATTTAAAAACTCTGCTCACATAAACAAAGTGTTCTTCTGACCCCAAAGGGTCAGCCACATCACCAGGTCAGTATAGGTTTGGATATTACCCAAAATTCCATCCTTCCAGACAATCCTTTAGCATCTAAACTAAAGGTTTAAAGGAAAGAAAGACAGAAAGAAGTTAAATGGGAAAGCAGTCAGATACATTCCAAAATGGATATATCAGGTTCTTAGCAGTATTGGTGAGTTGCTGGCTTGAAAGTCTGTCTGGAACACATCCACAGATTGGATGGGTCATTCAGTCCTTTGTTCCAGGGTTCAGTTTGTAGAGAAGGTGCTCCAGAGGTAGGAAGGGGGATTGAAGACAAAATGGAGATGATGCAGCTGCCCTTTACATTCCTTTTGCCGTGTGGCTTGTACTTCCTGTGTCCCAAACACAAGCTTCACAGCACGTGACATGGAAAAGCCTTGGAGTTCTCATTACACAGGCATACCCGGCATGTCTTGCTGACTCAATAGGTGTATCCCCTTGGTCCTTTCCATGGGCTCATTGTACGGCTGATGACCCTCAATGGGCCATCAAACAGGCTAGGCAGTGTTGATGCTAATATGTCTGGGGGTGTCACCCAGAAACACTGCACCAGTCTGGAAATACAGATATACCCTACATATCTATAACACACAATACAAAGGTGATACAAACATAGAAACAAAATTATCATACGTGGAAAATCATAACATTTTCACTGACACCTGGCATGGCATATCTAGCACGATTCATTGCAATTTTATCAGATTATAATATTATTTTATTATTAATACCAAAGTGTCTCACAATTCCATCCAGTGTCACACTTGGTAAACCAGTGAATTTCCAGGACTAGTTCCCCAGGTCCTTGAAGATGCCGAACACTGTGCTTATGAGGGATTGAAATACCCACATATCTGCTGGGAACACACACTCAGACACTGTGTCAGTCTACACCCCTATGTTCACTCTTCTAGAAAATTATGATCAATTTTGTACACAGTATGGCTTGTGAGGTATCATTTGAAAACGCATAATCTACTGAATATTATCCTCCTGTTAAAATGTGTAGTAACACTGTATGTAAAGTTATGAGATTTTACTGTATGATATTACTGAAAAAGTTACAATTCTGGGGAACACCCACAGAGCAGTTCCTCAGAGACAGCAAGGCAAACAGCTGGTCAAACAGCCAGTCTCCTGCAGGGGGAAGGTGTGAAGACATTTACATTCCATCACAGGGACCTCTTGAAGCTGTTGTGGAAAACGACCACATGACTGATTTTGAATCAGCTCAGCCTGAGGCTCTTTTCTTGGTTAAAAGTGCGCAGGGGGCAACAGCTATTGGAATACTGTCCCCCTGAGCTAAAAATCACACAAGCCTTTTAAAGCTTAAAACCCCAAACAATGACATATACGTTGCACGTTAATTTCCTTATTTGGAATATATTGCAAAATATGATGCAGGTCAAAAGCAAGCTGAACAATCAGTTTCCCATATTCGGCCTTTCCTGTTATCGTTATCACACCTGGTGATATGGGAGCAAGACTCTGCATGTCTCAAGAAATGTCACTACCAACCTAGGCCATTTTCACATGCTGGGGTGCAATCCAGAGCAGTGAGGAGTTGTGTCATCTGTAATCCTGGGTGAGATTCAGTGTTCTGCTGCTGGAGATCCCCTGTCTGGATACTCCCAGCCAGCATTCAAGGATGCACCGAGAGGTTCAGAGACAGAGAAAGTGTCCTGGGGAAGCTGGGAACAGGAAGCATGGGCTGGTGGGGTTCAGTGGAGAAAGGGAACAGGAAGGGCAGGGATATCACTGAATGCAGGATCTCAGCAGTACTGGATGACAGGATAGCACATAGTGCATCCCATTGGAAAACATAATCCCAACTATACATACAGAATGATGGGGTCTAAATTAGCTGCTTCCACTCGAGAGATGGATCTTGGAATCACTGTGGATAGTTCTCTGAAAACATCCACTCAATGTGCAGCAGCAGTGAAAAAAAGCGAACAATGTTGGAAATAATTAAGAAAGGGATAGATACGACAGAAAATATCATATATCATATTTGTAAAACAGCAAATGATACACCCACATCTTGAATACTGCATGCAGATGTTGTTGCCCCATCTCAAAAAAAAAGATATATTGGAATTGGAAAAAGTTCAGAAAAGGGCAACAAAAATGATTAGGGGTATGGAACCGTTATGCCAGACCTAACCCCCAGTTTCACTTGAGCAAACAGGAGCTATTTGACACTGTGCGATACGGCTCCTGTGCTCTGTTCCCAAAGTGTTCTGCAGCAGGGAGGGTCTGTGGCAGTGTGTGTGTGTCACTGGCATATTGGGGTGATGCAGAAACAGGACAGAGTATAGGTGGCATTGTGGGGCTGGCGTGAACTTTATCTTTCATTTCCCCTTCCAAGAACCGAGGGGACAGGAACCCTTACCCAGCGAGGTCACAGTCTCATAGTTCTCATGCATGACATCCCAGTAGAGGACTCTCTGAGTGGGGTCCAGCAGAGCCCACTCTTCCCTGGTGAAATGCACAGCCAACTCCTCGAAGGTCACCAGCCCCTGAAAGAGCAAGAGTCCAACACTCAGAATCTCTTTCCCCACTCACAGCCCCACTATTTGTGGCAGAGAGGAGCCAATCAAATGGAAGCTCTGGGTGGATCGCAGTCAACAAAGTCCCACCCCCACCCTGCTCAGCGTATCCAGCAAATACCAGGGTGAGGGGACGAAGAGAGAGCCCCTTGTCTCTCCCAGCAGATCCATCACACACCTACTAGCCACCGACTGATACAGGAGATGGAGCCCTAGCAGGGTCAGGGAGAGCTCCTGGTAGGAAGCCAATAACCTCCCCATTGTGAGGAGCCGGATATGAAGGGAGGCAGCTCCAATAAGCCTGACTCATGGGTGCCCCCTTCATATCTCACAGCAGCCGCTGGTTAGTGAGCTCAGGCTCCAACACTGGGAGTCTGGTCAGTTTGACTAGCTCCATGTAGGTGGGCTATTTTCTCTCTTCACAAATTAGGGCATTTCCACCTCCCAACCTCCTGGGTCTGTTCCTAGAATCTAGGGCACTTATTAAATAACTCCCAGCAGGTTTGCCACACCCTGGCCTCCTCCTTTCTCCACGCTGTGAATTTCCTGCCCCGCTCCAACCTCCAGACCAGACTGTGCAAACCTTCCCATCTCCGGTGTATTTGCTGTCCCTCTCCTCCAGCAGGAACCCACCAGCAACCCCCCAATAATCTCTACCTGAGTTGGCTCCACTGCAGCCATTTCTCTTCCCTGTCCCACGCCAGGCTGGGATGAGCTGGAGCAAAACATGGACGTCATTCTGCAGCCTGTCTGGGGGAGAAGGGCAGTTGTGGGCGTTTCAGAACCAGTTTTAGTTAATTTCACATCAGAATTCCCCCAGGCCCCTTCCCTGCAGACAGACACCCTAGATTCTGCCATGCTGGGAAATGCTCAGTCTGTTTATTACAATGTAGATCTGGCCCCTCCTGCCATGCTAAGCCCAGACACATTTTTTACCTCCCTTCTCACTGCCCTCACCCCCTAACAAAGTCTCTGAACACAAGGCTAGAAAAGAGCAGAACCAAAGGAGTCACTGTGGGGGATTCCCAGGACACTGACCCCACGGCAGCCACACCCCAGCAGGGGAATATGGAGTCAGGAACTGGCTTTTCCTCTCTCTGATCCCTGTTTTGTTCACTGGAAAGTGGTTCTGCCCAGGATGCAGCAATACATGTGTCTGGGTTCAGAAATCTCTCCCCCTCATTTCTCCCACTGCCCCTTTCAGTCTCTCCTTCCCTGTCCTCTCCCTGCCCCTCTGGGCTGGGACAGTCCCATTCCTGGGGCTTTGCTC
The DNA here is from genome assembly GCF_016161935.1 of Mauremys reevesii. Lineage (NCBI taxonomy): Eukaryota > Metazoa > Chordata > Testudines > Geoemydidae > Mauremys > Mauremys reevesii. The sequence continues at coordinate 29,075,336 of NC_052636.1, read as the reverse complement.
TCCCATGGCTGGGTTTTCTACTGGCAATTACTAATGGGAGGAGAAATAGGGAGGGGCTTTTTGTGCAGATTCACTTTCTTGCCAGTCCCCAGCACTTTCCCTGAGGTCTTTCAGTTACCTGGAGACTCTGGCTCAGAATTTAGTATTAACAGGGCCCAGGGCTGCCCTAGGGGGCTAGGACCAGCTGGAGAAAGTCATCCCCTGGGCCAGGCAGAGAAGCAGCTTTAATTAAGGTCACTTCCCAGCACAGAACCCCACTGGGGGAGCAGCAGCTGCTAAGCCTGGTTTCCCAGATCACAACAGAGGCTGCAGCGTCTGACCCAGGAAGCTGAACCCCAGTATCCTGAGCAGAGAGGGACAGAGCGTTTGAGCAGCTTCCCTCCTTTAGCTCTCTGGGGAGAGCAGCTAATGAGAGCCCCTCCTCACAGGGAGAATTGCTGATCTCATTAGCCCCACTGTCCATCCGGAGTCACTCCTTGTCTTTCCATACAGTGACTCTGGATTAACAATGGTCTCAATGAAACCAGAGTTCAGAAACAATGAGTCCAGAACGCTGTGGAAGAGGCCATTGTGCGGCAGCGCTGACCCCCTTCCCACCTCCCTCATCCCCCAGATCCAGGACAAGGACTGGACAATGGACTGGACAATCTAGGACAATGGAACTGGAAGTTCCTGCAGTTTTCAAGAGGGGAGAAGAGCAAAAATCTGTGATTTCACCTCACAGTGTCTGATAAGTGGCTAGAAAGTTATCACAGTGACTGGGCCAGGCCGGGGAATGCCGGGCAGTGCTTGGAGCCAGGATTCTGGCATAAGCTAATCAGGGAGAAGAAGCGAGGTCAGGAGCAGCCCCCAGAGCCCCAGCCAGCCCCCCCCCCAGATACTCCCTGGGACCCAGCCCCCAGAGTCCCTGGCCAGGGACCTCAGATACCCCTCAGAGCCCCACCGGCCAGAGAACCCCCACCAGACCTTCATTGCCAGTTTGGGAATCCCAAAGGGTTCCCCCCACCAAGAGACCCCAACAGCCGAAGACCCCCAAAGGGACCCCACTGGGAACTCAGTCCCTCACTGCCTGACTAGGATCCCCCGCCCTCCAGCAGGATCTGCCCTGCCCTTTGCCTGGCACCCCCTCCTCCCCTGCGGGATCCTGGTGCTTTACAGGGGCACCCCTGGCCTAGCGCCGGGATTCTCCCACACACACTCTGTGCACTGGGCATGGCAGCGATCCCAGGAGTCTGCGGGGAAGCCCAGACAGAGCCCTGGCACAGCACCAGGCTCCTCTAATCCCCTGTCCCGCTTCCCCAGAGACGCCCACCCGGCTGTTCTGCAGCCAACAGGCCCCCAGCGATACCCACCTCCAGGACCCACAGCCTCAGGGCTGAGCACATCACAACCACCCCCTGAAACCCCAAATCTCCAGAACCCACCAACCTCACTAGGGTACCCCCTGCCCAGCCACCCAGAGGCCTCCCCCTACCACAATCCCCCTTCAGCTGCTATCTCCCCACAGCCCCACCCCACCCAGCAACACTGTTACCTCACAGTGCCTGAGAAGTGGATAGAAAGTGACCACCGCCCCCTGCTGGCCAGTCACACAGGCAGAGGGAGCCCTGGGGGATGTCTCTTGAACAGGAGAATGGAAGGCCTGGAGGGACAAAATAGGTAAAAAATGTCCATGGCCTGTCACTAGCAAATAATGGCCACCCTGGATCCACCCCAGAGGTGGCTGCATCTTTGCACTGTGGGAAGCAACCCCTCACAGAGGCCATTTGCCATGGGGTTTGCGATACTTCTCAACTCACACTGCGTATTTGATAACACAAGAGAAAAACATCAAGATCTGAGGGGATTTTATATCGCTGTTAACAGTGATGAGCTGCCAAAGTCTTAACAACGGGTTCCCTATAAAAAGTTCTGATTTAACAACAGGTTCCCTATAAAAAGTTCTGATTTAAGGGATGTGTGACAGCATGTATTTTTTGTACCAATAGGGTTACCATACGTCCATATTTTCCCAGGAGGTGATTAAGAACCGAAAAGCCTGACATGTCCAGGAAAATACAGATGTATTTTAACCCTACCTAAAGTTCTTTTTTAAAAAGATGGGGCTGAACTAGAACTGAGCTCCGTTTCACATGTGTGGGTGGTGATCAGGGACAGTCTCAATTTTTGGGTCTTTTTCTTATATAGGCTCCTATTACCCCTCACCCCCGTCCCGATTTTTCACACTTGCTGTCTGGTCACTCTAGGGTGTGCACATGTGTGGGTCCCAGCTGCTCCTGCCCCCTCATTAAAGCAGGTGTGCAGGGTTACTGCCCTGGGAACTGCAGGGCACCAGTGGATGTGGGGCTGGCTGCTGGAGGCAGGGAGTGACACGGGCTGGCTGTGGGCAGGTGATGCAGACGGGCGGGCTGCAGGTGGCTGTGGGCAGAGGCTGGCTGCAGGCAGGGGGTGGCTGTGGCAAGGGCTGGCTGCAGGCAGAGGGCGGCTGTGGGCAGGGGCTGGCTGCGGGTGGCTGTGGGCCGGGGATGGGGCGGCTGTGGGCAGGGGCTGGCTGCGGGTGGCTGTGGGCAGGGGGGTGGCTGGGGGCAGGGGCGGGATGTGGGCAGGGGCTGGCTGCGGGTTACTGTGGGGAGGGGTGGGGGAGGGGGCAGCTGTGGGCAGGGGTGGGGCAGGGGTGGCTGGGGCAGGGGTGGCTGGGGGTAGGGTTGGCTGGGGGCAGGGGCTGGCTGCGGGTAGAGGCGGCTGTGGGCAGGGGTGGGGCAGGGGTGGCTGTGGGCAGGGGCTGGCTGGGGGCAGGGGCTGGCTGGGGCTGGCTGGGGGCAGGGGACAGGGGCAGCTGGGGGCAGGGGTGGCTGGGGCAGGGGCAGCTGGGGCTGGTGACAGGGGCTGCAGGCAGGGGCTGGTGGCAGGGCAGGGGTGCAATGGGGGCAGGGCAGGGGTGCAGATGGGGCTGGGGCAGGGGTGCAATGGGGGTGGCAGGGCAGGGGTGCAGACAGGGGCTGGGGCAGGGCAGGGGTGCAATGGGGGTGGCAGGGCAGGGGTGCAGACAGGGGCTGTGGGTGGGGGTGCAATGGGGGTAGTGCAGGGGTGCAGACAGGGGCAGGGGCAGGGCAGGGGTACAATGGGGGCGGCAGGGCAGGGGATGCAATGGGGTTGGCAGGGCAGGGGGTGCAGACAGGGGCTGGGGCAGGGCAGGGGTGCAATGGGGCGGCAGGGCAGGGGTGCAGGCAGGGGCAGGGGTGCAGACAGGGGCTGGGGGCAGGGGGTGCAATGGGGTGGCAGGGCAGCGGGTGCAGACAGGGGCTGGGGAGGTGACAGGGGCTGGCTGCAGCGGGGTGCAGACAGGGGCTGGGGGCAGGGCAGGGGTGCAATGGGGGTGGCAGGGCAGGGGTGCAATGGGGCAGGGCAGGGGTGCAGACAGGGGCTGGGGGCAGGGCAGGGGTGCAATGGGGGCAGGGCAGGGGTGCAGACAGGGGCTGGGGAGGGGTTTCAGGGGCTGGCTGCGGCAGGGGGCTGCAGGCAGGGGGCTCTGGGCGGGGGAGGGTTGCAGACACTCACACGTGGGGGGGGGCTGGGAGCAGCAGGAGGCAGCCGGGCACCCACCAGGCAGCAGCAGGAGCCCCAGGGCCAGAGCTCCAAAGAGCAGGAGCAGCAGCAGGGCCAGGAGGCAGCTCACATGGCTCTCGCAGCGCAGCGCCCCCCGGCGGCCGGGAGGAGGAATTACAGCCTTCCCAGCCAGAGCCCATCCAAGCTTCCCTCGCAGGGAAGCCAGTTAACAAGTGGTTCTAAAACCGCTTCTAAATTTAACAACGGGTTCGTGTGAACCGGCTCCAGCTCACCCCTGGCTGTTAACGAACTAGTGGAAAAGGGGGACTGTTGGACTGGATTTTATACGACTGTCCAATACATAAACACAAAGTGATGGTTCCCCCCACCCCCACCATTGCCATGGGCAGCAGGAAGCCCTTTGAGGAGCTGATTGAAAGGGCAAGGGAGGGGGAGGGGGAGCTGAAAGGTCCCTGGATGAGCGAAGGGGGCAGCAGTGGGGGATGGGCGGGTGACTGGCAACTGATGGTTGGGGGTACCTGTGTTGGTAGTTAGGGGGCAACAACTGGGATTGGGAAACTGGGGTCTGGGCAGTCCCCATGGGGGACACGTGCGCCTCCCTTCCCTGCCCTGGCAGAGACCCGGCATCTCATAGAATATCAGGGCTGGAAGGGACCTCAGGAGGTTTCTAGCCCAACCCCCTGCTCAAAGCAGGGCCAATCCCCAACTAAATCCCCAAATGGCCCCCGCAAGGAGTCAGCTCCCAGCCCTGGGTTTAGCAGGCCAGTGCTCCAACCACTGAGCCATCCCACCCCACTCCAGGGGCAGTCATGGGCTGGGGAATGACTCAGGGCAACAATTTCCCACCTACACAAGGAGAAATCGCTGCAGATCAAACGGGTGGGAAAATGCCCCTCACTAGAGAAGATTTTAAACTGACGTTTGAGACTCATGGGGAGAACGGGGGAAATCGGGGGGGACGGGAGAGCTGATCATTGGAGGGGAAAGGGGCCAAATCGCCCCAGATTTTATAGCCCGTGTGAGTCACTGAGAGAGAAAAGGGGCAGAACTGGAGAGAATTTGTATCGGGGCGAGAGGCAAGTGGCACAAACAGGGACAGGATCCAATTAACCCCCTTCCCCGCCCGCCCGCCCGCCGCCCGCCACTTCCACCCCGGAATTTCCTGGCTGCACAGAGACAGTTCAAACCCCCGCATCCCACTGACCTTCCCCTACAACTCCAGCTTCTCCCTCCTGCCTGACACCCCATCTCCCCCACACCACAGGATCCCCTCCGCCAGGCCCCAGTCTCTGCCCCCAAATCCCACTGGGGCTGAGGCAGCTCTGAGGTTTCTCCCAGGTTCCCCGGGGCAGAGTCACTTTCCTGCCCAGCCCCAGTGCCCCCCCCCCCGGGGTCTCTCACTCCCCGGGGGGCTCCGTGGGAGGCTGGACACCAGGGATGCAGGACGGCAGGAATGGGGGTGACAGGCCTCCTGTTCCTCAGTCTCACGGCGGGACCGAGGGGGCTCGTCACTCTCCGGCTCGGGAGCGCTGGGAAGACCCGACCGTGGAGGGGCCGTCGCTGGGGGGGGGGGCGGCCCCGCGCAGGCGCTGAGCACGTCCTTATATCACTTCTGTGGCGGGAAAAGTGCTGAGGAGATGGAACGCTGAGGGCTGGTTTTGGCGGGAAAAACCGGTTTGGACTGGTTTGAGCCTGTTCCCTGATGGTAAACAAGTCCCCTCTCAGAGATGGAGTCCAGGGGTCAATAGTTCATATGCTCCAGATTGGATCTTATTTTAAAGCCAGTGATTTACTTCATAAACATCTTATTAACCAACTAATGGAACCTATTGAACAGTTTATACTTCTCACACCTAACAATGAGATTAAAAAAACCAAACACAGACAAACCTTATCGGTAACAGCTAATGTCCTAACTGGGAAATCAGCAGCGGTTTGTAGCGGGGGGAGCGCACAGTCTGAATGTGTATGACCCAACCCCAGCCCCCAGCCCCACATAGCAGTGGGGCTTGGCACTCTCTGTGCATTGGTGTGGTGGCTGAGTGGTTCACCAAGCAGTGACAATCCAAGGAGGCTCCCTGAGTCAGTCTCACTCCTGAGGAGATTCTGCACCAAAAAAATTCTGTGCACAATATTTTAAAATTCTGCTAATTTTATTTGTCAATAAATAAGTGTGGAGGCTCCAGCATGGCAATGGGGAGCACAGGCTGCTGGATGCACAGAGGTGGGAGCAGCAAAGAATCCTGTGGCACCTTATAGACTAACTGACGTTTTGCAGCATGAGCTTTCATGGGTGAATACCCACTTCGTCGGATGCAAGAGGTGGGAGATCACCCTGCAGCCCCCTCTCCCCTCCAGGGAAACAGACTTGGTGGTGAGGCTGCACCTCTCTGCTGCCTACTCCAGGAGCCCTAAAAAGACTCCCCAGAACTGCTCATGAGGGGCACATGTGCCTTCCCCTTGCTTCCCCATCAGAAAGTCAGAAAGCCTGAGCAGCTGGCCCCGGATGATTTGAAAGGGTCTGGGGGCTCCTGCCACCACTACCGGCAGTACAGCGGGACTAAAGTGGATTCCTGCCCACCCTCTCTCCGCACGGCGCACCACTCCCAGAAGCATCTGGCACATCCCTGCAGCCCCCGTGGGGCATGTCTCTCGCACGCTGCCCCCACCCCAAGTGCCAACTCTGCCATTGGAACTGCGGCAATGGGAGCTGCAGGGGTGGTGCCAGCAGGCAGTGGTGCCAGGAGACCCACGCCCCGGGCCTCCTCCATGTAGGAGTTGCTGCCAGATGGGGTGTGGGTCACTCGGGAGCTGCCCAAGATAGGTGCCACACCCCAACCCTCTGACACAGCCCAGATCCCACAACCCGCCCACACCCAAACTCCCTCCCAGAGCCCACCACTGCCCCCAACTCCTGCCTCAGCCCAGAGCCCACATCCAAACTCCCTCCCAGGGTCCACCCCCCGCCTCCCCTGCACCCCAACCCCTGCCCATCCCAGAGCCTGCACCTCATGTACCCAAACTCCCTCCCACAGCTTTGGGGCGAGAAAGACGGGCAGGACTTGGACCATTCTGGGCATCACCAAAAGTTATATAAACCTGGTGACGCTGAGCTGGAGCCCTAGTCACTGCACATCTCTCTCCTTACACAGGGGGACTCCGTGGGGGCAGGGCGCTGCTGGGGGTTTATTCCGTCCTTTAATGGCTGTGGAAGGGGGAACAGGGAGAGAATTTGCTCCTCTGTTCTCTGCGGAACACGTGCAGGCAGCGGGATTATCTCCAGGGCTGTAACAAAACACAAGCTAGCAGAGGGGGGGAAGGGATTTCCTGCAGGATCTATTCCCAGTGCAGCTCCCAAGCTGTGCCCTGGCGAGCTGTGCCCAGGGGATTTAGATGCTTTATGTAAGGGGACTGTTGCCCCTTATTAACATTCAGTGGGGTGTTTGGTTGCTAGCGCCCAGCACTAAAGGAGGGGTCGATGGGAAATCAGGAGCCTGAGACTGACAGTCCCCAGGAACAATGTGGAGAGGCCAGTGCTCCAGGGCAGCCTGATTGACAGGGCGGGCAGGCTATTCAAGGAGTCAGGAGGCCAGGGGGGTCCCGTCCTCCCTGTGAGCTGGAATTGTCTGAGTCACATGGAGTGGGGCCGAGCTAAGGAGAGAGCAGGGGACCCAAGCTGAGCTGATGGTAGCAGAGCTGCAGCCCCAAAGCCAGAGCACAGCCCAGAGAGAGCAGCCCTGCCCTGGGAGCAGAGCTGTAACAACTGGAGCCAGAGAGGCCAGACAAGCAGCCCAGGGAGCTGAAGGCAGAGCAGCAGCAGCAGCCGTGCTGAGGCAGAGCGGAGCTGGAGCAGTCCGGAGCTGGGTGCGGTGAGCAGCTGGGGAGAGCGAGGGGGACCCTGGGCAGTGGGCCCAGCACAGGGAGACGCCTCAGCCAAGAGGCCCTGCAGGCCAGACTTGGAGGGGGATCGTAACCCTGACAGGGCGGGGGTGATGCTGCGGAGAAGGGTCCTGCCACCCAGAGCTGAGAGTGTGTGGCCACCGCCAGAGCAAGTGTCCAACCTGCAGCGTCCCTGCAGCACAGCCAGGGCCTGAGGAGGTGGCCTGGGACCTACAAGGAACAGACTGTGAAGTGCCCTGATGTCCAGAGACACTTTTTGTGATGGTCCCTGCCCCAGAGCGGGGTGATGTGTTTTCCTTTAACCTTTCCCATTTTTTCTTATTTTTTAAATTTGATTGTTAAATAACTTGTATTTGCTTTAAATTGTATGATGTGATCAGTGGGTCAGGGAGGTGCGCAGTGCAAAGAGAGGGACACCTTAGCCCCTGTCCTGGGTGACCACAGAAGGGTTGGGGGTTGAGCCCCCCAGGAATCCTGGGCCCAGCCTTGTTGGGGTTACGAGGACTCTGCCAGACAGGAGAGTGGCAGGGGAGTCCTCAAGGGCAGGGAGGCCTCTCGGTAAAGGAAGTGGGAGTGAGGACTCAGATCCTTTGCCAGCCCACTTCACCGGGGTAGTGCAGAAGCCAGGAAAGTTCCCCACAATAGCAGGACCATTCCCCCACTTACATCTAGATACAGTACCAGGCACATAGGAGGATTTCCCCTTCTGAGTCATGGAAGCAGAAATTGACTTTTCCTTTCCAGATTTAGCTAATGTTCAGAAAGAGACTCTAACACCTGCCTTCCAGATCTGAACACCTCAACATTCAGGAGTGCTCAAGCTCAATTTGGGCAGCTGTTACTTCATTTCTCCCAAATCAAATATACTGATCCACTGTCATTTGCTGTAGAAAAAGTAGGATAAAATTGAGCAAGAAATGCTTCCCAGGGGTTATTAGAACTGGAGTTGCTATTTTCAACAGTGATTGCCATTTTTTTTCTAGTTTTGTTTGTTTGAAAGGAAGACAGTGATATTGCATTGGCAAATTCCCTATAGAAACAAAGAATAATAAAGGCACCTCAACTTTTCCTCATTTATGGAGGAAAGTCTTATAATATGCATCCAGGTATCCTCCAATCACACAAGCTGAAAATTGTTCCATTTTACTGCAGTTCTGTAACCATATGGGAACCAATCCTGTCTGTGTTCTGTGCACATCCAAAATTCCTGCTGAATGACCCATCCTGGGAGCGAGTTACCAGTGACCCAGGGCTGGGGTGGAAGGAGGGTGCAGGTGGGGGGTAGCACCCAGGCCTGGGGCGGCAGGGGGTGTGTGGGTTGGGGAGCATTGTTGGGGGGGAAGGGAAGAGCCCAGATCTGGGGCAGCACAGGATGTGCGGGGGAGCCCAGGGCTGGAATGGCAGGGGGGTGTGGGTGGGGGGGGAAGAGCCCAGGGGTGGGGTGGCAGGGGGAAGCAGGTGTGGGGAGGCCCAGAGCTGCGGCGGCAGCGGGTGCAGGGGGGGGGGAGCCCAGGGCCTGGGCAGCAGGAGGGTGTGAGGGTGTAGCAATAAATGAAGCCAAGTCCGTCAGTCTGTTCTGGTGGAGCGCCCCAAGCGGGGGGTTTCCACATCCTTTTATTATAATGGTTACATAAATCATTCTATTATGCGCATGTGCAACCCCAATCCAACTCCTCGCCCCCTCCCCTGATTGGTGCTTTATGCATTGCGTGTTCCAGTGGTACGCACCTGGTCGGCACTTAATCTGTGTGTCTCCTGATCGAGTGTGGGGGGGTGGGAACCCCTTCAGCCGCTCTAAATCCGGGGGCGGTTTTCCAACCCCCTTAGTGCTTGAGAAGTGTAAAGTTCCTACATGAGGGGGAGCCCAGGGCTGGGATGGGGGCAGCCAAAAATTTTTTTGCTTAGGGCGGCAAAAAACCTAGAGCCGACCCTGCCTCCACGCACTGTGAAGTAGGTAGGAGCGGATCATTATGATCCCTACTTGAAAGAGGGAGAAGCTGAGGCTGAGAAAGGAGAATTGAGTTGTCTGAGGTCACACAGCCAGTCAGTGGCAGAGTTGGGAATAGGACCCAAGAGGCCTGATTTTCAAACTAACCATCGGATCTTCAATGTCAGACACTGAATGACCTGAATAAAGTGCTCTCAGATGAGCTCCAGACCAACAACAGTGCACAGGAATTATACAGCAAGTATTTGAGGAGAACTGCAAGGTTAGAGAGAATCATGAACTGCTCAGAGACAATTAATGCAGAGAAGCAGCAAAATTCATCAAACATAGAACTGGTTCTGACTTATTTCCTTGGTCTTAAAAGAGAACAAGGACCTGGGTCTCCTCCCTGTCAATAACCCCCTGCTCAGCCAATCAGGGTAGAGACTGAGGACGGGAGGCTGAGGGTTCCTCCCCAGAGAGCCCAAAGGATGGCCCAGGTCACTGGTGGGGATCACTGCCCAAGCACTATTTCAGCCCCACATTTTTGGGTGGACCTCCCACAGTGGGAGCTGCAGAGCCCTCCCCCGCAACACACATACACCCCCCCCCCTCTCCTGCTGTTGGGAAGGGAACAGGAGAAAGGACAAAAGAAGCAAAAGACAAAGAGAAAGGAGGGAGGGATGGAGGAAAAGCGGAAACAAAAAGGACAAACCCCAATGTCCCCAGTGATTCTAAGGGACAGAATCCCAGGTGCGCAATAAACTTCTGCCTCCTTAAGCTCGAGTTTTCCATGCCCAGAATTCAACTGTCACCAGATGGATCAGACTGAACAGGTTTCAAACCTCCAAGAGGCTCTTACCTTCTAAACAGGGACGGCTGTTTTCTAGTAAAATCACTAAAAGGGAAGGAGAAAACTCAAAAGAGGTTCCTCCTGGCGCTCACGTCCGTGAACCCGAATACTCCCTCAGTCCTCAAAGAGAGACCTGGAAAAGGAGACTTGCGGAAGCAAAGCCACAGGGGTCTCTGAGGTTTCCCTGGCCCCTCACCCCTGTCCTGCCTGGCTGATGTCAGCATCTCTCTGTGAGGTCACCACATCCCCTCCACCTTGGACCAATAGGCTGAGGTCCTGCAAAAGGCCTTTGTGATGTCACTGCCACACCCCTCCCTTGCTGTGCCAATGTCCTGCCCCTGGCCGGGCACTGTGGAGGTTTGAACTACTCCCTGTGGGTCACCCCACTCAAGGAGCGTTCGTTCTAGGCAGCAAGCCGGCTAGACAGGGAAACATCAGACGCTGCTCCCAATGCTACTCTCAGTTTTTCAGCAATGAGTCAACTTTATGGCCAGAAGAGACCATTAGAGCATCTAATCTTACCCCCTGCATATCACAGGCCTCCTGTATGACACAATAGTGATCTTATTATGCAGGGTCCACCCCTCCCTCACTGTGAATAGTACATGAACCAGCCTTGTAATGGAGCTGAGATTTCCCAAAAACTTCAAGCAAAATACACCAGTTTCATAAAACAGATTTATTAACTACGGAAAGATGGAGTTTTAAGGATTATAAGTGGTAGGCATAAAAGATCAAAGTAAGTTACCATGGAAATTAAAGATAAATTCACAATCTAAACTTTACACCTTATTACGCTAGGCCGTAGTTCAGTTATGCCACAGGAAGGCTTAATGGTCGAGCTGTAGTGCATGCTGGGCAGGCTTAAGGCCGGGCTCCCCATGGCAGGAGAGAAGAAGACGACTTTGCTCACAGGCAGTGCCCTGCCCCCACTCCCAAGTCATTAATGGCTTCCCCAGGTCAGCCAGAATGGAGCAGCGGTTTTCACTGCACCAAGTCCACTTATGGCTTACAGGCAACTCCCAGACTCACCATCTCGGCCAGAAAGGAGCCCACTCAGCCTCGCCATTGCTGCTTTTCCTTCCCCCCAGAACCCCGCTTCTCCTGGGCTGCAAGGAGCCACCCCTGGGAAGCCAAGACGCAGGCACAGGATTCTGCCTCCCAGCAGCCAACCGCACCTCCTCAGGCTTGGCAGAACGAATGGTGACGCTCTACTAACCCCACTTAGCTGCACTGAGGCGCTTAGCTTCTGCCCTGCCTTCCTCAGCTCGACTTTCCTCTTTTGCCCCATTCCTGCCTCACTTCCTCCTTTGGCAAGTCACGCAGAGGAGGCCAGCAGGAGGAGCCGGCCTCCACCGGCCAACCTCCAACAGCAGAGGAGGCCAAGCCACAAGCCTCCAAAAGGTAACACGCCGCACTCCTCTAGGTTCTCCAGCCTGATGCCAAGGTGCTTTCTCCACTGCTGTCAGCACCCTCTGTCATGCAGGGGTTGGAGTTATCCCATGGACAGGCCAATAGGAGAAGGAGGAGACCTTCCTGAACAGCAAGGGGATCTGGGAAAAGGAAGCCAGCATATTTCTGCCTGGTTTTGAACCAGGGACCTTTTGCATGTTAGGCAAATGTGATAACCACTACACTAGAGAAACTCCATCTGCTTGGCTCTTGCTCACCCTGGCACAGACCGATGGACAAACCTGGAGAAAGTGGTGGCAGCCCTTCGATGGGTCAGCTGGCAGAGCAGAGGACTGGAGCGGGCACTCAGGAAGTCGTCCTTATGTCACCCTTGTGACTCCAGCTTGAGGGAGAGCTACTTTTTCTTCCCCTTGCTGACAAAGAGCAAGAGAAGAATGAAAGGTCAGGTGGGCCAGCTCGGTGCAGAAGCCCATGCTGTCTTTTCCTGCTGCATAGCCTGAAATGAGGGACTCATGGCAGTTAAAGGAACTGCTGCACTTTCAGAAAACATCCCACCCGTGCACAAAGGGGGATAGAAGAGCCTGTTAGTCTAGCACGCTCCCAACTGAACTACTTCAGCAGCTGCTCGGTTTCTTTTTGGCCTCCTGCTTTTCTGTCTGGGATGTTGTTGTCAGCTGTGGCACAGAAAAAGGACGTCATTGCGAGCGGCCCATGAAGACAAGATTCACTTTTGCCTTCCTTGCTCGGCTTTACTTGCTTCCTCACCCTATTCCTGCCTTAGTTCCTGGGTTACCTGAAGGCGATGGGGGGCCAGCAGTACCAGGAGGAAGTTGGGCAGCTAGACCCTGGTGACAAAAGTCCTGCCGCCACTTGCCACCTCACTCTCTTATCCCAGCGTCACATATTGGCCACCAGGGACTTGGGGCCCAGCAGCGCAATGGAAGGCAGTGGACAGAGCCACCCTCACCTTGAAGCTCCGGCTCATTAAACCACATCTTCAGTCGCTGATGGCCAATGAGAGACCGACATCGCTTGCTATTTTAGCACTTGGAAATGCCATTGGTCAGTCATTGGATCTCTGTAATGCTGTTACAGAACAAATGAACACAGAATCTCAGTGTGACATTCTATACCTTTGGGGGAGCGGCTGTAACCCCCATAATCCTCATTTTCATATCATTGTGATCTTACATATAGAGCATGACTTGTAAGGTATCAGGGAAAGGATATGATCTGCTGAAAGTCATTTCTCTACCCATAGATGTAGACCATTCATGCATAGGAAGTTATGAGAATTGTGCAGTGTGGTTGTCACTGTGCTGTAAGGTGGGGGAGTCAGCCAAATATTAGCTCCCCAGTGGCAACAGCAAGGAAAGTAACCAACACCCGGACAGGGTGTCAAACAACCCATCGACAGCCATTGCCCAGCAAGGGAGCTACAATGCAATGACTCACCTGCATGAGGACACCCCAGGGGAATTGCTCAGACTTGCTTGGAGAGACGCAGTGATGCTCACCTGACTCTGAAGGGGGGTACGGGGGGGCAAAGCCATGAGGGAAGAAAGGACATGATAAAAGGAGAGACATTTGCCAGGCTTTATCTCTCTCTGCCACCTGCGTCTACAGACACCCCCACACCAAGCAACTGAAGTGCTGATGAAAGGGGAGAGCCTGGCTGAAAAGCCCCCAGCCAGCCTGTGGTGAGAAGCATCTGAGTTTGTAAGGGTACTGAAAGGGTTAAGATCAGCTTAGTATTAAAAGCAATGAGGAGTCCGGTGGCACCTTAAGGACTAACAGATTTATTTGGGCATAAGCGTTCGTGGGTAAAAAGCCCACTTCTTCAGATGCATGGAGTGAAAATTGCAGATAGAGGCATAAATATAGATTGGAACACGAAGTGACGGGAGTTACCGTACAAGGGGAGAACCAGTGTTGAAGGCTAATTCAGTCAGGGTGGATGTGGTCCTCTCCCCAAAATTGATGGGGAGGTGTCAATACCAAGAGAGGGAAAATTGCTTTTGTCCTGAGCCAGCTACTCCCAGTCCTTATTCAAGGTCAAATTAATGGTGTTAAGTTTGCAAATCAATTGTAACTCTGCAATTTCTCTTTGAAGTCTGTTTTTGAAGTTTTTTTGAATGGCTACTTTGAATTGTTGGGTGTGAATGTGTAAACGTGCTATTGACTATACAAGTCCCATATGGTCTCGTGATCTGGATTCCTGGTTTTCACCCAGGTGGCCGGGGTTCAGTTCCCAGTGTGGGAACAATGGAGAGCTTTCACTCAGAGGGGAGGCAGGAAATGAAAGGAATAGGAAGGGATCCTGCCAGCAGGGGAGTTGGACAGTGTTGGGAGGGGACCCCAGAAGTGGGGGTGGGGCAGTGGTCTGGGGGGGGATGAGGGAAGGATCCCAGCTCTGTGGGAAGTCGACATTCTGGAGAGCACAGGCCTGGCATGGGGGGTGGGAAGAGTGAGTGTGTCCCTCTAAACTCACCACCGGCAGACTAGGCAGGCTTGGAAGAATTACGTATTTGTTGGTAAATGTCAATTTCTGTGTAAACACAGAACCCAATGGCAAAATCTTTCCATCGATAATAATCAAAACTAACAGATGGGCAGAGTAAGAAACATGTTGCTTGAGAACTTATCCTGTTCTAATCCTCTAGGGTTCCCTTTTGCCTTAGGCACCACCACATGGGCATTTCATATCCCTCCTCATTTTCACACAGACCCACAATTTCCTTTGCACAGATCCATGAACAGCAAAACCTCCCTGTGTCTATTGTCTGAGCCAGGGCATTCGATTCCACTGAAACCTTCTCTCCTGCAATGGCAATGGTCAGACAGAGGGAATGCGTCCACCTTCCCTCTGGCAATGAGATATTCACTCTCCTCTTCTTGCTGCTGTTGTTATTCCATGAGTCATCAAGGATGGAATAAAAAGCTGAGTTTACTCCAGGGTGAGGAAAGAACGGAGCCACCAACGCCCTCAAAAATCTCAGTGCCCAGAGAAAACCTGCCTCTGTTATTGGAATCACAGAGGTGCTGGCAATACAACCGGAAAAGGGACTGTCTGAATTGCCAAGGCAGGGAATGAACAATCAACAGCAACATCATTAACCACAAACACACACTAATCATGCTCCAGCCAGTAGGGAAATGGGCAGGAATTCTTGCTGTTCAGCCATGGCCACACGTACAGAGCTGCACAGCAGTGAGTGTGCTGGGGAAGCTGGTCTGAGCAAACAATTTGTAATGACCCTTCAGTGAGAACAGAACCAGAGTGTAGAAAGGCCCCTGTGTTAAGTGGTTGTGGCTGAGGCCTTAGGTAGCTGGGCTAGAAAACCATGGGTGTCTTTCTGTGAAGGTTTGATCCTTGCCAGCTAGGCAAGGCTGGTGTGTGGTGTCTCCATGGCTGTACTTTCAGCGTCTGATCACAACAGTGCCATAGGGAGCCAAGCCTAGACATATTCAGAGGCTAAGGCCAGGTCAATGTTTCAAACAGTGAGGCTATGCTGCTGCAGCTCAGTAATGGAGATGCTCTATGCCAGGGTTTCTCAAACGTCCTTTCACTGCAACCTCCTTCTGCCAAAATAACTTAATACATAGCCCTGGAAAGAGGGACCAAGCCCCCCCACTTGGTGGGGGGGAGAGTGCCAAAGACTGAGCCCCGGTGGGGGGAGGGCAAAACCAAAACCTGAGGGATTCAGCCCGGGGGGGGGCTCAGACTTTTGGCTTCAGCCCCAGGACCCAACAAGTCTAATGCCAGCCCTGGTGACCCCATTAAAACAGGGTCACGACCCACTTTACAGTCCTGACCCACAGCTTGAGAACCACTGCTCCATGCTGAGGGGGAGTTTTCCTGTTGGTATAGTCAATCCACTTCCCCAGGAGGTGGCAGCTCTGTCATAGGGAGAAGCTATATCAGTGGGTGTGCAAGCTGTGGTGTTTACCACATTTAAGAAGTTTAATCAAACCCCATTTTTAAAACCACCTGTGGTCTGGGAATGGCAAAGGAGCTCGATGAAGCAGGGTCTGTCCTTCAAAGTCCTGGAGACCACGATTCCATATTCCTGTTGTAATGGGGGTATAGCTCAGTGGTAGAGTGTTTGATTGCAGATCAAGTGGTCCTTTGTTCAAACCCAGGTGCCCTCTTGAAAAAAAATTTCATTTCCATTCTCCATTATGTTCAGGAGCTCCACCATACGAGGATGCTTGAAATGAATGTGAACACTCAACATTTTGCTGTCCAAATGCATAAAAACCTAGCAAACCTGTCCATCAGCTGAAATCAGTTCCAATCCTCTAAGTGTCTAGTTTATGTTTTCATCAATTAAACAAAGGTATCATTCCCTGAAGCAGAGCACAAGTTTGAAATACAGGCAGCATAGAGCCAATATTCATAATGTCAACTACAAAAAAATGATACACATCTAGAAAAAGCATCATTATATTCAGCCAATCAGAACCTCTCCATAGACCCCTTACACGACCACTTCCCTGTAATATTGGCTGCAAATATAGAACAGTGGTCACAATGGTCATCTATACAGTTACAGGTTATGTCAATAACATCACAGGAGGTGACACAGCATCTGTGAGTCTGATACTGGAATACTGCCTCCAGTTTTGGTGTCCTCATTTGAAAAAGATGTTGTGAAATTGGAGCTGGGGCAGCAAAGAGCCACCTAATGTTCTGAGGACTGGAAAAAATACCTTCTAGTGAGCTATTGAAAGAGCTCAACCTGATTAGCTTATCAAAAGAAGATTGAAAGGTGACTTAATTGAAATGCCTTAATGGAGAGAAAAGATTGGGTATTTAAGGGCTCTTTAATCTAGCAAAGAAAGGCATAAGAAGACCCAATGGCTGGAAGGTGAAGAAACACAAATTCATATTACAACTAAGGCACAAAAATTCAAACAGCGAGGATGATTCACCACAAGAACAAGCTACCAAGGAAAGTGGTGGATTCTCCATCTCCTGATGTCATTTAATGAAGACTAGATGCCTTTCTGGAATGTGTTTGCCTCAAAAGTAGGTATTGTGTCCTACAGGAGGCCTGTGATATGCAGAGGGTCAGATTAGATGCTCTAATGGTCTCTTCTGGCCATAAAGTCGACTCATTTCTGAAAAACTGAGTGTAGCATTGGGAGCAGTGTCTGATGTTTCCCTGTCTAGCCAGCTTGCTGCCTAGAACGAACGCTCCTTGAGTGGGGTGATCCACAGGGAGTAGCTCAAACCTGCAAAGTGCCTAGGCAGGGGCAGGACATTGGCACAGCAAGGGAGGGGTGTGGCAGTGACATCACAAAGGCCTTTTGCAGGACCTCAGACTATTGGTCAGAGGTGGTGGGGAGGTGGTGACCTCACAGAGAGATGCTGACATCAGCCAGGGGCGAGGGGCCAGGGAAACCTCAGAGACCCCTGTGGCTTTGCTTCAGCAAGTCTCCTTCTCCAGGTCTCTCTTTGAGGACTGAGAGAGTATTCGGGTTCACGGACGTGAGCGCCAGGAGGAACCTCTTGAGTTTTCTCCTTCCCTTTTAGTGATTTTACTAGAAAACAGCCGTCCCTGTTTAGAAGGTAAGAGCCTCCTGGAGGTTTGAAACCTGTTCAGTCTGATCCATCTGGTGACAGTTGAATTCTAGGCATGGAAGACACGAGCTTAAGGAGGCAGAACTTTATTCTGCACCTGGGATTTTGTCCCTTAGAATCACTGGGGACATTAGGGTTTGTTCTTTTTGCTTCCCATCTTCCTCCCTCCTCTTTTTCTCTTGCTTCCTTTGTCCTTTTACCTGTTCCCCTCCCAACACCAGGAGGGTGTGTGTGTGTGTGTGTGTGTTGCGGGGGAGTGCTCTGCAGCTCCCACTGTGGGAGGTCCACCCAAAAATATGGGGCTGAAATAGTGCTCGGGCAGTGATCCCCATCTATGACCTGGGCCATCCTTTGGGCTCTCTGGTGAGAACCCTCAGCCTCCCGTCCTCAGTCTCTATCCCTGATTGGCTGAGCAGGGGGTTATTGACAGGGACGAGACTCAGGTCCTTGTTGTTCTCTTTTAAGAGCAATGAAATAAGTCAGAACCAGTTCTATGTTTGATGAATTTTGCTGCTTCTCTGCATTAATGGTCTCTGAGGAGAACTGCAATGTTAGAGAGAATCGTGAACTGCTCAAATACTTGCTGAATAATTACTATCACTGTTGTTGGTCTGGAGCTCATCAGAGCACTTTATTCAGGTCATTCACTGTCTGAAATTCAAGATCCGATGGTAAGTTTGAAAATCAGGGCTCTTGGGTTCTATTCCCAACTCCGCCACTGGCTGGGTGTGTGACCTAAGACAAGTCAATTCTCCTTTCTCAGCCTTAGCTTCTCCTCTTTCGAGTAGGGATAATAATGATCTGCTCATACCTACCTCACGGTGCGTGGAGGCAGGGTCGGCTCTAGGTTTTTGCCGTTCCAAGCAAAAAAATGTTGGCTGCCCCCACCTCAGCCCTGGGGTCCCCGCCAGAGGAGCCTGCTGAGCCCTGGGCTTCCCACCCCCACAGCCCCTGCCACCCCAGCCCTGGGCTCCCCCGCCCCGACACCCTGTGCCAACAACATAGGTTTGTTCCCAGTCCGCCCAGGCTGAGCTGCTCCCGTTTATATTCCGTCTCCAGTCGGCACATGCCCAGAGAGGGTGAGGGGGTGTGGCCTCTTCAGCCCACATGGCGCAGTTAACCCTAGCAGTGCCAGGTCAGGGTGGATGCACCTCATCACAGACAGCATTTCCCAAATGTTGGGATTAGCTAGGAGATCTCTTCAGGAGTAACCTCCTGTAGGGACTGGGTCACAAATACCTTGGGAACCAAATACCTGGGCATTTTCCTAGTTCTGAATCACTTGCTGTGGAATTCTATCCCTGGATCATCTGAGACAATATTGACCTAAACAACTGAACTACCCTGTGCACTTACTTCGGTCAGTTGCACCCATTTGGGGTCTGCTGCTGTTCACCTTTTCAGAGTGGAGATTTAAACATACGACTGTTTCTTTGATAATATGTCCAACAGCTTGGAGTATTCTCTCCTGTTGACTGAACTGCATTTGAATTTTCTTCATGTCATCATGCAGGAATAGGGGGAAAAACAAACCTGAAGTAAAAAAATGGTAATTTGTCTGAAATTTCCCAAAAAATCTGAGCTGCATTCTGTCAA
The DNA here is from genome assembly GCF_016161935.1 of Mauremys reevesii. Classification (NCBI taxonomy): domain Eukaryota; kingdom Metazoa; phylum Chordata; order Testudines; family Geoemydidae; genus Mauremys; species Mauremys reevesii. Next base: position 29,056,493 of record NC_052636.1, on the reverse strand, counting down.
ACAAAACTAACATGCAGTTATATGACCAAGGAGCCTTCATGAAAGATAGAAAACCCATATCACAGAGAGGTAGAAGACACTTTCATTTTAATTTAAAAGTGAAATTCCAGACTAGGTTACATCTGATGTCTCAGAATCAGGATGAGAGATTCTCCCATGATCCACTGAAACCTGCTTCACCCAGCGCTTTCTCATGCATCCGACGAAGTGGGTATTCACCCACGAAAGCTCATGCTCCAAAAGTCTGATAGTCTATAAGGTGCCACAGGATTCTTTGCTGCTTTTACAGATCCAGACTAACACGGCTACCCTCTGATACGTCTCTCATTAGTGTTATTTACAGGAGTTTTAGCACCTTCATAATGGGAGAAAAACAGCCGACCTTCCCAGAAGCAGCTTTGCCATTGAGGGAAAAGGGATTTGAACGGTGCTTGGGATCCATTTGAAATCCCCTTCCAAGTCTGACACTTTCATCTCCTGCCAGACTGACTCTGATTTAGGATCAAAGACGTGTACAAGCACCATTCCCAAGCATGGACAGCCAAGAACATGACCCCACCAGACACGTTGGGAAGCGAAGGAATACGAAGGGGTGAACTGTGCATGGCTCAGGCACAAGGTAACAGTTCTGGGGTGATGGGGAAGGATGGAATGTCTGAGTCGCCCCATCTCCTTCCAGTGTCACAGAGCCTAAAATGACCCTTATTTCCCTGACACTGCTCCAGCTCTTCATCATATTTAAATATATTTTAAATGAGAAAAAAGTCAACAAAATAACTGCTGTTCTGCACAACCCAGGGTAATGTGAGAACAACTGGGAATGAGACAATCTGTCCTCAAAGAGGAACTTGACGTCTCTAACAATAACTTTGCACTGGGAGGAGGAGTACAAATGTGAATCTCCAGGTTTGTTTAGACAAGGAAAGGTGACGGTGATTAGGTCAGATCAGGAGGAAATGTGCTAGATAACCCCACTGACTATCCATAGCCCATGTCTTTACTGCAAGAATAGCTGTCTTATTACATCAGGAAAGTGAACTCAAGCTAGCTAACTCCATGGCAACCACAGTGATGAGACCCACGTAGATTTTATCTCAATGTAGCTGGTTGAAGACACCCCCCATCTCCCCCACCTGGGGTGATGACATTCCTGGTAGAAAGGACACACACTCCCATGACTCGCAGGACAATGGAGTTGATACAAAGGACCACAGGATCCACCCCAAAGACGGGCGAGCTCCAAAATTGGGCAACTCATGTGTGGGAGCTGAGGAACTACAGTGTGCAAAAGATGCAAACAGCGTTAACACTCACTGCCTGGGAACTGTCAAAAGAATTAAAGAAAAAATCTTCTGACAGCTCTAGAGAAGGTTTTTATGAAGTTTATCTCCTTTACGGATTCTCTGATGTTTAGAAAGGCCTGAACTATGAGTGAAGCTTTTCCCACACTCGCAGCATTCATATGGTCTCTCTCCGGTGTGGACTCTGTAATGTGTAACAAGGGTTGCGCTCCGAGAGAAGCTTTTCCCGCACTCACTGCATTCATAGGGTTTCTCTCCTGTGTGGACTCTCTGGTGAGAGGTAAGAGAGAAGAGGTGAGTGAAACTTTTCCCGCACTCACTGCATTCATAGGGTCTCTCTCCTGTGTGGATCCTCTGATGCATAGTAAGGTTTGAGCTCCGAGAGAAGCTTTTTCCACACTCGCAACATTCATAGGGTTTCTCTCCCGTGTGGACTCTCTGGTGAGAGATAAGGGAGGAGAAGTGACTGAAACTTTTCCCGCACTCACTGCATGCATAGGGTCTCTCTCCTGTGTGGATCCTCTGATGCATAGTAAGGTTTGAGCTCCGAGAGAAGCTTTTTCCACACTCGCAACATTCGTAGGGTCGCTCTCCCGTGTGCGTTGTCTGATGAGAGATAAGGGCTGATCTCTGAGTGAAGCTTTTCCCGCACTTGCAGCATTTGTAGGGTCGCTCTTCTGTGTGGATTCTCTGATGAGAGTTAAGGGTATATCTCTGAGTGAAGCTTTTCCCGCACTCACTGCATTCATAAGGTCTTTCTCCTCTGTGTATTCGCTGATGCCTACTAAGGGCTGAGGTACGATTGAAGCTTTTCCCACACTCACAGCATTTGTAGGGTCTCTCTTTCGTATGGATTATCTCATGTCGAATAAGGGCTGAGCGGTAGTGGAAGTTTTTCCCACACTCACTACACGTAGTCTCTCGCTTTTCCGTGAGGATTTTCTCCTGGGACATAGTTTCCTTGAGGTCCCTGTGAGTTCCCTGACAATCCATGGGTTCATCCACTCTCTCCTCTGAGTGGTTTCCCTGCTCTCTCTCTGGTCTGGGGTAACTTTCACCAGCTTTTCCCTGCTCATGGGGGCTGGACACGCTCCCTTTGGCTCTTCGCAGTAATTCCCCATGCGCTTCGGCGAGCTCAGCATCTTCCTGGTGAGGATTCTGCTCTCGCTCTCCTCACCACCCCATCACCTGCTAGAAGAGAGGAGAAATCTCAGAACTGGGGATGGAAAGGCAGAGAACAAACCCAAGTAAGTGCTGGAGAGACAGAAAATAAAAATCAGGGACTGAACTCCCTAACTCTTCCCACAGGGGACAGTGGAGGGATCAATTCTGCTCCCCACCCAGGACCGGCCTTTAGGGGCCGACGGGTGCCCCACCCAAGGGGTGCCGGGCGCAGGGTTTGGATTCCCACCTGACCTGCTGCCGAGAGGCTCGCTGGGCTGATGAACGCGGCACAGGGAGGCAGATAAGCAGCTGCGTGGGGGAGTGGGATAGACCTGAGCTGCAGGGGGAAATTGGACGACCAGCCGTCAGAGTCAGGTGACTGCTCCGGAGCAGAGGGGCCCTCTCCGCCCTGCTCCACGGGTGCAGCTGCTGCTGTTCCTGTCCCCCCATCCCCTGTTCACCCCGGAGTCGCCCGTCCACCCCGACTGGGAGCATCCTCCTGACTGCTCTGCAGGGGGGAGGTGCTGATTGATGGGGGGCGTGATCCCCTCCCCCCAACCCAGGTACCCGATTTCCACTGAGCCAGGGTGACGGGACAGGGGGAATCTGCGTGTGCTGCTGCCTCTCTGGGGCCAGAGCTGCCGGCAGCTGCTTGTGTCTGAACAAGCCTAGTTCAGGCTCCTGACTCTGAGAACTTTCTTAAAGAGACAGCGTGCTCACTCACTCAGGCACATACTACCTTCACACACACACCAGGGCTCCCTGCATCCAGGTCACTTCCCCACCTGGGCTGTGCTGAGACATCAGGAGCAGCTGATCTCCTGCCCTCCCCTTACACAGCCTGCAGGGAAAGTGACCTGGGTGCAGGAAGCCCTGACATCGCTCCTTGCTCTCTCCCAGCCCCACAGGACTGTGTGGGGCGGGGCAGCAGCAGTCCAGTGGGGGAGCGAGCAGCAATGCCAGCTGCTTTGTGCATCTTGGTCAGGTTCCCCACTTGGGTGCAGGAGGAGGATGCCGGGGTTAGAGGCAAAGGGGGCACAGTGCAGGGGTTGAGGGACAGGAGAGTGGTGCAGGGCGTAGCAGTGAAGGGGTGCATAGAACCATAAAATATCAGGGTTGGAAGGGACCTCAGGATGTATCTAGTCCACCCTCCTGCTCAAAGTAGGACCAATTCCCAACTAAATCATCCCCAGCCAGGGCTTTGTCAAGCCTGACCTTAAAAACCTCTAAGGAAGGAGACTCCACCTCCCTAGGGAACCCATTCCAGTGCTTCACCACCCTCCTAGTGAAATAGTTTTTCCTAGTATCCAACCTAGTCCTACCCCACGGCAACTTGAGGTCATTACTCCTTGTTCTGTCATCTGCTACCACTGAGAACAGTCTAGATCCATCCTCTTTGGAACGCTCCTTCAGCAGTTGAAAGCAGTGATCAAATCCCCCCTCAGTCTTCTCTTCTGCAGACTAAACAAGCCCAGTTCCCTCAGCCTCTCCTCATAAGTCATGTGCTCCAGCCCACTAATCATTTTTTGTTGCCCTCTGCAGGACTCTTTCCAATTTTTCCACATCCTTCTTGTAGTGTGGGGCCCAAAACTGGACACAGTACTCCAGATGAGGCTTCACCAATGTTGAATAGAGGGGAACGATCACGTCTCTCGATCCGCTGGCAATGCCTCTATTTATACAGCCCAAAATGCCGTTAGCCTTCTTGGCAACAAGGGCACACTGTTGACTCAGCCAGCTTCTCATCCACTGTAACCCCTAGGTCCTTTTCTGCAGAACTGCTTCCTAGCCATTCGGTCCCTAGTCTGTAACAGTGCATGGGATTCTTCTGCCCTAAGTGCTGGACTCTGCACTTGTCCTTGTTGAACCTCATCAGGTTTCTTTTGGCCCAATCCTCTAATTTGTCTAGGTCCCTCTGTATCCTATCCCTACCCTCCAGCGTATCTACCACTCTTCCCAGTTTAGTGTCATCTGCAAACTTGCTGAGAGTGCAGTCCACGCCATCCTCCAGATCATTAATGATTGTGGCACAGGAGTGGAGTGCAAGGGCTGGGGTGAAGGGGGCACAGGGCTGGGGTTAGGGGCTCAGGAGAGGGCAGGTGTTGTGGTGCACGAGGGGGGCAGAGGTTAGGAATGAATGGGTGTAGAGATTAGGGGTGCAGGGGGGGGAGCAGGCATTTGGGGCAAAGGGACACAGTGCAGAGGTTGGGGGAGGGAACGTGGGTTGCCTAGGAGCCCATGGGAGCCAGGGGCACCAAAATGCAAGTTCGCCCCAGGTGCCATTTCCCCAAGGCCGGCCCTGCCCACATCCCATCCAAACACTCAGTAGGAAGGGAGGGAGCTCCAGCCGAGGTGTCAATCATCATCTGTAGGAAGCCAGGAGTGAGATCTGCTGGGGACTGTCCTGAGCTCACAGGGTCTGTGTGGGAATCCCAGCGGGTTCTCTCAGGCACTTACAGTTCTTGGGTTGGTTTGATGGTTCCTCACCTGTGCAGGGACTTCCCAGGATCTCGCTTTCCACTGAACCAGGGAGATCCAGGACCCACGGCTCTTCCCCTCCTTCCAGCTGGAAGATCACAGAGGGTTGGGAAACTGGAAACCCTGCTCAAGGGAAAGAAAAAGGAGATCCAGGGAATTCATAGGCCATCTATTATCATAAAAAACATTCTATTAGTTTAACCCCAGTCCATTTTAAACAATAAAATCGCAGGGCCAGCTCCCCAGGTACTCAAAGGTGCAGAACACTCTGCTTAGGAGGGATTTAACTATCCCCATCTTTGCTGGGAACACACACAGCCAGACACTCATTATCAAAGAGGCTCCTAAAAAACAGAGACTGGAACTGCATTTCCCAGAAAGTGAACACTCTAGACAGAGGGCAAGTCTCCCTGGCACTGCTTCTTGCTGACAGACAGGTCCAGAGCCAAAGAGAGAGTCCAGGCGAAGCTGGGAACAGGAAGCATGGGCTGGGGGGTTTCAGTGGAGTAAGGACCAGGAAGGGCAGGGATATCACTGAAGGCAGGATCTCAGCAGCATTAGATGTCAGGAAAGCACATCCTGCGGCATTAGGGAACCTAGCGAGTCAGGTATAAAGGGAGGGAGCATAAAAAACACTGTGTGTGGAGAAAGCTGGCAAATTAGATGGTGTAGTTCAAGAGCCACAGACCAATTCTTCTGCCAAAGGAGAATGTGAAAAATAAGAATCAGGCCATGTGACTTCAGGAGGGACAAATTCGAAGATCCAAAGAACATGCAGAGAAGAGAGACGGCGGCTCTTGCAGGTGGGGATGGAAAAGGAAGAGTCTCCGTGGTTCATGGAGCCAATTAGTTTGTTTTATCATTCACTGATCATTGTTATGGTGATCTCATATGTTATTTCAGATGTAGTCACTGTGTACGCAATAGATTTAAGTTGTAGGTATAGACAGAAGTAAGACAGGTAGAGCCCTGCATAGATACAAAATTTATATCCGCATCCGATCTGCGATCCGCAAAAATGGCCCATGGATATCTGCAGATTTTCAGGGCTCTAGGAACAAAATTTGTACCTGCAGCCGATCCACAAAAGAGGTCCGAATTCTCCACCAGGAGACGTGATCAAAGCAAAGGGCTAAGGCAATGAATCCTAAAATCTTCTAATATAGGCTGGAAGGGACCTCAAGAAGTCATCTACTCCATTCCCATCGCCCTGCGGCAGGATCAGGTGTAAATATGCCAGAAGTTTGTCTGACCTGTTCTTAAAACCCTCCTGGGACAAGAATTCCACAACCTCTCTTTGTAATCCATTCCAGCACTTCCCTATCCTTATCGTTGGAAAGGTTTTGGTGTTACCCACCCTCAACCTCCCTTGCAGCAGATCAAGCCAATTACTTCTCCTCCTACCTTCAGTGGACGTGACGAACAATTAATCACTGCTCTCTTATAACCACCCTTGACATATTTGAAGACTGTTCTCAGTTCCTCACTCACTCTTTTCTCAAAATTAAACATGCCCAGTTCTTTCAACCTTCCCTCATAAGTCATGTTCGAGGACCAGGAGGGCGCTTTTTCCTTCTGAATGGAGATGCGCAAGGTGAGGTCAGAGAAAAGGATGTTGGAGTAACTGAGACAGGAGAGGATGACTAAGAGCTCTAGCTGCGCGGATGGATATGAAAGGCCAATTGTTAAGGATGTTACGCAAAGAGAAAATGCCAGGTGTAGGCACAGCCTGGATAGGAGGCCCCAGAGGGAGCTCCGTGTGCACAGTTATGGGCCTGAGTGACAGGCAGCACAATGGTGCTGTCTGCGGCGGTAGAGAAAGAAGGTGGGGGGAGGGCTTGGGGGAATATTAAGAGCTTTGCTTCAGCTGTTGATCTTTAGCTGATGGCTGGACATCAGCAAGGAGATGAGAGAGAGAGAAGGGCAGAGATTTCAGTTGCGACAGAAGGAGACAGGCCAGGAGCAGAGAGGCAGAACTGGGAGTTAGGAGCACAGAGATGGTAGTTGAATGTGTGTGTGCGGATGAGATTCCCCAGAAATAAGGTGCAGAGGAAGAAAAGAAGAGGCCCAAGGACAGAGCCCCGTGGAACCCAAACAGAAGGCTGGAACGGGGGTCAGCCGGCTCATTCTAAAGACACTCTAATGCAGCGACTGGAGGAGGAGAAGGATGTGACTCATCATGGACCTCTTGATGCCACCCGGTAGAGGGCACAGGGTGCCTAATGTTTTACTGGGATCCCACAGACCAGGTACACGCATATTCGTTCACCCAAAGGGGGCGTGTCAGGTGTCTGTCGAAGAACTAGTTAGGTAGGTCTTAGGTAGCTCTTAAAAGCTTTGCCCGTCCAGCTCTATTGTTTAAAGCTGTGAAAAAGTGCCCACACGCATGCGCACACACGCACACCATCCAACATGGCTCTGCTGGCCAAAGCTCAATTACAGACACAGCTATAGCGGCAAAAGCACCCATTTTTTAAAACAGGAAACTAAATGCTCATAAGCTACATTAATGCAGCGTTAAGGTTGCCCAGTGCTGTCTCCTGCCTTGCACCATATGGACGGTGAGTAAAATTAAACCTCTGCAGACCAGGAAATGAAAAGTTAATGTAAACTTTCCCCCAACCCTTAACCCTGTAGCTGGCCAGAACCAGTGAGAATGGTTCTGTGTGGGCCGTGCAAAGGTTAACCAACTACCACAGGGACTCAGGTATTCAGCTCAATGCAGCAGTAACGGGATGAATTCTATGGTCTGTGGTATGAAGGACGTCAGAGTAGACGACCTAATAGTCACATCTGGCCTTAAAATCTATGAACCTATAATCGACCCGAGGAAAGACTAAGACAAAGACATTGTCTGTGCTGTGCTCACAGGTGGGAATCCCAGCACCTATCCGCATGCCTCCAGCTGTGTGCACTGGGCCAGCTGTAGCTGTGACTGGCTGATGGAGGGATGGGTTGGAGCAGCTGGGCAGAGCTGTGACTGTGCTATGCAGAGGTGCATGTGAAACTTGGGGGCAATTCTGCCTCATTTCCATGCTGAGTGTTGTAGGCTTGGTCAGCAAAGGTGTCCAAGGGCGTGTTCTTGCCATGGGGTTGTCAGCACCCTGGGGCGTATCATCGAGTGATCTGTGGGGCTTAGTGAGGGGTAAGTGAAGGCAGTGACTCAAAAGGAAAACTCAGGTTGAGGGCAAGGGGGTAGTAACACTGTGCAAGTCTCAGATGGCCTGGGTGCAGGAGGTTCAGTACTGGAGAGCAGGCCAGGGGGAGGAAGCTTCTGTTTGCCATGATGGAGTTGAACCCAAATATTATCTTAGCAAAGAGAAGAACATGTTAGACATTCTGCTGTACTGCTCTGTTCCCAGAGCGCTCTGTAACAGGGGAGGGGAGAGGGCTAGTGTGGGTGTCTCTGGCATGTCAGGGTGATGCTGAAACAGGGCAGAGCAGAGGTGGCATTGGGGGAAGGGCATGAACCTTAACTCTGCATTTCTCCTTCTAAAAACCGAGGGGACAGGAACCCTTACCCAGCGAGGTCACATTCTCACAGTTCTCCTGCATGACATCCCAGTAGAGGGCTCTCTGAGTGGGGTCCAGCAGAGCCCCCTCTTTCCTGGTGACATGCACAGCCACCTCCTCGAAGGTCACCGGCCCCTGAAAGAGCAAGAGTCCACCACTCGGTAACTGCTGCTCCACTTACAGCCCCACTATTCATGGAGGAAAGGAGCCAATCAAATGGAAGCTCTGAGAGAGTCAGCAGAGTCCTATCCCCATACTGCTGAGAGCAGCCAGGAGACATCTGGGTGAGGGGACGAAGTGAGAGCCCCTTGTCTCTCCCAGCAGATCCACCACAGACCTACTAGCCAGAGGCTGATACAGGAGATGGAGCCCCCAGTAGGGTCCAGGCACAGCCCCATGGCAGGGAACCCAACACCCTCCCCACTGCCAGCAGCTGGATGTGAGGGGCCGGGACATCTTCCCTACACCTCCCTGCTGGGTGCCCCCTTTCCATGTCACACCAGCCTCTGGCTAGCAGGCTGAGGGGTCAGCACTGGAAACCTGGTCAGCTTTCCCAGCCCCGCCCAGGGAGTTGCTTTGTCTGTTTCCTGTTTCACAAATTAGGGAATTTTCTCCCCCAACACCCAAGTGTTTCTTCTGAGGATCTAGGCCCATGTTAACATAAGAACGGCCGTACCGGATCAGACCAAAGGTCCATCTAGCCCAGTATCTGTCTACCGACAGTGGCCAATGCCAGGTGCCCCAGAGGGAGTGAACCTAACAGGCAATGATCAAGTGATCTCTCTCCTGCCATCCATCTCCATCCTCTGACAAACAGAGGCTAGGGACACCATTCTTACCCATCCTGGCTAATAGCCATTTATGGACTTAGCCACCATGAATTTATCCAGTCCCCTTTTAAACATTGTTATAGTCCTCGCCTTCACAACCTCCTCAGGTAAGGAGTTCCACAAGTTGACTGTGCGCTGCATGAAGAAGAACTTGCTTTTATTTGTTTTAAACCTGCTGCCTATTAATTTCATTTGGTGACCCCTAGTTCTTGTATTATGGGAATAAGTAAATAACTTTTCCTTATCCACTTTCTCAACATCACTCATAATTTTATATACCTCTATCATATCCCTCCTTAGTCTTCTCTTTTCCAAGATGAAGAGTCCTAGCCTCTTTAATCTTTCCTCATATGGGACCCTCTCCAACCCCCTAATCATTTTAGTTGCCTTTTTCTGAACCTTTTCTAGTGCTAGAATATCTTTTTTGAGATGAGGAGACCACATCTGTATACAGTATTCGAGATGTGGGCGTACCATGGATTTATATAAGGGCAATAATATATTCTCAGTCTTATTTTCTATCCCCTTTTTAATGATTCCTAACATCCTGTTTGCTTTTTTGACCGCCTCTGCACACTGCGTGGACGTCTTCAGAGAACTATCCACGATGACTCCAAGATCTTTTTCCTGACTCGTTGTAGCTAAATTAGCCCCCATCATGTTGTATGTATAGTTGGGGTTATTTTTTCCCATGTGTATTACTTTACATTTATCCACATTAAATTTCATTTGCCATTTTGTTGCCCAATCACTTAGTTTTGTGAGATCTTTTTGAAGTTCTTCACAATCTGCTTTGGTCTTAACTTTCTTGAGCAGTTTAGTATCATCTGCAAACTTTGCCACCTCACTGTTTACCCCTTTCTCCAGATCATTTATGAATAAATTGAATAGGATTGGTCCTAGGACAAGTCCCAGCAGGTGTGTCACACTCTGTCCCCACTCCCTATCCTCACCCAGACCTAACTCCCCAGAAGTTGCCACCTCTTCAGTATTTCCTGCCCCTCCCCCTCCAGCAGGAACCCACCAGCAACCCCCCCAATAACCCCTACCTGAGGTGGCTCCACTGCAGCCATTTCTCCTGTCCCATGGGAGGCTGGGACGAGCTGGAGCGAGAGGTGGGCGTCATTCTGCAGCCTGGCAGGGCGAGAAGGGCAGTTGTGGAGGTTTCAGAACAGGCTTCAGTTCATTTCACATCACGATTCCCCCAGGCCCTTTCCCTGCAGACAGAGATTGTAGATTCTGCCAGGCTGGGAACATGCTCAGTCCCCACAGTGCAGCACAGACCTGGCCCCTGCTTTCCCCCTTGTGCTCCCCCCAGCAGCAGTAACAAACCAAGACATTTTGAAGCCCTCCCAGCAACAGGGTGTGAACCAAACCCTGGACCAGACCAGACCCAAAGGAGCCCCTTGGGGGGGGGTCCCCCTGACCCTGCCCCCAGGGCAGCGCACTCCTGCCGCAGGGGGGACAGGGAGAGTCCGGGGCTGGTTCTTCCTCTCTCTGCTCCTCACCTCGGTCACAGGGCAGTGACCCTGGGCAGGGACGATGCAGTGAGTGTGCGGGGGGGGGGGGGGGGTCAGAGATCTGGGAACCGGCCCCCCCACTAATTTCTCCTCACACCCTCTCCCGTCCCCCCCTCCCCTAGCGCCCTGCCCCGGGCTGGGAGCCGGGGTCACCGCCCCGTTCCCGGGGGTCCCCCCGCGGCTGCCCCGCTCTGCCCGTGCGGGGAAGGGGGCACCGGGCGGGGGGACCCGCTTCACCCCCCCGGTACCGGGCACAGCAGAGCCGGGGGGGGGCGGCTCAGACTCGCTGCGGGAAGGATCCTCCCGGCCTCAGCGCTGCAGCAGCTCCGGGCCCCCGGGGGGGCAGCGATGGGGGGGGGGCACCGCGCAGAGCCGGGACCTGCCCCGCCCCCCGGGCTCCGTCACCGGGAGCCTCAGCAGAGCCCGGGGCGGGGCCCAGCTGGAGAAAGCTCCGCCCCCCCCTCGCCGAGTCCCCCCGGGGAGCAGCAGCGGCTCAGCCCGGGCCCGGCTCACGCGCAGGCGGCAGCAGCAGCAGCTTTGTTCTCCCGCCCCCAGCGGGGCTCGCACGGAGCATGCGCAGTAACAGCTGCTGGAACCGTCCCTTCCCTGGGCTGGAGAGGGCGGAAGCGGCCCCGGGGCAGGCTGGGAGATGTAGTTCCTGACTCTCCCCGGAGCGGAAGTGATGTCAGCTGGGAGCCGGAGCCGGGCTGTGAAGGAGCGTTGGGCGCTGGGGCTCTGCCTGGCTCGCGCGGGGCCGTTGGAGCCTCTCCCGGGCCGGAGAAGGGTTGGTGCCGGTGGAGCTCTGGGCATGCGCAGATCGCGGCGGGAGAGCCCTTCATTAACCCTGGGGTCCCTGCGTGGGGCGGGGGCTGGGGGGTGAGACCGGGCTGGGGCCGGAGGGGAAATGTGGGTGCAGCCCGGACAGGGCGGGGGGGGGGCAGGTGACCTCCGAGGAGCGGGGAGAGGAAGGGGGCTGAGATCCTCGGATTTACCGCTGCCCCCTCCCGTGGGGACCTCCCTCCTCCCCCGTCCAGCCCCCGTTCTCCCGAGAGAGCCACGAGCAGCGCCCAGGGTGACCCCCCTCCCCCAACCCCTGAGAAGTTCCCTGTCCCCCCCCCCCCGATTGTGCCCCATTTTCTCTCCCCTTCGCCAGTGGCCAGTTCAGGTCTCAGGTTTGGGGGGTTTCCCCCATTTCCACCTGCAGGGATTTGCCCTTGTGCGGGTGGGAAATGGTTCCCCCGAGGGATTCCTGAGCTGGGCAGAGGGTGAATGGGCAGAGGCTGGGGGGGCCCTGAGACAGGGACACCTCTGGGCTGGGCTGGGGGGGCCACTCTCTGCTGGCAACGGGGCCTGGGAAGGGCCGGGAAGGGGAGGGAGGAGCAAGTGTCCCCCATGAAGACGGCCCAGCCCCAGGTTTCCCCTCCCAGCTACTTCCCCTCCCCCACCCTGCCCAACCCAGCAGCCCCCACCACCTGCTAGTCACATTCCCAGACCCCACTGCCAGCCCCTCCCCACTGATAGTGATTTTCTCGCTCCAGCCCCCTTCTTTCCCCTGTGAAAAGACATCACCCAGGGCTCCCTGCCGGCCATGTGAGTGTGGGGCAAGAAGAATCCGTCCCATTCTGTTGTTGATTCAATATCCTTGTATAATCCTCTCCAATTTCCCATCTTTTCTCTTCAACTGTTAAATGGTGACACAAAATCTCCGAGATGTTGGTGCTTCTCTCTTATATTGGCAAATATTTAGTTTGTGCCCCATTTTCTCCTCAATTCTGAAATACTGATATCTAATGCTCAAAAATCTTCCCGCTTTTCTCCCCAGGTGTGTGACTGAGATTGGGGCTCTTATCGTACTGAGCGTGAGCCTGTTCTGACAGCTGCTGCAGAGACCCCAACTGAGATCTGGGCCCTGTTCTGCCAGGCACTGAAGAGACCCCAGGTGAGATCAGACCCCACTGTTGTGCCAGGTAAAACTGAGACCTGGACCGAGATCACGGCCCCCCTTGTTGCAGGCAGCGAACGACTGCGACCCAAAACGCTGTCTCCGTTGTGCTGGGCACTTCAGAGACCTCAACTGAGATCTGTGTCCCCGTTGGGTCTGACCCCGACCCAGATCACGTCGCACCACTATACTGGGCACTGCACAGACCCTGACAGGGATCCTGGCCCCACAGTTTGCCAAATGCTGCAGGGACCCCAAACAAAATCAGGGATCCTGTAATGCCGGGAGTTGCAGAGCCCCCGACTGAGATCAGGCTTCCTGTTGTGCAGGGCTCTGCACAGACACTGACCAGGATCAGGGTCCCCATTGTGACAGGTGCTGAACAGGTGCTAGATAGGACCTCAAGATGTCATCAAGTCCAGCTCTCTCTGCCGAGGCAGGACCAAGTATATGTAGATTGTCTCTGACAGAGCTTTGTCCTACTTGTTCTTAAAAACTTCCAGGGACAGAGACTCCCCAGCCCCCCTTGTAAGACTATTCCCGAGCTGACCTGCCTTAGCTCTGGGGACACCCACACAGATTGTAGTGGTGAGCAGCTCTGGAGAGAGAGGAGACCCCAGTGAGTGGCAGCTGGGGAAAGAGACTAAAGTTGGGAGGAGAAACATTGACGTGGCCAAGGTCACCCAGGCTGTCTGTGACCGAGCTAGAAATAGGTTCTAGTGCCACCGTACTGCTGTTTTGGGCACTGAAGGTCTCTGCCGCACTGGTGCAAACCCTTAGTACAGACAGAATTTACACTAGTGCACTCTGATTGGTACTGGTGCACCATGTCCCTGTTTGAAGGCTTGCAGGAGATGGGGGATGGGGGGCAGTGACCTCCCTGAGTCCTGGGGCTGGCTGAACAGTGCAGCTGGTAAGAGAGGGGCAGCAGTGAGTGCTGGAGGTATGAGCCAGGAGCACAGCCCCACAGGACTGGACACTGACTTCTCCTGACCCAGGGGACACCCCCCAGCTGTGTGCAGGGACCGCAGCTGAGCTGCCCTGCCCAGACAGCCTGTGCATCCATGGACAAACCACCTCTTCCTGTAGCCTAATACAATGGGGTCTGGGGACCTTTCCAAGCTGCGGGTGACGGGACTCTGGCATTACCGGGGTCTGTTCCTGGCTCTGTCCCTGACCTGCTTGGTGACCTGGGGGAAGTCACAGCCCCTCTCTGTTTTCCTCCTCCCCATTGTCTACTTGGATTGTGATCTCTTTGGGGCAAGGACTGTCCCTCTCTGTCTGTGCCGTGCCCAGCAGAATGGGGCTGCTGATCTCAGTCAGGGTCTCTGCCATGTGCTGCATGATGGGGCCCTAATCTCCATCAGTGTCTGTGCAACGCAAGGCACAGTTTATAGACTCACAGACTTTAAGGGCAGAAGGTAGAGGTGTATTTCAGATGAGGTCTCATCGGTGCCTTGTATAACAGCACTAACCCTTTCATGTGTCTGCTGGAAATACCTCACCTGATGTATCCTAGGACTGCATTAACCTATTTCACGGCTGCATCACATTGGCAGCTCATAATTATCCTGTGATCAACCAATACAGCCAGGTCTTTCTCCTCCTCTGTCACTTCCAGTTGATAAATCCCCATCTTATCGCAAAATTATGCACTTGGGGACTAACAAGTCGAATTTGTGCACTATTGATTTTCATCCCATTTCTATTACTCCAGCTTTCAAGGACATGCAGATTTTCTTGTATGATTTTCCTGTCCTCCTCCATATTGGCAATCCCTCCCTGCTTTGCATCCCATTCCCACTTCTTGTGCCAAGATCACTGATAAAAGTGTTGAGTAAGATTGGTCCCAAGACTGATCTGAGGAACTGCACTAGTAACTCCCTCCAGCCTGACAACTCACCGTTCAATATGAGCCCCTTGTAGACTGCCCTTTAACCAATTCTTTCTTGACCTTTCAGTTCTCATATTAATCCCCATCGTCTCCAATTTAATGAATAGTTTCCCATGTGGAACTGTATCAAAAGCCTTACTGACATCCAGATCAGGTTTCTGTGGCACGATCTACCTTTTGTAACACCATGTTTTATTTATTTATAGTGCTGAAGGCTGGGAGGAAGTGTTAGCAGTAGGCTGAGAATGGCCATGTGGAGGTGGGAGCGGGGATGGCAGACAGTGGGGAGGTGGGGGGGATGCGGCATTGGAGGTGTATCTGGGATTGTGTTTTGTAGGAGTCCATGTCTCTGCTCCCTGTGGCCGTGGCTCGTTCCGTAGCAAAGCAGCACGTCAGCAGAGCAGACGCACACACCGTAGCTCTGCCTGGAACACGCAGCGTTCACTGCCAGACGGGCTGGGCGATTTTTCAGGGACCCAGCTTGATATGCCTGCCTGGGGTGGGTTCAGTTGGACGGGAGTCTGGGGCTCTGATAGTTTGCGATGTTCCTTTTTGCATAGTCAGTTCTTTCCATTTATTGTTTTACCCCCACCTATGCCAGATGCCGCTCTCTTCGTAACTTGCTTTGGTTATTTCACTTCCAGTTTTTAAATGGGATCTAAGAATTGCAAAGCTGAATGAAAGATGAACAAACAGAACCATTTGAATGTTGGCCCAGAGCTGGTAGAATGGTACCTAGTGACGGTCGGCTGTAATGACCGGGTTCCCTACAGCGTTTTCTGGTGGGGCGGATAAAGCAATGTCAAAGAGCCAAATGCGCATTTTAGGGCGAAAGGGCTCGTCAGGTGTTTGCTGTCTAAGGAACATGTCACCAGCCAGGGCCTGCAGTCTGTCAGGAGAGGTGCGCTGGGTTGTATTTAGGAATCTCAAAATAAAAGGTGAAGACGGCTGGGTCACAATATCCAATGAAATCTTGCAAACAATTATACAAATGGACCCTACTGCTGTTAAAACAACATGGTATTAATACTGATTCAAAACTGAAATTAAAATTAGGAGAGGAATGCATGAGAAATGAACTGACACCTACTTACCATTTCTTAATGCCTAAAATTTTGACACTCCCTCACAGCATCTTTTTTTCAAAGCGATGCACAGCACACAGTCAAGTTAATGAATGAAAGCACACCCATTATTGACTGCTTTGTGTTGCATGAGCATCTGATTAAGCACCTAATTACAACTGTACCACTGTAAGTGGAAAGGCATCAATCCAGCTTAGCTCCAAGGTGTTTAGATGTGAATGAAAAGTTTCTAAATTAAATACATACACTGAAATGCCTCTACCCAGTCCTGTTGACTTCTTCTCCAAAACCCCCCATGAGTTCTGGCCTCTTGGTCAACTCAGCTCCCAGTCCCACATCAGCTGTGCCCTCTCCCAACCTAACCCATTTCTACTGCAATTGTTCACCCTCCTCATCCAGGCAGGGGGTTGGCGCTGCAGCCCCTAAGATACCTGCGTTAATCACTGTCTCTCATACTGGGGCTATTTAGATTTCAGGGAACGATTCAGAATTACTGACTCTGGGAGGTGGGAGAGAGGAGAGGCTGAGAGAGCGTTTGCTCTAACGGCCACGTTCAACTCTGGTAGCCTCCATGTTACCTCGTCCTCCACCCTCCCCCATGTGTCTCTGCTCATGTCAGTTTCACCTGATCATAATGCCACTGGCTTCAGCAGAGCTCCTAGACAGGAGCTACATCATGAGGGGGTTACAGTACTGAGAGTAAAATACATCACAAGGAGGGTGTAATTATCCTGAAGTGAAACATTCCAGTCTAGGAAGTGAAAGACTTCAAGTATTTCATTACTTAAAATTATGCTTGAAAGGATTGGATTTTTATGAATAAATTGCAGCAAATGTTGATTTTACTGTACATATAGACACACACACACACAGATGAAAAATATTTATATAGGTAATATACAGAAACGCTTCTGGAGAAAGTGGAGTTTGATTTAAGGATATTTACACTGTATATTTTGGGTGTGACATTGACAATTTCTCTTTGAACAGTTATATGATTTGGCTTTTGGAATCTCAACAGTTACTGTTATTAAATAATTGTTGTCTGATGACCCCCATAACTTCCCACAGCTCTGAACATTGAAATTGTAAACATTGAAAAAAGGGCTTAAAAAAATATCGCACTCTATTGAAATTAAAAGAAAGAAATAGACAAAATGAATTTTGTCAAACCCACTTACCAGCAATTGCAATATGCTAGGGGATGGAAATTCACAACTAAGGCACCAACCTTAATTCTGCCCTGTAGTGACACCAGGCAATTGCCGTAGGGCTACGAATTAGGCATTTTAGTGTATATCGTTCCAGGTTACAAATCGGTATGATCTAAAGACACATGAGATCTTTTCCTCAGGAAATCACCGTCACTGGGTTGTTTCTCTTAGTGGTAATTCCCAGAAGTGAACAGATTAATAACATTTTATCAGTTATGAAGTGGCCATTTCAGATTTCTGGGGAGCGTCTGTTATTTTGCACTAGGGTCCTTGGAGAGACGGAATCTTGGTTTCATTTTAACTTCTCCATGCTCAGCAGCTTCTGGAATTTGGTTCAAAGTATTTCCATGTTTCCTTGCCCTGTCCTTAAAAGTGCTGCTTTAGAAAGTGGGGAAGGGCCGGAACTGACTGCAGGATCAGTAGCTGAGTCCCTTAGATATTTATAGCTCATCGGAAGGAGGACGGGGATTGGTGGGTGTCTGGGGATTTAATAATAAACACACAAATATCATTGTTAGTGAATTTTCATCTTCTAATGCCCATAACCCACTAATGATCCCTGGCTGCCCCCGGCAGTCTGGGGAGGGAGAACTAGTCGACTCCTGGGGCCAGTGTGGAACCGAAGGCATAAGGAGCTTTCCGTGGCTGGCTCAAAGTCACCCAGAGTGAATTTCACTTCACTGGATAAATCCCTAGTTGCTGAGCTCTGCAGAGGGGTGGGGAGGTGAATTCCATCCCCCATTCTTGGGCATAGACCCCCCTCCAATTCTCACCCTGATCTCAGACACGGCCCCAACCTTCCCCTGCAGTGATGGACCCACTTGATGCTGCCAGAGCCATCTGCCATGGGAGCTAGAGAGGACAGAGGCCCAGCTCCAGAACTGCTCCCCCTGCCCACAGCCCCCAAGCTGTGCTAGAGATGCCCTGACTTTCCAATCTGCAGATCAGTCCGGGTGTCCCCAGCCCGTGCACCCACCACATACAAACTTTGTCACAACAAACATCCCAGGATTGGGAAAGACCATCTGGGGCTGGCTGCAGTCTCCCGTTGCTGCTGTGAGGGGAATGGGGTGGTCCCTCATAGAGGATACAAACATACCCAGGGGCAGAAGGGAAATGTAGTTTCTTTCAGGGGTTTGAAATGTTTGGTTTAGAGTCCTGAGCTCTGTCTTCCTGTTTGTCTCCTCCTGCCACTTTCAGATCTCTTGGAGAGACAAGGTGGGGGAGGTAATTTTTTTAGAACCAATTAAAAATACCTCTTTGCTATCCTGGGACCAACATGGGTAGAACAACTTTCCCTCTGTACCCGCTCCCCATCTCACCTCCCCCTTAGCTGAGACTGTCCCATGTGATAGGAAAATAAGGGTTCAGTCCTGTCACTGGATTGGGTCTTGCCAGGACTAACGGGAGTGAAAGCCTGTGTGCATTAATGACAGCAGCAGCTCTGGGACTCGACACATAGGGAGAAGAGATGGGAGTGAGCAGGTTGTGTTTGTGCCTGGTGTGAGTTACTCATGTGGGAATTCTGCACCGCTGCGTACGCACAGAATTCACGTCCAGCGCAGAATTTCTTTTTTTTGGCTTGAAGAAGATACTGCCTTTCACCCACCAGAGGCCCCTGTGGCACCAGAACAGGCAGCAGCCAGCTGGATTCATCTTGGTGGTAATTTGTTCCCCGAGCTATACCCCAAATGGGAGGAGAGTTAGTGGGTCAACTGGGGAGAGCCCTGAGACATGGCTGCCACTGGGGGTGGGGACAGGGTGGTCATTCTCGCCTCGCAAGAGGGTGTGGAAAGGGCACAGGAGGAGCAAGTGTCCCCTATGGCAAGTGCCCAGCCCCAGGTTATCCAGTCCCAGACGCTTCTTCCCCCGCCATACCCCAAACCTCTTCACCCCTCCAACCATCAGTTGCCAGGCTTCCCTCGCTGCGAGCCCTTCCTGCCTGCAGAGACCCTCTGAGCCAGTCGTGTGTCAGGGCTCAGCCCTCTGGCTGTGTCCTCAGGGCACTTTCTTCCTCTCTCGGGGCACCGTGCCACAGGCGCCCCACAAAGCTACATTACTCAGGCTTTGGCTTCAGCCCCGGGTGGTGGGGCTCAGGGCCCTGGACTTCAGCCCCATGCGCTGGGACTGCAGCTTTCCGCCCTGGGCCTCAGTGAGTCTAATGCTGCCCTTGCTTGGCCCCTGCCCTGAAACCTGCTAGCGGCCCCCAGCGGGCCCAGGACCCCTAGTTGAGAACCACTGCCTTACCCCACGAATCACAGCAATGTTCAGGTTACTGCCAGTCATAGAATCCTAGAATATCAGGGTTGGAAGGAACCTCAGGAGGTATCTAGTCCAACCCCCTGCTCAAAGCAGGACTGTTGCCGGCCCAGACGGCCCGAGGGAGGCAACAGCGGGGTTCGTTGCCCGGTGTGCGTCGCACTAATTAACACACCAGGATGGAGAAGCAAACCAAGTTTATTTGAGCCCAAATAAGGTGCAAGGGAGATATAGCAATCTCAAATCCTACACACCCACACGCAGGCGGGGTCCCAGCATTTATACCCCCTTGTTTTCTTTATCTGTACTTTTCCACTGTGTGGGGCTACTTTCTCCTGCATATAACTTTAATTACAGCATCTGCTTTCCGCCTATCTTATCTAGTATTGGCTGCATTTAGTACCAACTGGCCTTGCAGCTGCTAGCAGTCAGCACATAGCACAAGAGGTTACAAAAGTTTAGTAAGGCTAACAGCAGCACTTCACATAGAGGTACTTTGGTTCACATAGGCCCAGAGCCATTCTCCTGAGTTATCTATGCCTAGTGACACCAACAGGACCAATCCTCAACTAAATCATCCCAGCCAGGGCTTTGTCAAGCCTGACCTCATGCCAAAGGACCAGTCACTTACTGAGGTCAATTGAATCTTAGATCTCACAACAAAGACAACACTTGTAGCCAGTCCTGTCATAACCTGTATTAAGACTTATTTAAAAGGAAAGGAGAGTTGTTTACAAAGTTAAAGCAGGTAATCCTATAGATGCAGACGAGTTGCAGTCTTAGATTTCAAAGGTTATAGAAGCTTCTATAATAAGCAAGCTCTGCATATTCTTTAGGACTAACCCTGGCTAAGCAGCTGGGGATCTCGTGCTTATGCCTAGAAACTTTGCCCCCCCAGAGTCTAAGCAACATACAGATCATCAGTTCCTTCTGTGTGGGGGTTTTCATCCCCTTCCTGCCATGTGCTCTGAGCTGGAAACTCAGCTACTGGGAAGTCAAGAGCACAACAACAGTCTTTTGTCGTCTTTAACGTCCCATAATAGTCTATCTGGTGTGGATGGACCTTTCCTGCCAGGCAGGGTGTAATGCATTCGGTTGCCAATCAGCACTTCACTTAGGTAAAGTCTCTCTCCTGTCTGGTGATTTACAGAGCCACAGAGGCTCCCAATGCAACTAGTCAGATGTTAACCCAGGCAGCAACTCACAAGCATTCAATAAAGTGTAAACGCATTCTTATAATCCTAATACCTAATACTAACACAGGTGAGTCAGACTGATTCCAGCGATGCGTTTGTCCCTGTTCAGTGAAGACATGGGGGCTTTTGCAAGAGCTAACACCTCATCTGGCAGTGTCACAGGCAGGCTGGGCAGGGATGGTATCTCTAGCCTCTGTTTGCCAGAAGCTGGGAATGGGTGACGGGGTGGATCACTGGATGATTCCCTGTTCTGGTCATTCCCTCTGAAGCACCTGGCCTTGGCCACTGAGCTAGATGGACCATTGGTCTGACGCAGTGGGCAGCTCTTATGTTCACAGTCTGTATGAGGAGTATCTACTCATTGGGACTTGCTGGGGAGCCACAGAAAGGAGCAAGATGTGCTGAGGCAAGAAGGCCCAGTCTCAGAGCCCCCGGGGTCACGCTTGCCAAAGGCTAAAACTAGGCCCAGCCCATGAAGGGGGCACTGCCAGGAGAGACTGGATAAAGGCTGGAGCATCAGACAACTTAGTTACCCTGAGAGAGCTGCCTTGGGGACAGTGACAGGGAGAATCCCCCAAAGTGACTCCTTTGATTCTGCTCTTCTCTGGCCTTTGGTTCTTAGAATTATAGAACTGGAAGGGACCTCGAGAGGTCATCTAGGCCAGTCCCCTGCACTCAAGGCAGGACTCAGTATTATCTAGACAATCCCTGACAGGTGTTTGTCCAGCCTGCTTTTAAATATCCCCAGTGATGGAGATTCCACAACCTCCCGAGACAATTTATTCCAGTGCTTAACCACTCTGACAGTTAGGGAGTTTTTTTTCCTAATCTCCATCCTAAACCGCCCTTGCTGTAATTTAAGTCCATTGCTTCTTGTCCTATCCTCAGAGGTTAAGAAGAACAATTTTTCTCTGGCATGTTTGTAACAATCTTTTATGTACTTGAAAACTGTGATCATCCCCTCTGAGTCTTCCCCAGTTTTTTTCAATCTTCCCTCATAGGTCTTGTTTTCTAGATCTTTAATCATTTTTGTTGCTCTTCTCTGGACTGTCTCCAATTTGTCCATATCTTTCCTGAAATGTGACACCCAGAACTGGACACACTACTCCAGTTGAGGCCTAATCAGTGCGGAGTAGAGCAGAAGAATTACTTCTCGTGTCTTGTTTACAATACTCCTGCTAATACATCCCAAAATGATACTTGCTTTTTTTGCAACACTGTTGACTCATATTTAACTTGTGATCCACTATGACCCCCAGATCCCTTTCCACAGCGCTCCTTCCTAGGCAGTTATTTCCCATTTTGTATGTGTGCAACTGACTGTTCCTACCTAAATGAAGCACTTTGGATTTGTTCTTATTGAATTTCATCCTATTTACTTCAGACCATTTCTCCAGTTTGTCCAGATGATTTTGAATTTCAGTTCTATCCTCCAAAGTACTTGCAACCCCTCCCAGTTTGGTATCACCCGTAAACTTGATAAGTGTAAGACAGCGATTCTACTGCTGGGAGGGTTTCACCATGTCTCAGAGGGTTACACCCTGGTGGGAGGGGGCTAGGCCTGTACTGGGATACGGTCACTCTGTGTTTCACAGTATGGCAGAACCTAGAATGTCCATTAGCAGGGGAAAATGCTGGGGGGAATCAACTTGTGGAATGGACAAAAGCCCCGTCTGAATTCTTACACCTTGCCCTTTTCACCCCAGCAGGCTACAGAATAACGTCCATGTTTTGCTCCAGATCATCCCATCCTCTCTGGGGGAAGGGAATGGCTGCAATGGAGCTGGCTCAGGTAAGGGATTCTCAGGGAGCTGGTGGTGGGTTCTGCTTGGAGGGAGAAAGGGAGGGGACAGAATGTGACAAACCTGCTGAGTCTTGTGTACTCTAGAGTGTGATGGGTTGTCACCCCGGGGTGCAGTCTGGGGGGCTTCTGGGAACTGCTGTGCCCTCTAACCCTCAAGCTGGGCTGGCCCTTCTCACACGGCTTTGCTGGAGATTCAGCCTTGTTATCACCCAGTAGGACAGCAGGTGGCACAATGCATCCAACTAAGCTACTTGAGTGCTTTACCTGAGCCACTCAAGGACAGATAGAAGAGAACAGCCAATTTCCCAGCGATAAGTGTTAGCAAACAGATCAAAGCAGATTACTTAGCAAGTAACCAAAAACTCAAACCAAGCTTAACATATTGGGTGGATAGAATTTGAATTAGCAGTTTCTCACCCTGACTGATGATACAAGCAGTCCCCCAAGTTTCCATACACAAGCTAGAAATCCCTTTGCCCTGGGACCAGCACATCCCCCAGTTCAGTCTTTGTTCCTCAGGTGCTTCCAGGAGTTCTCTTGTGTGTGGGGAATGAGGCCAAGAGATGATGACAGCCCCCCCACCTTATGTAGCTTTTCCATATGGCAGGAACCATTTGTTCCAAACTCAGTTCCCAGTCCAGTTTGTGGAAAAATACAGGTACCAAAATGAAGTTAATTGTCATGTGGTCTGGTCACATGCCCTAGAGTGCCCTGCTGAGTCATAGTAGCCATGACTCATAGGCTGGCTGAAACATTCACAGGAAGGCTAAGCGATTCCACAGTCCATTGTCTTTGTTGATGAGCCATCAGCATTGTCTGGCTTCTTCATTGTTCTACCTGAAAGGCTTGTTGTGGGTGTTACCCAGAGTAAGCACATTTGAAAGACAGATACAGAGTCAATATCCATAACTTCAGATACAAACATGATCCATGCACAAAAGTAGGATAATCATATTCAGCAAATCATAAACTTTTCCAGTGACACCGCACAACTCATCTTGTACAAAATGCCTCATAATTATGTCCTAATCATATTATAATTCTGCCACTATGTTGAATATGGGGGTGTAGTGTGAGATAGGGCCTAATTTTAAGGCACAGGAGTTGGGAATGGAACTTCCCGTCTTTGTGGAACAGGAAATAACCCTCCAGTCAGGGCTGGGAAACTTTCCCAGACTCCCGGTGCTGAAACCTGAACCTACTGACACTGCATTAGTTCCCCCACCCCCAATCTTTGTGGCAACTACAAACTTTATCAGTGATGATTTTATATTTTCTTCTAGGTCATTGATAAGAATGTTAAATAGCACAGGGCTAAGATCCAATCCTTCCGGGAACCTGCTAGAAAGAAATCCATTCCACCATGGTTCCCTATTTACAATCCCAGTTTTTAATCTATTTAATGTATGCCGTGTGTATTTTGTACCTTTCTAGTCAAAATATTGTGCTGAACCAACTGATATGCCTACGTATATTACATCAGTACTATTAGCTGCAACCAAACGTTTGATCTCATCCAATAAGGATATCCAGTTAGTTTGATAGGATCTATTGTGTCTACACCTTTTTAATTGGTACTAATCAAATTACCCTCCTTTAATTCTTTATTAATGAAATCCAGTATTGGCTGCTCCATTCTCTTGCCCAGTATCGATTTCAGACTAACACTCTTGTAATTAGCTGCATCATCTCTTTTATAGTTTTTAAATATTGGCACAGCATTAGCTTTATTCCAGTCTTCTGGAATTTCCCAAGTGTTCCAAGTCCTAATTAAAATCAACATTAACAGTCCACCACGCTCCTCCAGCAGGTCTTTCAGAACTCTTGCATCTGAAGAAGTGGGTATTCACCCACGAAAGCTCATGCTGCAGAACGTCTGTTAGTCTATAAGGTGCCACAGGATTCTTTGTTGCTTTTACAGATCCAGACTAACACGGCTACCCCTCTGATACTCAGAACTCTAGTTATCTGGACTCACTGATTTAAACACATCTAACCTTTAATAGCTGCTGTTTAATGTCCTCGTGAGTTATTGTTGGAAAGGAAAGACTGTCAGCGTCAACATCTTATGATATGAGTTACATCATCTGTTTTTCTCCAAATCCAGGAGAGAAATATTTATTGAATAGTTTTACCTCTTCTGCATGATTGTTGATAATTCTGCCATTTCCATCTAGTAATGTACCACTACCACTGTTAGGATTAATTTTGTACTTCTTAAAACTTCCTTCTTATTTTCATTGGTTGATCATTGATTTCTGATAACTTCCCTTAACAATTTTCTACAATTCTGACCGTCTAACTTATAGTCTTTACTATTGACTTCCCCTTTCTTCCATATATTTTATTTAAAGAGTGTTGGGATTCCTACCAGGGAGCTACCAGCAGGGTCCAGAGACAGCTCCATCTCCTATATTAAGCTCTGGCTAGTAGCTATATGATAAATGTGAAGACTCTGCCTCCGTCTGTCAACTGGGAGACACAAAGGTTCTCTCTTTCTACCCTCTGATGCCACCTGGCTGCTCTAAGCAAGGTGGGGTGGGACTCTGTTAACATGTGCCTCCCGGAGCTTCCATTTCCCTGGTGCTGCTGTTCCGTGAATAGTGGGGTTGTGAGTGGGGCAGCAGGTACTGAGTGTTGGACTCTTTCTCTTTCAGGGGCCGGTGACCTTCGAGGAGGTGGCTGTGCATTTCACCAGGGAGGAATGGGCTCTGCTGGACCCTGTTCAGAGAGCCCTCTACTGGGATGTCATGCAGGAGAACTATGAGACGGTGACCTCTCTGGGTAAAGTCCTGTCCCTGGGTTATTAGAAGCTGTGGGGTCTCTGAAGAACCTGAGTAGTAATAACTTTATACCTTTATTCTTCATACAAGTTTTGACAAGTTTCCTTGCCCCCTTTTTTGCCTTATCTCCCACCCACTAGTATCATTTTTGGCCATGTGCCTTTTTGGTGCCGTCAGTCATTTTAAAATTGCATTGAATGTATCCTTTTGGCTACATTAGCAACTACATTAGTAACTGCAGCTTTCATGCCTTTTCCTCATTTTAATAGGAAAATATGCCTCCTGTAAATTCTAAATTAAATAAATAGGTGTGTGATTCATTCATGGCTTGTGTGGCAGTCAGATGAGCTCCTCTTTTGATAGGAGAGCACATAATGTTGCCATTCAGGTGAAGGAGAACAGAGCTGTGGTAGAGGAGCAGAAGGGAGTACATAATTCTGGGGTGCCAGGACATGGGGTGTGTGTGTGCAGGGTTAGAGCTAAGAATCAGCAGAGAGGAGGAGGTTGTGAGAGACGAGGAGGGAACACAAGAAGCTCCCAAGGTGCTGGGAGGTGGTGACGGCTGAGAGTAATGGGAAGAAGGGGAGGAGTGTGGGAAGGGCACCCAGGAAGTGGGCTGGGTGGGTCAGTGGGCGGGAGGAGAGGTTTGGGGATCTAGAGCTGTGGGGGATCCCAGACCTTTAACCCTGAATCCCTACCCAAACCTCAGGTAAATCCCAGGCTTCAGCATAACCACTGTCACAAAGCCTCAGCTTAATATAAGGCCCTGAACTGTAGCAAGCTTAGGCTATGTTTACACTACCGCGGTCCGTTGACCTGCGCTGCGCAACTCCAGCTACATGAATGACATAGCTGGAGTGGACGTAGCTTAGGTCGAGTTACAGCAGTGTGTGCACTGAGGCGGGTACACGGGAGACCTTCACGGGTAGAGTCTGGAGCAGAGAACTGGAGAGCGACTTGCAGTCGATCTGCAGTTGATTTGGCAGGTCTTTACTAGACCCGATAAATCAACCACGGCTGGATCGATCTCAGAGTGTCAATCCCGGCTGTAGTGTCGACTTGCCCTTAATAACCCATTTATCTGTGTTCACCTTCTTGCCCCTCCACGCATGGTCCAAGCTAATAAGCGATTCTCTGATCATGACATGTTACCTCTAGCGAGTATGAAATTGCCCACAAGACATGAGACTGGGTCATAGATCGTAAAATCAGGTCGGGGTCAAGAAGAATGAGAGTTTGGAGAGAGTCTTGTCCCCCCTCTCCCCATCTGCAGCAGCCACGAGCTGTCTCCCTCCAGGCTCCTTGGATCTCTGAGCCTGTCCCTCCTGAGGCTGCGTGGCCCAGTTCTTGTTTCTGACCTTCTCCTTTTCGGGAAGAATTAGAGGCTGTTGCTCCTGAATGTTAGTGTGTAATTCCCCAGCCTTCTCCTCCCACTGGGGGAGTTTAATTCTCCCTCCCATTACACCTGAGTCACTAGATTTCCTAATTCCCCAAAATGTGCTTTTGCGATGTCACAGTTCTGGGGTAGCGAAGCCTTTGACCTGCCTCCATGGTCTGCTCACGGAATGGCCCCTCAGGTATCAGGCCTCCAGCCAGCCCCTCTCTATGGGCAGGGACCCACATGCCTCTCCTGTTTGACCAGGGTGTGAGGATTGCAGCTTGTCCTCCACTGTGTTCACTGGACTAACGGCCAGTTCCTGTGCTTTGCTTTCTCTCCAGGGGCTGTGAGCAGTGTGTGTGTGTCTGAGACAGAGGTGGGACTTTTGATGATACTTGTATGATGCCAATACACACCTCAGTTTCCTGCTGTGATTGGTATTGCTATGATTCTAAAGAGCAGGAGACGTGAGGTGTTTTGTCACGTAGCTGTCATGGGGTGATATGAATGGGTCATTAAGGACTGGCTGGGAGTAACCTACATCAATGGAATACCCGACAGAGACAAGGGAATGATTGTCACCCAGGGGGCCTGGGGTCTTCGGCGGCGTATCCCCCTTACCCGCTCTGACACCGCAGAGCCTTGCCTGTGTCCCCGTTCCCTGTTCCTGTTCCCCCTCCTGTTTGACTCAGTTTATATAGTAATATGCTCAGCTATACCTTTGCTTAACCAATCATTGTACTGAAATTTAACTAACCAATCCTAACACATTGAAACATAATTCTCTAACCAATTGTATCCCACCACCCTCATTAACTTACACCTAGCAAAATTAATTATACAGCAGATAGAAACAATTAGAGAACCAGACTGATTAACATTGTAAAAGTGGTGGCCATAAAGATAAAACAGTACAGAAATGAGGGTTTCACAACCACAACCATTGAGAAGTGATTTCTTGCCAGACAGGCTGCTGGCAAACTAGGCATCCGAAGAAGTGAGCTTTAGCTCACGAAAGCTCATGCTAAAATAAATTTGTTAGTCTTTAAGGTGCCACAAGTACTCCTGGTTTTTTTTAGGTTTTCTTTAACCATTTTAAGATCTGTTTCTTTATCTGGTGGTGATGGGCGCTATCAGGACAGGATCATCTTCCTAACAGCCCAGTAGCACCTTATTTCAGTGTGACTGGTTTGGGATGTGAGGATGTGACCCTTCGCTTCCCAGCTGATGGCTGCCCCTGCTGCTTAGCCAAAGGCCTTAGCCTAAGAACAAGGCCTCAGACGATCCTAGTGCGAGAAGGCCCAGACACAGGCAGACTGTGATTTTGATTCTTTGTTTTTATACCCCTGTGTAGCAGGCTGGTCCCTTTCTCCTGCCCTGAAGGATTAAAAACAGCCCTGGGAGGGGGCTGTGGCTGGAGAAAGCAGCCTTTAGGCTGAGCTGATTGGGGGAAGTGGCTGCAGCTGGGGCCATGCCCCCGACAGACTCAGCTGGCCCTAGAAAGACAGACAACTCGGGGCAGACAAGAGTCTCCCTCTGCCTGTAGAGGAAGAAGGGCCTGGCTGCAGGGAGCTGGACACAGGGTACCTGAGTGGAGCAGGGCTGGGGAAAGGCAGAGAAGCTGGGGAGCTCCTGCCTGGAAAGCCCCAGGCTGCGGCCTAGCACAAAGCCAACATGTACTGGGGGTTGCAGAGGCAGCCTAGGGGTAGGCAAAGGCAGCAGGTCCAAACTCCTTTGCCTGTGGTGAGTGGCTGACACTGCAGCCTGCCCCCGTGAACGGGGGCTGGATGGAGACTAGGCAGTAACTGAGGCAAAGTGGGGATAGTGGCTTGGGGGTTCCCCTGGGAGGGGAGACCCAGATTGGTCGGGTTCTGCCAGTGGATAGCACCCCAAATAAAGGGACACCGGGTCCAGGGAGGGGCAGGGGGGCCAGAGGACAGGTGGATCACCGGCCTGCAGAAGGCGCTCCAGAGCTGGAATGAGCTAATTCCCAGGAGTCACCAGCAGAAGGCACCGCAGGGGTGAGTCTGCTCATCTACACCCTGTAACTAGCTAAGTGATAAAAATACACCTAACAGTGGGTTCTACCCCTTCCCCCATTCTGTGTCTGTCTTGCGTATTTAGATTGTAAATTCTTCAGGGCATGGCCCAGCTACTATTCTGGGTTTGTACTTGTCCTAGCACAATGGGGACCCACTGTTAGTTGGTCCTTAGGCACTAAGGTAATTCATATGATTTATAATCATAATAACTCTCCTGCCACTTTGAGCCAAGGAAGCTGGCCTTGGGATGTTACTGCTTAAAAATGAGCTGGGGGTTAAAACCATAGAATATTCTTTGTGACAAGTATCCCACAAATTCCACTGACCTCCCTTGTTTTCTTTGCCTGCAGTAAGGTTTCCAAATTCCAAACCTGATGTGATCTTGCAGCTGGACCGAGGGGAAGAGCCGTGGGTCCCAGACCTCCAGGGCTCTGAGAAAGAAGTGCTTCCAAGAGCTGCCTGCACAGGTGAAGAATTGGTTAAACCAACTCAACAACTGTGTGGGAATGCAGGAAACATTTGGGATGCCCTACAAAGACCCTATGAGCTCTCCAAGTTCAGGATTGTTCCCTGCAGATGTGGAATCATTATGGCAGATGTCACTCATGGCTTCCCTCCTATTCTGACTGACAACTGGCAGCAGGTCCCTCCCTGATCTCTCTTTCCCCTGAGTTGTTTACGAAGTTAAAGCAGGTAATCCTATAGATCCAGACGAGTTGCAGTCTTAGATTTCAAAGGCAATAGAAGCTTCTGTAATAAGCAAGCTCTATATCTTCCTTAGGACTAACCCCGGCTAATCAGCTGGGGATCTCTTCCTGATGCGTAAAACTTTGCCCCCAGAGTCCAAGCAGCATACAGATAATCAGTTCCTTCTGTGTGGGGTTTTCATCCCCTTCCTGCCATGTGCTCTGAGCTGCCAGCTCAGCTAATGGGAAATCAAGAGCACAACAACAGCCTTGTGTCTTCTTTAACGTCCCATAATAGTCTCTCTGGTGTGGATGGACCTTTCCTGCCAGGCAGGGTGTAATGCATTCTGTTGCCAATCAGCACTTCACCTAGGTAAAGTCTCTCTCCTGTCTGGTGATTTACAGAGCCACAGAGACTCACAATGGAGCTAGTCAGATGTTAACTCAGGCAGCAACTCACAAGCATTTAACGAAGTCTAAACATGTTCTTATAATCCTAATACCTGTTTTAACAATACTAACACAGGTGAGTCAGACTGATTCCACTGTGCGTTTGTCCATGTTCAGTTAAGACATAGAGGCTTGTGTAAGAGCTAACACCTCATCTGCCAGTGTCACAGGCAGGCTGGGCAGGGATGGTGTCTCTAGCCTCTGTTTGCCAGAAGCTGGGAATGGTTGACGGGATGGATCACTTGATGGTTACCTGTTCTGTTCTTTCCCTCTGAAGCACCTGGCATTAGCCACTGAGCCAGATGGACCATTGCTCTGACGCAGTGGGCCCTTCTTATGTTCACAGTCTCTATCAGGAGTATCCACTCATTTGGACTCACTGGGAGCCACAGAAAGAAACAAGATGTGCTGAGGCAAGAAGGCCCCGTCTCAGAGCCCCTGGGGTCACGCTTCCCAAAGGCTAAAACTAGGCCCAGCCCATGAAAGGGGCACTCCCAGGAGAGACTCTACAAAGGCTAAAGCTTCAAACAACTTAGTTAACCTGAAAGAGCTGCCTTGGGGACAGTGACAGGGAGAATCTCCCAGAGTGACTCCTTTGATTCTGCTCTTCACTGGCCTTTGGTTCATAGAATCATAGAACTGGAAGGGACTTTGGAAGGTCACCTAGGCCAGTCCCCTGCACTCAAGGCAGGACTCAGTATTATCTAGACCATCCCTGAGGTGTTTGTCCAGCCTCCTCTTAAAAATCCCCAATGATGGAGATTCCACAACTTCCCTATGCTATTTGTTCTGGAGTTTAACCACTCTGACAGGAAGTTTCTTCCTAATCTCCATCCTAAATTGCCCTTGCTGCAATTTAAGGCCATTACTACTTCTCCTATCCTCAGAGGTTAAGAACAATTTTTTCTTCCACATCCCTGTAACAACCTTTTATGTACTTGAAAACTATTATCATGTCCTCTCTACTCCAGACTAAACAAACCCAATTTTTTCAATCTTCCCTCATAGGTAATGTTTTCTAGACCTTTAATCATTTTTGTTGTTCTTCTCTGGACTTTCTCCAATTTGTCCACATCTTTCCTCATATGTGGCACCCACAAATGGACACAGTTCTCCAGTTGTGGCCTAATCCGCACAAAGTGGAGTGGAAGAATTACTGCTTGTGTCTTGCTTACAGTACTCCCTCAAATACATTCCAGAATGATGTTTGCCCGTTTGCACTGTTGACTTATACTTAGTTTGTGATCCACTATGGCCCCCAGCTCCCTTTCCGCAGTGCTCCTTCCTGGGCAGGAATTTCCCATTTTGTACGTGTGCACCTGATTGGTCCTCCCTAAATGAAGCACTTTGCATTTGTCCTAATTGAATTTCATCCTATTTACTTCAGTACTTTTCTCAAGATCATTTTGAATTTTAATCATAGAATATCAGGGTTGGAAGGGACCATAGGAGGTATCTAGTCCAATCCCCTGCTCAAAGCAGGACAAATCCCCAGACAGATTTTTTCCCCAAATCCCTAAATGGCCCCCTCAAGGATTGAACTCACAGCCTTGGGTTTAGCAGGCCGATGCTCAAACCACTGAGCTCTCCCTCCCTGGTCTATCCTCTAAAGCACTTGCAACCCCTCCCAGTTTGGTATTGTCTGCAAATTTGGTAAGTATAACAGAGGATGTTACTGGGAGGGTTTCACCATCTCTCAGAGGGTTACACCCTGGTGAGAGGGGGCTAGGCCTTTACTGGAATAAGGTTACTCTGTGCTTCACAGTGTGGCAGAACCTAGAGTGTCCATTAACAGGGAAAAATCCGGGAGGAATCAGCATGTGGAATGGACAAAAGCCCCCTCTGCATTCTCTCACATTGCCCTTCTCGTCCTGGCAGGCTACAGATTAATGTCCACGTTTTGCTCCAGATCATTTCATCCTCCCAAAGGGAAGGAAATGGCTGCAATGGAGCTGGCTCAGGTAAGGGATTACCAGGGAGCTGGTGGTGGGTTCTGCTTGGAGGGAGAGGAGCAGTAAATGCATAGGAGGGTAGGAGCTGCTGCAGGTGGTGGGAGGCAGGAAATATCTCGGGTGGAGAAAGGGAGGGGACAGGATATGACAAACCTGCTGAGACTTGTGTACTCTAGGGTGTGATGGGTTGTCACCCCCAGGGGGCAGTCTGGGAGGGCTTCTGGGAACCGCTGTGCCCTCTAACCCTCAAGCTGGGCTGGCCCTTCTCTCACGGCTTTGCTGAAGATTCCGCCAGCCTCTCCAGGGCCTGTTATCACCCAACATGACAGCAGGTGGCGCCATGCATCCAACTAAGCTACCTGAGTGCTGTACCTAAACCACTCAAGGACAGATAGAGACAACAGCCAGTTTCCCAGCTCCCCAACCTTGCACTCTTGCTGTAGTATAAATTCAGAATTATCCCATCTTATAGTGCACAGGGATCTGTATCATGTAAGCTCATTAATATAGTTCACCTTCCCCTCGATATGGGAAAGATGTGCACAACAAGCCTGTGCTAACCAAGCTCAGCTTTTCCCCAAACACTTCAGTGCATTTTGAGTGATTAAGATAAAGCATAAAACAAGTTTATTAATGGCAGAAAGGTAGATTTGAAGTAATTATTGTTAGAACAAAAAAGGAGCCGGTTGATCCATAGGCGGATATGAATACAGGCTTCTTTATTGTGTTACTTCTTCCCCTTGACCCAACTATCGAGTAAGTACTGGATTAGTTACATCACATGCCTTTTATCTAAGTTTGTATGTAAACACCCACATCCGTTACAACACCCCAAAACCCCTTATTAAGTAGTAGAAACGCTCATACAATTAGTATACCCACCCCTATCCACTGTCACAGTATTACACATCTCATAGAGGCATTTTTACCTTGAAAATACCGTTCTTTGCAATAACGTGTTGCCACAAATTTCCCTAAACAGCAGTTCTCAGGGTATGGAGGAAGGGTCAATGAGCAGTTCTCGGGGAGGGAGGAAGGGGCCATAAGCCAGGGCTTGTTTATGTAGCTGGGAAAGGAAGGGAGGGGGAGATAACATTTCTTTTACTTTCTTTCACACAAAGGACATTCATTCCAGCAACTACACTTCTCATGCAGCTGCATCAATGTAAATTCTTACAAGCAACAGAGAAAGGAAAAATATGGCAACTTATTTGTTAAGCAAAGAATTCCTGCCTGCTTATGCCTTTGTCCCCAATGCATGTCAGCACATTAGCAGCTTCCCAGCTGTTTTACTGAACCCTAACGTATCCCAACAATTCTAAGTGATAGCAAACAGATCAAAGCCGATTACTTAGCAGATAACCAAAAACTCAAACTAAGCCTAACATACTAGATGGATAGAATTTGAATTAGCAATTTCTCACCCTGACTGATGCTACAAGCAGTCCCCCAAGTTTCCATACACAAGCTAGAAATCCCTTTACCCTGGAACCAGCAGTTCCCCCAGTTCAGTCTTTGTTCCTCAGGTGTTTCCAGGAGTTCTCTTGTGTGGGGAATGAGGCCAAGAGATGATGTCACACCCACCTTATGTAGCTTTTCCATATGGCGGGAACCCTTTGTTCCAAACTCAGTTCCCAGTCCAGTTTGTGGAAAAATACAGGTACCAAAATGGAGTTCGTTGTCATGTGGTCTAGTCACATGTCCTAGCATGTCCTGCTGAGTCATAGCCATGACTCATAGGTTGGCTGAAACAATCACAGGAAGGCTAAGCTCTTCCACAGTCCATTGTCTTTGTTGATAAGCCATCAGCTCTGTCTGACTTCTTCATTGTTGTACCTGAAAGGCTCATTGTGGGTGTTACCCAGAGTAAGCACATTTGAAATACAGATACAGAGTCAATATCCATAACTTTAGATACAAACATGATCCATGCACACAAATAGGATAATCATATTCAGCACATGACGCATCTTGCACAAAATGCATCATAATTATGTCCTAATCATATTATAACCATACCACTATGCTGAATATGGGGTGTAGTTTCAGATAGGGTCTAATTTCAAGGCACGGGATTTGGGAATGGAACTTCTCCTCTTTGTGGAACAGGAAATAACCCTCCAGCCAGGGCTGGAACAACTTCCCAGACTCCCAGTGCTGGAGCCTGAATCTACTGCCACTTCATTAGTTACCACCACCCGCAATCTTTGTGATACTGCAAACTTTATCCATGATGATTTTATATTCTGTTCTAGGTCATTGATAAGAATGTTAAATAGCACATGGGCAAAAAGCAATCCTTGTGGGAACCTGCTAGAAATAACTCCACTTGACCATGGTTCCCCATTTACAATGCCAGTTTTAATTTATTTAATGTATGCTGTGTTTATTTTGTATCATTCTAGTTTTTTAGTCAAAATATTGTGCTGAATCAAGTCATATGCCTTACAGAAGTCTAGATATATTACATCAATAATATTAGCTGCAACCAAACTTTTGATCTCATCTAATAAGGATATCCAGTTAGTTTGATAGGATCTATTTTCTCTAAACCTTTGTTAATGGGTACTAATTATATTACCTTCCTTTAATTCTTTATTAACGAAATCCAGTATCGACTGCTCCATTATTTTGCTCAGTATTGATATCAGACTGACACTCTTATAATTAGCTGGGTCATCTCTTTTACACTTTTTAGTATTGGCACAGCATTAGCTTAATTCCAGTCTTCTGGAATTTCCCCAGTGTTCCAAGTCCTAATTACAATCAACATTAATAGTCCACCATGCTCCTCCACCAGGACTTTAAAAACTCTTGGATACAAGTTATCTGGACCTGCTTATTTAAACATGTCTAACTGTAATAGCTGCTGTTTAATGTCCTTGTGAGTTCTTGTTGGAATGGAAGGAGTGTCGTCGTCAACATCTTATGATACGAGTACAGCATCTGTTTTTCTCCAAATCCAGGAGAGAACACTTATTGAACACTTTTACCTCTTCTGCATTATTTTTGATAATTCTGGCATTTCCGTCTAGTAATTTATCACTACCATTGTTAGGATTAATATAATTTTCAAAACTTCCTTCTTATTTTCATTGATTGGTCATTGATTTCTGATAGCTTCCTGTGACGAGGCGGTTTTGGCGGGACCCAACTGAGAGTGCCAATTCAGGACCACTTGCTCAAACAGGGGGCAGTCACAGCCCTAGGCTGGGGTTTTTCCACCTCTAAGGCAAACGAAACCAGCCAGACAAAAAGGACTTTGGTCTCACCCCGCTAGCTAACCACAAGTCACACGAGCAATTTCCTTAGACACTCCAGTCTCCCGGTATCACCACCAGTGCCACCCGTCCAGGGGAGGAATGGTTATGAAAACCAACACCCCAATAAAAGAAAAAGGTTCTTTCAATTCCAGAGAATCAAGCCCCAGACCCAGGTCAATATACACATCAGATCTTACCCACAAATCACGCTGTTGCCAATCCTTTAGAATCTAAAATCTGAAGGTATATTCATAAAAGGAAAAGGTAGAGATGAGAGCTAGAATTGGTTAAATGGAATCAATTACATACAGTAATGGCAAAGTTCTTAGTTCAGGCTTGTAGCAGTGATGGCATAAACTGCAGGTTCAAATCAAGTCTCTGGAGAACATCCCCCGCTGGGATGGGTCATCAGTCCCTTGTGTAGAGCTTCAGCATGTAGCAAAGTCCCTCCAGAGGTAGAAGCAGGATTGAAGATAAGATGGAGATGAGGCATCAGCCTTATATAGGCTTTTCCAGGTGTAAGAACCTCTTTGTCCTTACTGTGGAAAATTACAGCAAAATGGAGTCTGGGGTCACATGGGCCAGTCCCTGCATACTTTGCTGAGTCACAAGGCGTGTCTGCCTTCTCTTCATGGGTCAATTGTGTAGCTGATGGTCCTTAATGGGCCATCAAGCAGGCTAGGCAGAGCTAACACCAACTTGTCTGCGATATCTCCCAGAAGCACAGCACCAGCTTGAAATACAGACAGTATAGAGCCAATATTCATAACTTCAACTACAAAATGATACATACATACATACAGACAGCATAATCATAACCAGCAACCCATAACCTGGTCTTAGCCACCTCATATGACCCCTTTACATTAGATTTGGTGCCACTACAGGACCTTGGTTGCAACCCATGTTCTATATGGTCCCAATTTATATCAATAATGTCACACTTCCCTTACCAATTTTCTACAATTCTGACTTTCTAACTCAGGGGTGAGTAACCTTTCAGAAGTCTTCATTTATTCACTCTAATTTAAGGTTTTGAGTGCCAGTAATACATTTTAACATTTTTAGAAGATCTTTCTCTGTCTATAATATATAACTAAACTATTGTTGTATGTAAAGTAAATAAGGCTTTAAAAATATTTAAGAAACTTCATTTAAAATTAAATTAAAATGCAGAGCCCCCCGGACTGGTGGCCAGGACCCGGGCATTGTGAGTGCCACGGAAAATCAGCTTGCATGCCGCCTTCAGCTCTTGTGCCATAGGTTGCCTACCCCTGTTCTAACTAATATTCTTTACTACTGACTTCCCTTTTCTTTCTTATATTTTATTTGGAGAGTGTTTCCTACCAGGGAGCCATTAGTAGGGTCCAGAGCCAGCCCCATCTCCTATATTAAGGTCTGGCTAGTGGGTATGTGATAAATGTGAAGACCCTGCCTCTGTCTGTCAGCTGGGAGACACAAAGGTTCTCTCTTTCTACC
This sequence comes from Mauremys reevesii, assembly GCF_016161935.1. Classification (NCBI taxonomy): domain Eukaryota; kingdom Metazoa; phylum Chordata; order Testudines; family Geoemydidae; genus Mauremys; species Mauremys reevesii. The sequence continues at coordinate 29,020,260 of NC_052636.1, read as the reverse complement.
CTCTGATGCCGCCTGTCTGTTCTAGGCAAGGTGGGGTGGAACTCTGTTAACATGTGCCTCCCGGGGCTTCCATTTACCTGGTGCTGCTGTTCCGTGAATAGTGGGGTTGTGAGTGGGGCAGCAGGTACTGAGTGTTGGACTCTTGCTCTTTCAGGGGCCGGTGACCTTCGAGGAGGTGGCTGTGTACTTCACCAAGGGGAATGGGCACTACTGGACCCTGTTCAGAGAGCCCTCTACAGGGATGTCATGCAGGAGAACTATGAGACGGTGACCTCGCTGGGTAAGGAGTCCTGTCCCCTGGGTTATTAGAAGCTGTGGAGTCTCTGAAGAACCTGAGTAGTAATAACTTTATACCTTTATTCCTCATACAAGTTTTGACAAGTTTCCTTGCCCCCCCTTTTTTGCCTTATCTCCCACCCACTAGTACCATTTTTGGACATGTGCCTTTTTGGTGCCGTCAGTCATTTTAAAATTGCATTGAATGTATCCTTATTGGCTACATTCATAACTACATTAATCACTGTAGCTTTCATGCCTTTTCCTCATTTTAAGAGGAAAATATGCTGCCTGTAGAATTCTAAATTGACTAAATAGGTGTGTGACTCATGCATGGCTTGTGTGACAGTCAGATGAGCTCTTTTAGGAGAGCATGTAATGTTGCCGTTCAGGATCCCATGGGTGAAGGGATAAGCGAGCCGTGGGAGGGATGGAGATGGGGGGTAGTAGATATGCCAGGACATGGGGCGGGTGTGTGCAGGGTTAGAGCTAAGAAGCAGCAGGGAGGTAGGAGGCTGTGAGAGACGAGGAGAAAATACAAGAAGTTCTCAAGGTGCCGGGAGGTGGTGCTGGCTGAGAGTAATGGGAAGAAGCGGAGGAGTGTGGAGGACGGGCACCCAGGAAGTGGGCTGGGTGGGTCAGTGGGAGGGAGGAGAGGTTTGTGGATCTGAAGCTGTGGGGGATCCCAGACCTTTAACCCCAAATCCCTACCGAAGCCTTGTTGCTTTAGAGCCTCCACTCCAGTTTTATTTCTGTTCAGTTTCACTTTATTATACATTTTTTTCCCCAAATATTATTATTTTAACTCTTGACCTCCCTCTCCCAATCATTACCCCCCTCTTCACATAACCTTCCCATCTCCTATGCACAGCGACCCCGGCCACCGATCTTGAGTCCTTGTTGCATCCTCCTCCCAGAGCAGGGCCCCTACCCAGGCACAAATGGGCACTTCGTCGATGATGTCACAGGGTGGTATAGTCTGTACAATTTTTACACCTATAAGATTACATATTCTGAAGCCCTTCACACCAGTCGGGCTTATCTCTATACGCCGATACAGTCTGTTCCCTTCCCAGCTCTGATGCTGCAGAGCCTTGCCTGTGTCCCTGTTCCCGTTCTCCCCCTAACCAACATTCAACATTCATGGGGCCTCATCTGGAGCACTGTGTCCAGTTTTGGGCCCAACACTAGGATGTGGAAAAATTGGAAAGCATCCAGCGGGGGGCAACAAAAATGGTTAGGGGACTGAAACACATGACTTCTGAGGAGAGGCTGAGGGAACTGGGATTGTTTAGTCTGCAGAAGAGAAGAATGAGGGGGGATTTGATAGCTGTTTTCAACTATCTGAAAGGGGGCTCCAAAGAGGATGGATCTAGGGGTACGTCTTCACTACCCGCCGGATCGGCGGGTAACAATCGATTTCTCGGAGTTCGATATATCGCGTCTCATCTAGATGCGATATATTGAACTCCGAACGCGCTCCTGTCGACTCCGGAACTCCACCACCGCGAACGGTGGTGGCGGAGTCGATGGGGGAGCCGCGGACGTCGATCCCGCGGCGTGAGGACGGGTAAGTAATTCGAACTAAGGTATTCGACTTCAGCTACGCTCTTCGCGTCGCTGAAGTTGCGCATAGATCGAACTTCCCAGTGTCGACCAGGCCGAGACTGTTCTCGGTGGTAGCAGATGACAGAACAAAGAGTAATGATTTCAAGTTGCAATGGGGGAGGTTTAGGTTGGATATTAGGAAACACTATTTCACTAGGAGGGTGGTGAAGCCCTGGGATGAGTTCCCCACGGAGGTGGTGGAATCTCCTTCCTTAGAGGTTTTTAAGATCAGGCTTGACAAAGCCTTGGCTGGGATGATTTAGTTGGGGATTGGTCCTGCTTTGAGCAGGGGTGGGACTAGATACCTCCTGAGGTCCCTTCCAACCCTGATATTCTGTTGTTCCAATTTCCTTCCTCCCTCCAGTTTGACCCCATTTATAGAGTAATATTCTCAGCTATATCTTAACCAATAATTGTGCTGAAATTTAACTAACCAATTCTAACATATTGTGACATAATTCTCTAACCCAGGCGTCGGCCACCTTTCAGAAGTGGTGTGCTGAGTCTTCATTTATTCACTCTAATTTAAGATTTCATGTGCCAATAATACATTTTAACGTTTTTAGAAAGTCTCTTTCTATAAGTCTATAATACATAATTGAACTATTGTATGTAAAGTCAGTAAGGTTTTAAAATGTTTAAGAAGCTTCATTTAAAATTAATTAAAAATGCAGAGCCTTCTGGGCCAGTGGCCAGGACCTGGGCCGTGTGAGTGCCACTGAAAATCAGCTCGTGTGCCGCCATAGGTTGCCTACTCCTGCTCTAACCAATTATAAACCAGTACCCTAATTAACTTACACCTGGCAACATTAATTATACAGGAGAGAGAAACAATTAGAGAATCAGACTGATTAACAATGTAAAAGTGGTGGCCATAAAGATAAAGCAATACAGAAATGAGGGTTTCACAACCACAACCATTGATAAGTGATTTCTTGCCAGACAGAATGCTGTCAAATTAAGGTTTCTTTAACCATCTTAAGATCCAGACAGGACTGTCTTCCTAACAGCCCAATAGCACCTTATTTCAGTGTGACTGGTTTGGGATGTGAGGATGTGACCCTTCGCTTCCCAGCTTATGGCTGCCCCTGCTGCTTAGCCAAAGGCCTTAGCCTAAGAACAAGGCCTCAGACGGTCACAGTAAGAGAAGGCCCAGACACTGGCAGACTGTGATTTTGATTCTTTGTTTTCATACTCCTGTAACTAGCTAAGTGATAAAAATACACCTAAGTTCTTAAAATATAGGCTTTGCAGGCAGGCCTGAATATCGCCATTCTAACAGAGGGTTCTACCCCTTCCCCCATGCTGTGTCTGTCTTGTCTATTTAGACTGTAAATTCTTCAGAGCATGGGCCATCTACTATTCTGCATTTGTACTGTGCCTAGCACAACGGAGACACACTGTTAGTTGGTCCTTAGGCACTAAGGTAATGTGTATGATTAATAATAATAATAACTCTCCTGCCACTTTGAGCCAAGGAAGCTGGTCTTGGGATGTTACTGCTTAAAAATGATCTGAGCTTAAAACCATGGACTATTCTTTGTGACAAGTATCCCACAAATTCCACTGACCTCCCTTGTTTTCTTTGCCTGGCATAGGGTTTCTAAATTCCAAACCTGATGTGGTCTCACAGCTGGAGCGAGGGGAAGAGCCGTGGGTCCTGGACCTCCAGGGTTCTGAGAAAGAAGTGCTCCCGAGAGCTGCCTGCACAGGTGAGGACTTGGTTAAAGCAAGTCAAAACTGTCCGTGAATACAGAAAACATTCGGGATGCCCTACAAAGACCTTGTGAGCTCTCCAAGTTCAGGATTGTTCCCTGCAGATGTGGAATAATTAGGCAGATGTTACTCATGGCTTCCCACCTATCCTGACTAACAACTGGCAGCAGATCCCTACCTGATCCCACTTTTCCCTGCATGTTCTGGTGAAATGCAGACCAAAACTGATCCCTTCCTCTCTCCTCTGGGGAAAATCAGCTCCCGATAGGTTTGATCTCTCCTGCACATATTTTGGTTTGTTCATCCGTTTTAAAATTCCTGTCTCTGGCTGTGGTTACACTTAGCACTTCAAGCGCTGCCGCGCAGCACTTAAAGCGCTAAGTGTAGTCAAAGCGCCAGCGCTGGGAGAGAGCTCTCCCAGCGCTGTCCGTACTCCACCTCCCTGTGGGGAATATAACGGACAGTGCTGGGAGCCGCGCTCCCAGCGCTGGGGCTTTGACTACACTTTGCAATTTGCAGCGCTGGAGAGGGTGTGTTTTCACACCCTGCTGCAGCGCTGCAAATTTGTAAGTGTAGCCAAGCCCTCTGAGATTTCCTTCCTCTCAGGCACAGGGAGTGCAGGTAGTGATCTATGTCTGGATTCTCTCTGTCTCCCATCAGGTGATAGGATGGTGCGTGAGAATGAGGAGCAGAAACCTCAGCAGGAAGATGCTGAGCAAGGAGCACCACATGGGACGTTATCAGGAAGACCCAAAGGGAATGTTTCCAGGAGTTGTGCACTCCGAGAAACAGTAAAAGCCTCTGAGACTCAGCAGAGGCCAGAGGAGAACTTCAGTAGCCTCTCAGACCTTATTACACATGAGAGAATCAACTTGGAAGAGACAAACTACACATGCCACAAGTGCAGGGAAAGCTTCAGTCAGCGCTCACACCTTATCACACATCAGAGAATCCACACCGGTGAGAAGCTCTACACGTGTTCTGAGTGCGGGAAAAGCTTAAGTCAGCGCTCAAGCCTTATCACACATGAGAAAATCCACACAGGAGAGAAGCCCTACACATGCGCTGAGTGCGGGAAAAGCTTCAGTCAGCGCTCAAACCTTATCACACATCAGAGAATCCACACCGGTGAGAAGCCCCACACGTGCTCTGAGTGCGGGAAAAGCTTCAGTCAGCGCTCAAGCCTTATCACACATGAGAAAATCCACAAAGGAGAGACGCCCTACACGTGCTCTGAGTGCGGGAAAAGCTTCAGTCTGCGCTCAAACCTTATCAGACATCAGAGAATCCACACAGGGGAGACGCCCTGTACGTGCTCTGAGTGCGGGAAAAGCTTCACTCTGTGCTCACACCTTATCAGACATCAGAGAATCCACACAGGAGAGACGCCTTACACATGCGCTGAGTGCGGGAAAAGCTTCAATCGGCGCTCACACCTTATCACACATCAGAGAATCCACACAGGAGAGACGCCGTACACGTGCTCTGAGTGCGGGAAAAGCTTCAGTCGGCGCTCAAGCCTTATCACACATGAGAGAATCCACACAGGAGAGACGCCCTACACATGCTCTGAGTGCGGGAAAAGCTTCAGTCGGCGCTCAAACCTTATCACACATCAGATAATCCACACAGGAGAGACACCGTACACGTGCTCTGTGTGCGGGAAAAGCTTCAGCCAGTGCTCAAACCTTATCACACATCAGAGAATCCACGCAGGAGAAGCCCTACACATGCTCTGAGTGGGAAAAGCTTCAGTCGGCGCTCACACCTTATCACACATCAGAGAATTCACACATGAGAGAGCCCCTCCACATGCTCTGAGTGCGGGAAAAGTTTCATTGAGCACTCAGGCTATGGCTACTTTAGCGCTTCAAAGCGCTGCCGCGGCAGCGCGTTGAAGCGCTAAGTGTAGTCAAAGCACCAGCGCTGGGAGAAAGCTCTCCCAGCGCTGTCCGTACTCCACCTCCCTGTGGGGAATAACGGACAGTGCTGGGAGCCGCGCTCCCAGCGCTGGGGCTTTGACTACACTGGCGCTTTGTAGCGCCGCAATTTGCAGCGCTGCAGAGGGTGTTTTTTCACACCCTGCTGCAGCGCTGCAAATTTGCAAGTGTAGCCATACCCTCAGACTTTGTCAGACATTGTAGAATCCACAGTGGAGAGAGACCCTACACATGCTCTGCATTTGGGAAAAGCTTCAATCAGATGTCATTCCCTATTAGATATCAGAAAATCCAAATGGGAGAGAACTGTAAGAAATGCCTTTATTAGGGCTTCCCAAAAATTTGTTTTAAAAAAAATCACATTTGCTAATTCCAATTTAGTGATCTTTGCACCATCTTCACTGTGGTCTCTCAGCTCTGCCGGATGAGTTGCCTGCTTCTGACTTTTGCAGTTCACCCTTCTTTGGGGTCAGTCCTGTGATCTTTTCTATCAGCTCCTTTCTTTTGACTTGTAGGAGCATGTGTCCTTCCAGCCAGGAATTTCATCAGCTCCAGGTGGGGGAGAGAGGGTTACCTGTGCCTTACATCCACTAGGACTGTACATGGAATTGGCTGCTCAAGTTAGTGATTTTGGTGTAAAAATACAATTATAGTTGTAGAACAGAAGCAGCCCAGGCAATGAACCGAACAGACAATGATCAAGTGATCTCTCTCCTGCCATCCATCTCCATCCTCTGACAAACAGAGGCTAGGGACACCATTCCTTACCCATCCTGGCTAATAGCCATTAATGGACTTAACCTCCATGAATTTATCCAGTTTTCTTTTAAACCTTGTTATAGTCCTAGCCTTCACACCCTCCTCAGGTGAGTTCCACAGGTTAACGGTGCGCTGTGTGAAGAAGAACTTCCTTTTATTTGTTTTAAACCTGCTGCCTATTAATTTCATTTGGTGGCCCCTAGTTCTTGTATTATGAGAGTAAGTAAATAACTTTTCCTTATCTACTTTCTCCACATCACTCATGATTTTATATACCTATATCATATTCCCTCTTAGTCTCCTCTTTTCCAAGCTGAAAAGCCCTAGCCTCTTTAATCTCTCCTCATATGGGACCCTCTCCAAACCCCTAATCATTTTAATTGCCCTTCTCTGAACCTTTTCTAATGCCAGTATATCTTTTTTGAGATGAGACGACCACATCTGTACATAGTATTCAAGATGTGGGCGTACCATGGAGTTATATAAGGGTAATAATATAGTCAGTCTTATTCTCTATCCCCTTTTTAATGATTCCTAACATCCTGTTTGCTTTTTTGACCGCCTCTGCACACTGCGTGGGCATCTTCAGAAAACTACCCACAATGACTCCAAGATCTTTTTCCTGATTTGTTGTAACTAAATTAGTCCCCATCATATTTTATGTATAATTGGAGTTATTTTTTCCAATATGCATTACTTTACATTTATCCACATTAAATTTCATTTGCCATTTTGTTGCCCAATCACTTGGTTTTGTGAGCTCTTTTTTAAGTTCTTCACAATCTGCTTTGGTCTTAACTATCTTGAGCAGTTTAGTATCATCTGCAAACTTTGCCACCTCACTTTTTACCCCTTTCTCCAGATCGTTTATGAATAAGGTGAATAGGATTGGTCCTAGGACTGACCCTTGGGGAACACCACTAGTTACCCCTCTCCATTCTGAGAATTTACCATTAATTCCTACCCTTTGTTCCCTGTCTTTTAACCAGTTCTCAATCCATGAAACCTTCCCTTTTATCCCATGACAACTTAATTTATGTAAGAGCCTTTGGTGAGGCTTTCTGGAAATCTAAGTACACTATGTCCACTGGATCCCCCTTGTCCACATGTTTGTTGACCCCCTCAAAGAACTCTAATAGATTAGTAAGACACGATTTCCCTTTACGGAAACCGTGTTGACTTTTGCCCAACAATTTATGTTCTTCTATGTGTCTGACAATTTTATTCTTTACTATTGTTTCAACTAATTTGCCCGGTACCGATGTTAGACTTACTGGTCTGTAATTGCCGGGATCACCTCTAGAGCCCTTTTTAAATATTGGCGTTACATTAGCTAACTTCCAGTCATTGGGTTCCGAAGCCGATTCAAAGGACAGGTTACAAACCATAGTTAATAGTTCCGCAACTTCACATTTGAGTTCTTTCAGAACTCTTGGGTGAATGCCATCTGGTCCTGGTGACTTGTTAATATTGAGTTTATCAATTAATTCCCAAACCTGCTCTAGTGACACTTCAGTCTGTGACAGTTCCTCAGATTTGTCACCTACAATTTGGCAATGTTTATGCTCCTTTCTAGGATTTGACTTCCGCTTTTTAAAGGAAGACTTTTTGTCTTTCACTGCTTCTTTTACATGGTTGTTAAGCCCCGGTGGCTCTCTTTTAGTTCTTTTACTGTGCTTCTTAAATTGGGGTATACATGTAAGTTGGGCCTCTATTATGGTGTCATTAAAGTGTCCATGCAGCTTACAGGAATTTCACTTCAGTCACTGTACCTTTTAATTTCTGTTTAACTAACCCCCTCATTTTTGTATAGTTCCCCTTTTTGAAATTAAATGCCACAGCATTGGGCTGTTGAGATGTTCTTCCCACCACAGGGATGTTAAATGTTATTATATTATGCCGTTTATTTCGAGCAACTGCAGTTATTCGGGAGAGTACAGACAGGCAGAGTTTCCCCTCCCGAGGTAGGTCTCGGTTAGATAAACAATTAAGGCAAGCATTTATACCTTTTGCGACATACACTGAGGTGCTCCAGTGTACAACTGCATTTTGTTTGTACATATTCCTTTCTGATAGCTTACTTCTCTCAGCAATTTCTGCTACAATCTGCATTCTATTCTTATCTAACACAAGGTCGAAAACCAGCGTCTCTTACAGTTCTTTTCCGCTCGCCCACACCCTGCTTGGAAGTCTCCTGTTATTAGCTGTTAGTTAGCCTGGTAAATATCAAGTCCCTGAGAAAACACAGTTATACGAAGCAAAACGAAATCACAAACAGAAATGTCATTGGAAATTCAAAAATTAAAAAGGAAAATGCAATTCCCATCACTTCATTGTATTTGGGCCATTCCTGTATCGAGAGTACCCGCTAAGGGCCCTGTGTGCTCATGGGAAACCTGGAGGAACTCATAGCACAGCCTGGACATGAAACTCAACTGCTCCCAGGTGCCGCAGTAAAACCCTTTCCCTGCTGTGATGTTGATGATTTTATGAAAATATGCTAATGAGTGTGAATATAATGTAACTGGAACATGCTTCATGCAAAAGGTCTCTTGTGCAGTATCATTACAAAGCTTATTATCTACTGTGTGTGTTCAGCCTATTTGTATGAACCGATCATTCCTGTATCTGAAGCTAGAAATATGAACTATAACTCTGAGGTCCTGTTGTAATGATGCAAAGTGTGGGCCATTAATAGTGGTTTGGACTCTTGATGGCTCCCATTAACCAGGACAATTGACTGGAGATGGCTCTGTCCTGCACCATCTGTGAGTCAGGCCAGGAACAATGAAGGCTTGGGGTCTCACAGGTCATGTCACCTGGTACAGGAATCCATCTTAAACCTGGGTCTTTTCCCCAGGAGAGAGACAAAAGATTCCTGCCTTGTACCAAAGCTGTATAAGGGGGTGGAACAGAAGAAAGGTGGCTGCAGTCATGAGAAATCCCCTAGCTACCACCTGAGCTGGAACAAGGACTATACCAGGTGCAAAGGTTGGGCCCAGACAAGAAATAAGTCTAGTCTGCAAAAGAAGCTTGTTGGAAGATCACTGAGGGTGAGATTTTATCTGTATTGAGTTTCATACTGTATTAGTCTTAGACTTGCATGTTTTATTTTGCTCTATGGAGAATACAAACTCCACAGAGAAGGAAAAGTTAATGCCTTAGAAAAATCTGTGTGTGTTAGAGTGTCTTGGAACCACTCTCCTATAGCTTCTTTTCTCTGATTTCCTTTAGAAAATCTGAAGCAGGGAGCAGAAAACCATTGTCTTTTCTGAGGTGTGAACTCAGGCCCTACTGAGTATGAGACTGACATGCTGCCAACTATGCTAAGAAGGCCCAGGAAAATGTTTAGGCTCAGTGCATATAGGATCCTCCTACAGCAGTGACTGGGGCAGGGAAGGAGCTGGAAGAAGCAGGGAGATCTGGTGCCTACAGACCTGTCCTGGCATCTTTCTCAGCAGCAAAGAAATCAATTTGCCCTTCCAGTGAACAATCTGCTGGAACTAATGGCAGCACAGGGGGGATGTTTCTAAAGTATGCACCCACCTCTACATTTTAGAACTTACTCTCCTTTTTCTACTATAGCACTTTGTGTATGAATTAGGCAAAACAAACTACACAGGTAAGAGAAACAAGGTCTTGAGAGAAAGCTTGAACTCATAACCCCAACAGATGGCCCCTCTGCACTAACCAGTTGCACCCCTGAAGATGTTTTTTAAACACATTTGGGAAGCAGGCAGTTATCAGTCTCTGTGGTTCACACCTTTGCCTGGTAATTGAAAGGCTGCTGGTTCAAACTTAACTCAAGATGCGGCTTTTCAGCGATGAGACTCCAGTACATTTTAACAGGAAGAAAATCTCCTCTATTCTGGCTTTGCCCCATTAGACTCCTTCTGCCCATCTTCTCCCCCTCCCCCAGTCTCTTTCCTTCCCCACTGGGGCCATGCAGAGAGGAGCCCCAGTCAGTCTCTGTCACAGAGAGTCTGTATCCCATAAAGGGAGGGAGGGGTCTCTCTAAAACACTGATAATGGGGAGGGGAGTGGTGTGCGTGGTTAGGGGGAGATAGGATGGAGAACTAACAGTGGGGCACAGAAAGATCCCCCCAGATTTGGGAGCTCCCCTGCTGCCCCCCATCAGCCAGCTGTGAGAAGAACAACTGTGGGGGTGGTGGGGTCTCCACATGCTGCCCCCGCCCCAACTGCCAACTGTGGCAATGGGAGCTGCAGGGGTGGAGTCTGCGGGCAGCAGTGCGCAGAGACGCCCCCGCCCTCCAGCTTAGGGGCTGCGGGTTGCTTTCGGGAGATGCCCGAGGTAAATGCTGCACCCCTCACCCTCTCCTGCAACCCCTGCCCCAGCCCAGACCCCACACCTGCACCCAAACTCCCTCCAAGAGCCTGCCCCCCACACTGCTTCCTTCGCCACAACCCTCTGACTGAGCCCAGACCCTGCACCCAAACTCTCCCAGAGCCCAACCCCTCTCTCTCCCACACCCAAACTCCTTCCCAGAGCCTTAGGCAGGTGTGTGTGGCAGGTGGGGCAGGACTTGGTCCCATTCTGGGCACCACCAAAAATGATACAAACCTGCCACACCTGTCCAGCCCAACCTTCTGCTGATGCACCTCAGCCCACACCCGTGCAGGGTTTGAAGCTTTCATTGCTTAAATTCCAGGACACGGAGGGATTTCAGCTCCCCTTTGCCCAGAGGGAACCTTCACCCCACTCCTAACCAGGTTCTTGTCCATGGGATCACTGTAGGGGGGCTGGGTCCCTCGGTGTCTTTTCTCTCTCTAGGACAGGCCTGGGTGCAATAACTGGGGGCATCTGAGCACCCAGGACCTTCTGTGGGTCTGCCATTCCCCTTCCCCTTCTGTGGTCCCATCTGTCATTGACTCCAGCCTTTTTTCTATCCATCGTCAGCACCATCCCAAGCCAGCAGCACTCGCCTCAAAAAGACAGAGTCCAGTGGCACCTTACAGACTAACAGACGTATTGGAGCATAAGCTTCCGTGGGTGAATGCCACTTCGTCAGATGAATGTAGTGGAAATTTGCAGGGGCAGGTATAAGTATGCAGGCAAGAACCAGTCTAGAGATAACGAGGTTAGTTCAATCAGGGAGGATGAGACCCTCTTCTAGCAGTTGAGGTGTGATCACCAAGGGAGGAGAAACTGCTTTTGTAGTTGGCTAGCCAGGCACAGAATTCCCACTCCATTCATCTGACGAAGTGGGGATTCACCCACGAAAGCTCATGCTCCAATACGTCTGTTAGTTTAGAAGGCGCCACAGGACTCTGTCGCCTTTTACAGATCCAGACTATCACGGCCACCCCTCTGATACTCAAAAAGACAGTGTCCCCTGCTGGGAGTAAATCACTGACCTCTCTCAACCCTGCCCCTCTGTTTCCTTGCCTCTCAGTCTGTGCAGATGGGACCTTTCCCTCCAGTGCTGGAGGATTCACCCTTCTCATCTACCATTGTCCCAAGCAGCACAGCAGGTGGGAATCTTAAACGTACCGAGGTGACTTAGGAGCAGAACCCCCCCAGACCTTCCATGCAATTGTCACTTGCCCCTCACTGAGCAGGACTGAAACTCCTGCAGGGAGACTGGTGGGCCACATCCCCTCTGGGCATGAGCAAAGCAGCAGGGTGAAAAAAAGGATCATGGAGATGCTGGGGATTGAACCCAGGGCCTTATACATGCAAAGCATATGCTCAACCACTGAGCTATATCCCCTAGCAGGTTGTGTGTGCTATGGGTTACACTCAGAGCCCTCCTGTTTCCATAGCATCCAGTGACCTATAAGCTTCACGAGAAGCCCATTCCCCTCTCTGAGGACCAATCCTGCTCTCCTGGAGGTGACTTGTTCATAGGGGTCACTTTTCAGCAGGGCCAGATTCTATGTGTGGGGAGAGAGTGGTTGCCCTGGTCTCAGGGTGCAGAGATACACTCAGCCATCTCCCCTGCATTGGGTTGGCGGGGTGGCAATCCCCTGCTGCAAGGTCATGGTGGGGGATGCTGTGAGCAGCTCAACACCTCACCCTGGTGGCAGAAGTGGTGTGCGGAGCTCCAGGTGTTTCTAGGATCTGCTATTTCCACCTGCCTGTAAACTCTAGCTTTCCCCAGCACATTCACTGCGGTGCAATTGGGTCACTGTTTCCATGGCTGAACAGCAAAGAATGGCTCCCAGTTTCCCTTCTATCGGCAGCAGGATTAGCCTGTGTCGGTGGTTAATGAGGTGGATCTAGTTGTAGATTGTTATTCATTCCCCACCTTGACAATTCACACAGTCCCTTTCCCAAGCAGATTCCCAGCACCTCAGTGATCCTGGTAGCAGGGTTGGGTCCTGAGATTTTCAGGGTTCTTTTCCCCTCCACCTGGAGTGATCTCAGCTTTTTCCCCATCCCAGACAATCCATGAAATAACAACAGGGGCATAAAGAAAGAGGGGAGGGAACATCTCACGGACAGGGCTGGATGTGCCCATAGCCCCCTGCTTGTCCATTGTTTCCATGGAATTTGCCCCCCTGCTTTGCACAAGGGACAGAGAAAGATCTTGCTGTTCCTGTGTCTGTGCAAAGAAAATTGTGCTTCTGTATGAAAGAGAGGCGGGAAATGGCCCCATGATGGGGCAATAGCCTCAGGATTAAGAACAAAGGACAATGATGGGAAAGTTCACAATTGACTCAGTAGTTGCATACAAAGGTGCACGTTTGGCAGTTACACTGGGAAATTCTGGCTCCTTCTCAGGCTCAGGTTGGCCACCCCGGTCTAGATGTAGAAGTGACAACATTTAAACTTGAGAGAGGAGCCAATTTCCCCATCATTTCACACCTTTACACCCAAACACGATGACTTTCTGAATGAACCCTCCTCGTTCAGCCAGAAGATCTTGGGGTGGATGTAGGAGTCATTGGGTAAAATTCTCTGGACTCTGTTCTGAATCAGGTCAGAGCAGAGGTACCTAGTGATCTAGTCTGGCTGTAAAATCTATAGATCAACACCATTAATATGAAATTAATCCTCAGAAACGGCTGTTCCCCACCCAGACCCCAGCAAAGGGCTCTCCAAGGAAGGGGCTGTTGAGGAAGGAAAGAAGAAAGATGTCCTTCTCCCTCTGGAGGAACTGGGCTCTGTGCTTTGGACAGAAAGGAGGGGAAGGAAATGGCCACACGATGGCAGCAGAACCTAAGAAATGAAACACAATAGGCTTATGTCCACACTGCAATGTAACACCCAGGGCTGCCCCATACCAGCTCAGGCTCCCAGGGCTTGGGCTGTGGGGTGGTAAATTTGCAGTGTAGACATCTCGGCTCAGGCTCAGTACCGGGCTCTGAGACCCCACAAGGCTGGGAGGAGTTTAGCAAGTAAAAAGGTAGAACGGCAGTGGAGTATTACCCTGGTCTCAATGGCATTTCTCCATCAGTCTGTCTGCTTTGGGGCAGGGACAATAACATGTCCTGCTGCTTTTGTTATTTCAAAGGGCGGTTTAGGATTTTCATTCTCACACATGGTGCACGAAGCAGGACTCAACCCTCAGTGTAAACTAAATGAGCCGCCCATAGATTCTGGCAGCCACAATGAGGCATTTGGTGTGAGAGCTCAGACCTGCCCCTGTCCCAGAGGGTCGGGGTCATCTGTGAGAGGACTGGACCACTGACCTATCAGCTCCTAACTCCCAAACTTTCAGTAACTCTATCATCAGTGCCTGTGAGTGTAATTTAAACCATCAAAAGAGTCATAGTGGGCTAGACCATAGTCTGGACTTCGGGTCTGGAAAAGAGCTGGCACAATCCATAGACCAGGTTGTTATATAAAATGCACATGGATTTTAACCCTTCACATACAGTAATGGGAAAGTTCTTGGTTCAGGCTTGTAGCAATGATGGAATAAACTGCAGGTTCAAATCAAGTCTTTGGAGTACATCCCCCGCTGGGATGAGTCATTCAGTCCTTTGTCTAGAGCTTCAGTTTGTAGCAAAGTCCCTCCAGAGGTATGAAGCAGGATTGAAGACAAGATGGAGATGAGGTATCAGCCTTTTATAGTCTCTTGCCATGTGGTCTTTGCTTTCTTTGTCCCAAGGACACTCTATCCAGCACGTGGCATAGAAAAACCTTAGCGTTCTCTCCATAGGCAGGTCCCTGCATACTTTGCTGAGTCACAAGGCGTATCTGCCTTCTCTCAGTGGGTCGATTGTGTAGCTGATGGTCCTTAATGGGCCATCAAGCAGGCTAGGCAGAACTGACACCAACTTGTCTGGGGTGTTCCCCGGAAGCAGATCACAAGTTTGAAATAATGACAGAACAGAGCCAATACTTATAACATCAACTACAAAAATGATACACATCTAGAGATGGCATCATTATAATCAGCCAATCAGAACCTCTCCATAGACCCCTTACACGACAACCTTTCTATAATATTGGCTTCAAATATAGAACAGCGGTCGCAACAGTGATCTATACAGTTACAGATTATGTCAATAACGTCACAGGAGGTGACACGGCATCAGTGAGACTGATACTGGAATACTGCCTCCAGTTTTGGTGTCCTCAGTTGAAAAACATGTTGTGAAACTGGAGCTGGGGCAGCAAAGAGCCACCAAATGTCCTGAGGGCTGGAGAAAAATGTCTTCTAGTGAGCTATTGAAAGAGCTCAACCTGTTTAGCTTATCAAAAGAAGGTTGAAAGGTGACTTCATTGAAGTGTTGAAGTGCCTTCAGGGAGAGAAAATATTGGCTATTAAGGGGCTCTTTAATCTAGCAGAGAAAGGCATAACAAGACCCCGTGGCTGGAAGGTGAAAAGAGACAAATTCATATTTCAACTAAGGCAAAAATATTCAACAGCGAGGATGATTCACCACAGGAACAAGCTACCAAGGAAAGTGGTGGATTCTCCATCTCTTGATGTCATTTAATGAAGACTAGATGCCTTTCTGGAATGTGTTTGCCCCAAAAGTAGCTATTGTGTCCTACAGGAGGCCTGTGACATGCAGGGGGTCAAATTAGATGCTCTAATGGTCTCTTCTGGCCATAAAGTCGAGTAATTTCTGAAAAACTGAGTGTAGCATTGGGAGCAGCGTCTGATGTTTCCCTGTCTAGCCGGCTTGCTGCCTAGAACGAACGCTCCTTGAGTGGGGTGATCCACAGGGAGTAGCTCAAACCTGCAAAGTGCCTGGCCAGGGGCAGGACATTGGCACAGCAAGGGAGGGGTGTGGCAGTGACATCACAAAGGCCTTTTGCAGGACTTCAGCCTATTGGTCAAAGGCGGTGGGGAGGTGGTGACCTCACAGAGAGATGCTGACATCAGCCAGGCAGGACAGGGGTGAGGGGCCAGGGAAACCTCAGAGACCCCTGTGGCTTTGCTCCAGCAAGTCTCCTTCTCCAGGTCTCTCTTTGAGGACTGAGAGAGTATTCGGGTTCATGGACGTGAGCACCAGGAGGAACCTCTTCCAAGTTTTCTCCTTCCCTTGTAGTGATTTTACTAGAAAACAGCCGTCCCTGTTTAGAAGGTAAGAGCCTCCTGGAAGTTTGAAACCTGTTCAGTCTGATCCATGTGGTGACAGTTGAATTCTAGGCATGGAAAACACGAGCTTAAGGAAGCAGAATTTTATTGTGCACCTGAGATTTTGTCCCTCAGAATCACTGGAGACATTAGGGTTTGTCCTTTTTGTTTCACCTTTTCCTCCCTCCCTCCCTCCTTTCTCTTTGTCTCTTGCTTCTTTTGTCCTTTCTCCTGTTCCCCTCCCAACACCAGGGGGTGGATGGGTGGGTGGGTGTGGCGGGGGGAGTGCTCTGCAGCTCCCACTGTGGGAGATCCATCCAAAAATGTGGGGCTGAAATAGTGCTCAGGCAGTCAGGGCCAGATTAACCTTTTGTGGGCCTCAGCACCAAACATATTTGTAGGCCCCTATATAGTCACTGTGGGCTCTGAGTGTGGGCCTGGTGGGGCAGTGCCATTGGTGCCTTAGCATACCCACTACTGAACCTCAGAGACATTTTTCATTTTGATCACACACCTCTCCGTGACTATATGCATTGCCCTACACAGCTCCCTCAGCCCCCAGGTTTTCTTATTTAGCTGTACACCCATGTGGGTTTACCAGTGTCCACAGTGAGCAGAACTTTCATAGTGATCAAGGAAACTCCCCACAAATTTATCTCCTTCCTCATTCAGACCTTCTCTAGCCATGTCTCCAGTACCCCCCACGTCACCAGTCACGGCATGTGGTCCTAGTCTCAGCTCAGAGTTCTAAAGCCAGCAGACACCTGATCAGTTCTGACAGATCCCCCCCCTCAGCCCCCATCCTGCCATGTGAGCCAGCCACCTGCAAACACCATCTTCCCAAAGTCAGGACTTAGCCCTTGGGAATCTGAAGCCACCAGCCTCTCTCCCTCTGCTCCCATCTACATGCTAGTCTGCTACCTGGTCACCACCACCTCTCCCCACGCTTGTTTCCTTTCCACTTTGGACATGCTCCCACCCAGCTGGAAGCTCCCTCTGCCAGCCTGACCTGCTCCCTCTTTCCCTGCTCCCCCTGACATTCCTGTCCTATGGGTGACCTCTGTTCCTTGAGGTGAACTCCAGTGTCTTTAGCTGCTCTAGCTTAATGGCCCCCAGTAGTCACAGAGCCACTTGTAGCTTCTCTGGCTACAGCCATGGGGCCAGTTCCCAGAGGCCAGCCTTAGCCAGCTGCAGCTACTAGCCGCAGGAGGGGCAGCAATGCCAGGGCTGAGCCTGCTTGAACCTTGCAATGGCTGCACTAGGGACTCTAAATCCTCAGCCCTGGCCCTAGGCAGCTGCAGACTCTGGAGTTAGGCACTTCCCTCCTCTAGGCCATGGCTTTAAATACCTGCGATTCCCATCACCTGCAGCAGAGGCCACCAATTCTCATGCCCCCCTCAGCCAGCACCTAGTCGTGCAGAAAGTGCAGCCTGAGTGATTTTGGAGGCTGGGGTGCCAGGAGGTTCCCGTCCCTGAGCAGCAGCCCTGCAACAAGCGCAGAGTTGGGACATTAGCTGTTACTGACAAGGTTTGTCTGTGTTCTTTTTTTTATCTCATTGTTAGGTGTCAGGAGTATGAACTGTTCAACAGGTTCAATGAGTTGGTTAATAAGATGTTTATGAAGTAAATCACTGGCTTTAAAATCAGATCCAATCTGGAGCATATGAACTATTGACCCCTGGACTCCATCTCTGAGAGGGGACTTGTTTACCATCAGGGGACAGGCTCAAACCAGTCCAAACCGGTTTTTCCCGCCAAAACCAGCCCTCAGCGTTCCATCTCCTCAGCACTTTTCCCGCCACAGAAGTGATATAAGGACGTGCTCAGCGCCTGCGCGGGGCCGTCCCCCCCCCCCAGCGACGGCCCCTCCACGGTCGGGTCTTCCCAGTGCTCCCGAGCCGGAGAGTAACGAACCCCCTCGGTCCCACCGTGAGACTGAGGAACAGGAGGCCTGTCACCCCCATTCCTGCCGTCCTGCATCCCTGGTGTCCAGCCTCCCACGGAGCCCCCCGGGGAGTGAGAGACCCCGGGGGGGGCACTGGGGCTGGGCAGGAAAGTGACTCTGCCCCGGGGAACCTGGGAGAAGCCTCAGAGCTGCCTCAGCCCCAGTGGGATTTGGGGGGCAGAGACTGGGGCCTGGTGGGGATCCTGTGGTGTGGGGGAGATGGGGGTGTCAGGCAGGAGGAGAAGCTGGAGTTGTAGGGGAAGGTCAGTGGACGCGGGGTTGAACTGTCTCTGGGCAGCCAGGAAATTCCTGGGAGTGGCGGGCGGGGAAGGGGGAGGGAGCACTGGATCCTGTCCCTGTTTGTGCCCCTTGCGTCTTGCCCCCGATACAAATTCTCTCTAGTTCTGCCCCTTTTCTCGCTCAGTGTCTCACACGGGCTATAAAATCTGGGGCGATTTCCCTCCTTTCCCCTCCAATGATCAGCTCTCCCGTCTCCCCCGATTTCCCCCGTTCTCCCCATGAGTCTCAAACGTCAGTTTAAAATCTTCTCTAGTGAGGGGCATTTTCCCACCCATTTGATCTGCAGCGATTTGTCCTTGTGTAGGTGGGAAATTGTTGCCCTGAGTCATTCCCCAGCACATGGCTGCCCCTGGAGTGGGGGTGGGATGGCTCAGTGGTTGGAGCACTGGCCTGCTAAACCCAGGGCTGGGAGCTGACTCCTTGCGGGGGCCATTTGGGGATTTAGTTGGGGATTGGCCCTGCTTTGAGCAGGGGGTTGGACTAGACACCTCCTGAGGTCCCTTCCAGCCCTGATCTTCTAGGAGATGCCGGGTCTCTGCCAGGGCAGGGAAGGGAGGCGCACGTGTCCCCCATGGGGACTGCCCAGACCCCGTTTCCCAATCCCAGTTGTTGCCCCCTAACTACCAACACAGTTACCCTCAACCATCAGTTGCCAGTCACCTGCCCATCCCCCTCTGCTGCCCCTTTCCCTCATCCAGGGACCTTTCAGCTCCCCCTCCCCCTCCCTTTTAATCAGCTCCTCAAAGGGCTCCCTGCTGCCCATGGCAATGGTGGGGGTGGGGGGAACCATTACTTTGTGTTTATGTATTGGACAGTCGTATAAAATCCAGTCCAACAGTCCCCCTTTTCCACTAGTTCGTTAACAGCCGGGGTGAGCTGGAGCCGGTTCGCACCGGTTCGTGCGAACCCGTTGTTAAATTTAGAAGCGGTTTTAGAACCGCTTGTTAACTGGCTTCCGTGCGAGGGAAGCTTTGATGGGCTCTGCCTGGGAAGCCTGTAATTCCTCCTCCCGGCCGCCGGGGGGCGCTGCGCTGCGGGAGCCACGTGAGCTGCCTCCTGGCCCTGCTGCTGCTGCTGCTCTTTGGAGCTCTGGCCCTGGGGCTCCTGCTGCTGCCTGGTGGGTGCCCGGCTGCCTCCTGCTGCTCCCAGCCCCCGCCCAGGCCCCTGCCTGCACCCCCCGCCGCAGCCAGCCCCTGCCACCCTCCCCCAGCCCCATCTGCACCCCCTGCCCTGCCACCCATTGCACCCCCTGCCCTGCCACCAGCCCCCTGTCTGCACCCCCTGCCCTGCCCCCCATTGCACCCCTGCCCTGCCCCCAGCCCTGTCTGCACCCCAGCCCCTGTCTGCACCCCTGCCCTGCCACCCCATTGCACCCCTGCCCTGCCCCATTGCACCCTGCCCTGCCCCCATTGCACCCCTGCCTGCCCCATTGCACCCCTGCCCCCAGCCCCTGTCTGCACCCCTGCCCTGCAGCCAGCCCCTGTCACCTGCCCCAGCCCCTGTCTGCACCCCTGCCCTGCCCCCATTGCACCCCTGCCCTGCCCCAGCCCCTGTCTGCACCCCTGCCCTGCCCCATTGCACCCCTGCCCTGCCCCAGCCCCTGTCTGCCCCCTGCCCTGCCACCCCATTACACCCCTGCCCTGCCCCAGCCCCTGCCCCAGCCAGCCCCTGCCCGCAGCCGCCCCAGCCCCACCCCTGCCCACAGCCAGCTCCAGCCAGCCCCAGCCACCCCTGCCCCCAGCCAGCCCCAGCCATCCCCAGCCGCCCCTGCCTGCCCCACCCCTGCCCACAGCCACCCCTGCCCCACCCCTGCCCACAGCCAGCCCCAGCCAGCCCCTGCCACAGCCACCCGCAGCCAGCCCCAGCCAGCTCCCTGCCCCCAGCCACCCCCCTACCCGCAGCTACCCGCAGCCAGCCCCTGCCCCACCCCTGCCCCCAGCCAGCCCCTGCCCCATCCCCTGCCCACAGCCAGCCCCAGCCAGCCCCTGCCACCCCTGCCCCCAGCCACCCGCAGCCGCCCCTGCCCCCAGCCGCCGCCCCTGCCCCAACCACCCCTGCCCCAGCCAGCCCCTCCTCCAGCCACCCCTGCCCACAGCCCCACCCCTGCCCCCAGCCAGCCCCTGCCCACAGCCGCCCCTGCCAGCCCCTGCCCCAGCCGCCCCAGCCAGCCCCTGCCCCAGCCACCCCAGCCACCCCTGCCCCCAGCCGCCTCCTGCCAGCCCCTGCCCCCAGCCGCCCCAGCCACCCCTGCCCCCAGCCGCCCCTGCCAGCCCCTGCCCCAGCCGCCCCAGCCACCCCTACCCACAGCCACCCCAGCCACCCCTGCCCGCAGCCACCCCCAGCCACCCCTGCCCGCAGCCAGCCCCTGCCCCTGCCCCAGCCCTCCCCTGCCCCCTGCCCCAGCCACCCCTGCCAGCCCCTGCCCCCAGCCACCCCAGCCAGCCCCTGCCCCCAGCCGCCTCTGCCCCGCCCCTGCCCACAGCCACCCGCAGCCAGCCCCTGCCCACAGCCACTCCCTGCCCACAGCCACCCACAGCCACTCCCAGCCCACAGCCACCCCTGCCTGCAGCCAGCCCCTGCCCACAGCCGCCCCCTGCCCCGCCCCCTGTCCACAGCCACCCGCAGCCAGCCCCTGCCCACAGCCGCCCTCTGCCCGCAGCCAGCCCTTGCCACAGCCACCCTCTGCCCGCAGCCAGCCTCTGCCTGCAGCTCCTGCCACAGCCACCCCCTGCCTGCAGCCACCCCCTGCCCACAGCCACCCACAGCCACCCCCTGCCCACAGCCACCCGCAGCCCGCCCGTCTGCATCACCTGCCCACAGCCAGCCCGTGTCACTCCCTGCCTCCAGCTAGCCCTGTCCCACGCCCCTATCTGCAGCCAGCCCCACATCCACTGGTGCCCTGCAGTTCCCAGGGCAGTAACCCTGCACACCTGCTTTAATGAGGGGGGGGGCAGGGAGCAGCTGGGACCCACACATGTGCACACCCTAGAGTGACCAGACAGCAAGTGTGAAAAATCAGGACGGGGGTGAGGGGTAATAGGAGCCTATATAAGAAAAAGACCCAAAAATTGAGACTGTCCCTGATCACCACCCACACACGTGAAACGGAGCTCAGTTCTAGTTCAGCCCCATCTTTTTAAAAAAGAACTTTAGGTAGGGTTAAAATACATCTGTATTTTCCTGGACATGTCAGGCTTTTCGGTTCTTAATCACCTCCTGGGAAAATATGGACGTATGGTAACCCTATTGGTACAAAAAATACATGCTGTCGCACATCCCTTAAATCAGAACTTTTTATAGGGAACCCGTTGTTAAGATTTTGGCAGCTCATCACTGTTAACAGCGATATAAAATCCCCTCAGATCTTGGTGTTTTTCTCTTGTGTTATCAAATACGCAGTGTGAGTTGAGAAGTATCGCAAATCCCATGGCAAATGGCCTCTGTGAGGGGTTGCTTCCCACAGTGCAAAGATGCAGCCACCTCTGGGGTGGATCCATGGTGGCCATTATTTGCTAGTGACAGGCCATGGACATTTCTTACCTATTTTGTCCCTCCAGGCCTTCCATTCTCCTGTTCAAGAGACATCCCCCAGGGCTCCCTCTGCCTGTGTGACTGGCCAGCAGGGGGCGGTGGTCACTTTCTATCCACTTCTCAGGCACTGTGAGGTAACAGTGTTGCTGGGTGGGGTGGGGCTGTGGGAGATAGCAGCTGAAGGGGATTGTGGTGGGGAGGCCTCTGGGTGGCTGGGCAGGGGGTACCCTAGTGAGGTTGGTGGGTTCTGGAGATTTGGGGTTTCAGGGGGTGGGTGTGATGTGCCCAGCCCTGAGGCTGTGGGTCCTGGAGGTGGGTATCGCTGGGGGCCTGGTGGCTGCAGAACAGCCGGGGTGGGCGTCTCTTGGGGAGGCGGGACAGGGGGTTAGAGGGAGCCTGGTGCTGTGCCAGGGGCTCTGTCTGGGCTTCCCCCGCAGACTCCTGGGATCGCTGCCGTGCCCAGTGCACAGAGTGTGTGTGGGAGAATCCCCGGCGCTAGGCCAGGGGGTGCCCCTGTAAAGCATCAGGGGATCCCGCAGGGGGGAGGAGGGGGTGCCAGGCAAAGGGCAGGGCAGGTCCTGCTGGAGGGTGGGGGGGGGATCATAGGCAGGCAGTGAGGGACTGAGTTCCCAGTGGGGGTCCCTTTTGGGGGGTCTTCGGCTGTTGGGGTCTCTTGGTGGGGGGAACCCTTTGGGATTCCCAACCTGGCAATGAAGGTCTGGTGGGGGTTCTCTGGCCGGTGGGGCTCTGAGGGGTATCTGAGGTCCCTGGCCAGGGACTCTGGGGGCTGGGTCCCAGGGAATATCTGGGGGGGGGGCTGGCTGGGGCTCTGGGGGCTGCTCCTGACCCCTCTTCTTCTCCCTGATTAGCTTATGCCAGAATCCTGGCTCCAAACACTGCCCGACACTCCCCGGCCAGGCCCAGTCACTGTGATAACTTTCTAGCCACTTATCAGACACTGTGAGATGAAATCACAGATTTTTGCTCTTCTCCCCTCTTGAAAACTGCAGGAACTTCCAGTTCCATTGTCCTAGATTGTCCAGTCCATTGTCCAGTCCTTGTCCTGGATGTGGGGGTGAGGGAGGTGGGAAGGGGGTCAGCGCTGCCGCACAATGGTCCCTTCCACAGCGTTCTGGACTCATTCTTTCTGAACTCTGGTTTCATTGAGACCATTGTTAATCCAGAGTCACTGTATGGAAAGACAAGGAGTGACTCCGGATGGACAGTGGGGCAAATGAGATCAGCAATTCTCCCTGTGAGGAGGGGCTCTCGTTAGCTGCTCTCCCCAGAGAGCTAAAGGAGGGAAGCTGCTCAGACGCTCTGTCCCTCTCTGCTCATGATACTGGGGTTCAGCTTCCTGGGTCAGAGGCTGCAGCCTCCATTGTGATCGGGGAGACCAGGCTTAGCAGCTGCTGCTCCCCCAGCGGGGTTCTGTGCTGGGATGTGACCTGAATTAAAGCTGCTTCTCTGCCCGGCCCAGGGGATGACTTTCTCCAGCTGGTCCTAGCCCCCTAGGGCAGCCCTGGGCCCTGTTAATACTAAATTCTGAGCCAGAGTCTCCAGGTAACTGACAGACCTCAGGGAAAGTGCTGGGGTCTGGCAAGAAAGTGACTCTGCACAAATAGCCCCTCCTCATTTCTCCTCCCAGTAGCAATTGCCAGGAGAAAATCCAGCCATGGGAGAGCAAAGCCCCCAGGAATGGGACCTTCCCAGCCAGAGGGGCAGGGAGAGAGGACAGAGGAATGAGAGACTGAAAGGGGCAGTGGGAGAAATGAGGGGGAAGAGATTTCCAGCTCTCTAGTCCACCCAGACACATGTATTGCTGCATCCCTGGGCAGAACCATTTTCCAGTGAACAAAACAAGGATCAGACAGAGGAAAAGCCAGTTCCTGACTCCATATTCCCCCTGCTGAGGTGTGGCTGCCGTGGGGTCAGTGTCCGAGGGATCCCCCCACAGTGACTCCTTTGGTTCTGCTCTTTTCTAGCCTTGTGTTCAGAGACTTTGTTACGGGGTGAGGGGAGGGAGAAGGGAGGTTAAAAATGTGTCTGGGCTTAGCCTGGCAGGAGGGGCCAGATCTACATTGTAATAAACAGATTGAGCATTTCCCAGCATGGCAGAATCTAGGGTGTCTCTGTGCAGGGAAAGGGCCTGGGGGAATTGTGATGATAAATTAACTAAAACCGGTTCTGAAACACCCACAACTGCCCTTCTCCCCCAGACAGGCTGCAGAATGACGTCCATGTTTTGCTCCAGCTCATCCCAGCCTGGCGTGGGACAGGGAAGAGAAATTGCTGCAGTGGAGCCAACTCAGGTAGAGATTGTCGGGGGGTTGCTGGTGGGTTCCTGCTGGAGGAGAGGGACAGGAAATACACCGGAGATGGGAAGGTTTGCACAGTCTGGTCTGGAGGTTGGAGCGGGGCAGGAAATTCACAGCATGGGGAAAGGAGGAGGCCAGGGTGTGGCAAACCCGCTGGGAGTTATTTAATAAGTGGCCTAGATTCTAGGAACAGACCCAGGAGGTTGGGAGGCGGAAATGCCCTAATTTGTGAAGAAAGAAAATAGCCCACCTACATGGGGCTAGTCAAACTGACAGACTCCCAGTGCTGGAGCCTGACCTCACTAA
Source organism: Mauremys reevesii (assembly GCF_016161935.1). Lineage (NCBI taxonomy): Eukaryota > Metazoa > Chordata > Testudines > Geoemydidae > Mauremys > Mauremys reevesii. Next base: position 28,996,061 of record NC_052636.1, on the reverse strand, counting down.
CCAGCGGCTGCTGTGAGATATGAAGGAGGCACCCATGAGTCAGGCTTATTGGAGCTGCCTCTCCCTTCATATCCCGCTCCTCACAATGAGGAGGTTATTGGGCTTCCTACCAGGGAGCTCTCGCTGGACCCTGCTAGGGGCTCCATCTCCTGTATCAGTCGGTGGCTAGTAGATGTGTGATGGATCTGCTGGGAGAGACAAGGGGCTCTCGCTTCGTCCCCTCACCCTGGTATTTGCTGGATACGCTGAGCGGGGTGGGGGTGGGACTTTGTTGACTGCGATCCACCCAGAGCTTCCATTTGATTGGCTCCTCTCTGCCACAAATAGTGGGGCTGTGAGTGGGGAAAGAGGTCCTGAGTGTTGGACTCTTGCTCTTTCAGGGGCCGGTGACCTTCGAGGAGGTGGCTGTGCATTTCACCAGGGAAGAGTGGGCTCTGCTGGACCCCGCTCAGAGAGCCCTCTACTGGGATGTCATGCAGGAGAACTATGAGACTGTGACCTCGCTGGGTAAGGGTTCCTGTCCCCTCGGTTCTTGGAAGGGGAAATGAAGAGATAAAGTTCACACCAGCCCCACAATGCCACCTCTACTCTGTCCTGTTTCAGCATCACCCCAATATGCCAGTGACACACACACACTACCAGAGACCCTCCCCTGCTGCAGAACACTTTGGGACCAGAGCACAGGAGCCGTATCACACAGTGTCAAATAGCTCCTGTTTGCTCAAGTGAAACTGGGAGTTAGGTCTGGCATAACTGTTCCATACCCCTAATCATTTTTGTTGCCCTTTTCTGAACCTTTTCCAATTCCAGTATATCTTTTTTTGAGATGGGACGACAACATCTGCATGCAGTATTCAAGATGTGGGTGTATCATGGATTTATTTGCTGTTTTTACGATTATGATATATGATATATTCTGTCGTATCTATCCCTTTCTTAATTATTTCCAACATTGCTTGCATCATATTTTGCAATATATTCCAAATAAGGTAATTAACGTGCAACATATGTGTCGTCGTTTGGGGTTTTAAGCTTTAAAAGGCTTGTGTGATTTTTAGCTCAGGGGACAGTATTCCAATAGCTGTCGCCCCCTGCGCACTTTTAACCAAGAAAAGAACCTCAGGCTGAGCTGATTCAAAATCAATCATGTGGTTGTTTTCCACAACAGCTTCAAGAGGTCCCTGTGATGGAATGTAAATGTCTTCTTCGCACCTTCCCCCTACAGGAGAATGGCTGTTTGACCAGCTGTTTGCCTTGCTGTCTCTGAGGAACTGCTCTGTGGGTGTTCCCCAGAATTGTAACTTTTTCAGTAATATCATACAGTAAAATCTCATAACTTTACATACAGTGTTACTACACATTTTAACAGGAGGATAATATTCAGTAGATTATGCGTTTTCAAATGATACCTCACAAGCCATACTGTGTACAAAATTGATCATGATTTTCTAGAAGAGTGAGCACAGTGACACAGTGTCTGTGTGTGTGTTCCCAGCAGATATGTGGGTATTTCAATCCCTCATAAGCATAGTGTTCGGCATCTTCAAGGCCCTGGGAATTCACTGGTTTACCAAGTGTGACACTGGATGGAATTGTGAGACACTTTGGTATTAATAATAAAATAATAATATAATCTGATAAAATTGCAATGAATCGTGCTCGATATGCCATGTAAGGTGTCAGTAAAAATGTTATGATTTGCCAAGTATGATAATATTGTTTCTATGTTTGTATCACCTTTGTATTGTGAGTTATAGATATGTAGGGTATATCTGTATTTCCAGACTTGTGCAGTGTTTCTGGGTGACACCCCCAGACATATTGGCATCAACACTGCCTAGCCTGTTTGATGGCCCATTGACGATCATCAGCTGTACAATGAGCCCATGGAAAGGACCAAGGGGATACACCTATTGAGTCAGCAAGACATGCCGGGGTATACCTGTGTAATGAGAACTCCAAGGCTTTTCCATGCCACGTGCTTTGAAGCTTGTGTTTGGGACACAGGAAGTACAGGACACATGGCAAAAGGAATGTAAAGGGCAGCTGCATCATCTCCATTTTGTCTTCAATCCCCCTTCCTACCTCTGGAGCAACTTCTCTACAAACTGAAGCCTTGAACAAAGGACTGAATGACCCATCCAAGCTATGGATGTGTTCCAGACGGACTTTCAAGCCAGCAACTCACCAATACTGCTAAGAACCTGATATATCCATTTTGGAATGTATCTGAGTGCTTTCCCATTTAACTTCTTTCTGTCTTTCTTTCATTTAAACCTTTAGTTTAGATGTTAAAGGATTGTCTGGAAGGATGGAATTTTGGGTAATATCCAAACCTATACTGACCTGGTGATGTGGCTGAGCCTTTGGGGTCAGAGGAACACTTTGTTTATGTGAGCAGAGTTTTTAAATAACCTCTCACTGTACTGGACCTAGCTGCTGATTAGGAGTCAGAGAACAGGGATGCAATAAAGGGGGCTGCGTGATTTCTTTTTTCAGCTTCTCGATTACCCGCGTGGGTGATCAGAAGCACAGTTGGTGACTGGTCGGTGAGTTTAACTTCAGTGTTAACCAGCAGTTTTGGTAGCATCCACTCTCCCTTTTTCAGCCTGCCCTGATCTTGGCATTTTCAGTGAGAACTGCCCCTGGCCCACCAGGTCACACTAAGCACTGAAGTTAAATTAATAGAATGTTTTTTTTATGACCAAGTCTTATGAAATCAACTGAACTCCTTTGTTTTCTTTCATCTGAGCAGGGTTTCTAGTTTTCCAGCATGATGTTATCTCCCAGCTGGAACAAGGGGAAGACCCATGGGTCCCAGACCTCCAGGGTTCAAAGGAAAGAGAAATCCTGAAATCTCCCTGCACAGGTGAGGAAACATTAAACCACCTCAGAATCTGTAAGTGCCTGAAGGAAACATCTGGAATGCCCAACAAAGCCCTTGGGGAGATCTCTCAGTTCATTATTGTCCCTAGCAGGGGTCATATCCTCAGGGTAAATATAGTTCATGGCTTCCTATAGATCCTAGCAGACACCAGGCAGTAGCTTCCTCCCTTCCCCCTGCGTATTTGGATGGGATGTGAAGGCTGAATTCATCCCCCTCCTCTCTCCTATTTGGGGGAAGAGTTTGGGGGAGTTCAGCTCCTGATTTTTATTTGACCTGTCTTCAGCACTTGTTTTTGTTTGGTCTTCCCCTTTCCATCCCTGTTTGATGTTTCTGTCTCTATCACAGCAGGTGATGCAAAGGCATGTGAGAAAGAGGAGCAGAATTCTCAGCCTGAAAATGTTGAGCCAGTGGGTAAAAACAGAGCATTATTGCAAAGATCGAAAAGGAATGTGTCCAGGAGTCATGAGCAGGGAAAATCCTGGGAGATTCAGCACAGACCAAAAACAGATCAAGGAAACCAGCCAGGGAAGAAAGTGGATAAATTTATTTCCTGTTGGGGAACTCAGAAGATCCTCATGGAAACCACAACACAGCAGGATATCCTCAGGCGAAAGAGAAAAAATACATGCAGTGAGTGTGGAAAAACTTCTCTCACAGCTCAGCCCTTTCTGTACATCAGAGAATCCACACAGGGGAAAGGCCCTATGAATGCACTGAGTGCGGGAAAACCTTCAATCGCAGTTTGCACCTTATTAGGCATCAAACAATCCACGGAGGAGAGAGCCCCTAGGAATGCTGTGAGTGTGGAAAATGCTTCACTAGCAGTTCAAACCTTAGATTTAATTTACTCTGGTTCCTCAACTGTTGCTACAGCTCTACTACCCATCAGTCCAGAAACTGAGAGAAATGGAGAGTTCCAACCATTGTCCTTTTAGTATCTTATTGTTCCTCTCTCTGTTTTTTGTGCTGGCCTTTCTATTCTATCATTTTCTGCCTTTGTTTAGTTGGTAACAGTTGGTTTCCATCACTCACGTTTGTTTGTTTAAATCTCTATCCATTGTTAAATAAATTTTTTGCTTGTTCGATAACTGTACTCAGGTGCTGTGTGAAATACAGTAGCAATGGTCCACAGTAAAACTAGTAACCTGGGATACTTGGGGAAGAGAGGATCTGGGATTTCATCGAGTATCTGGTGATCCGGGCTGGACCCCAGAGGGGGACACATTGAAGGAACTCAAAGGTTAAGGTGGCTGCTGTAGCTCAGAGGAGGGTCCTTGAGTTCCAGCAGGCTGGTGAGTTTGGTCACTAACATCCAGCTGCCAAATGCAAAAGTCCCTCTTCCTTGTGGCAGGTGGCAACAAGGCGACTTACAGTCCTCAGCACCCTGAGAAGGGTCACAATGTGTCTCTATGTTGATCCACCTGTCAAATTCACACAGGGAAAGCTCCCGATAGCACAAAACTCTGCCCTATGAAATCATGGAACATGTGCTCTTTGCTCTGTGAAAGCATGTAAAGAATCCAAGCGCTGGAGGACAGGGTTTGGGTCCAGAGTGACGTAGAAAAATTGGAGGATTGGGCCCAAAGAAATCTGAGGAGGTTCAACAAGGAGAAGTGCAGGGTCCTGCACTTAGGACGGAAGAATCCCAGGCACTGCCACAGACTGGGGACTGACGGAGTGAGGGGGGATTTGATAGCAGCCTTCAAGTACCTGAAAGAGCAGCAGTGTGGGCTTTCTCCTTGCCACTTTTGCTGGGCTGGGCAGGCGTCCTGGAGGCCTTTCTAGAAGAGAATTGGGAACTGAGTTAGAAAAACCAATGTGAAAACCAGAACCTCAGGTTTAGACTCATTTATTTATAATATTAAATCTTCAATTCTAGTGTCACAGTCAATACAATTGCTTCAGCCTGATAGTTGCCCAAAGGGAAACTTAACTTCTCTCCAAAGGGAGTGGAGAGAAAGCACTTTTCAGAGTCCAAGAGAGACAAGGTGGTGAGGGTAAGAGGACCAACCTCTGTTGGTGAAAGAGACAAGCTGTGGAGCTAACCCAGCACCCTTCTTCAGTTCTGTGTAGCCTGGAAGGTCGTCTCCTCCATAACCAGCAGTTAGAACATAAGAACAGCCACACTGAGTCAGACCAGTTCATCTAGCCCACTCTCCCGAAAGTGGCCAATGCCCAGCACCCCAGAGGACCCCTGGGGCCAACATGGATACAAAACCACCACCAACAAGGTTAAAATCAATGCACATGGGAGAAGGATCTTGTGTTTCATTCCTTATGTCCTAGTCCCATCAGGTGGCCATTTCCTTTTCTTCCTTTCTGTTAAAAGCTTTGGTGTTTTGCACAGAAACATTATTTCCCCAGGAGAGACCCAGGAGTGGGGGCTGCATTCCTGTGCCAAACAGTCACTGGAAGGGGGCAGACAAAGGCCTTTAGGACGAGGCGTCCCTCACTGTCAAAAGATCATCTCCCTCCTGCAGGTCACTGGGAGCCTGAATTTGTTCCTTATCCTCCCAGAGTCTGGGGGCTGGAATCAGCACTACCCAGCCCCTCCATATGTACCAGAAACAAACACAAACCTGGTCTTTAAAACAAGCTGTCCCCTTCCTTCTCAGGGAAGATTTTTCTGTGATTGAAGTTGAGCTTCAGTTCCCCTTTCCTAGGGGCGGGGCGGGGCGGGTGTGGGGCCAGCTCCCAGTGAGATCTGTTTTCACCATTGCCCCCTTTCAGTCACTCTGGGATCCTAACTCTGCTCCCAGCTGTCAGGCAGCTTCCAGCCCATCCACTCTGTTCATTAACTTCATGGTCATGTGTCACCCCCTTTGCCAGTGCACAGAGCCTGCAGGAAAGCTACTCTTGCCAGACGCATTGGTGGTATAGTGGTGTGCGTAGGTGTCTTCTAAGCAATTCATCTGGGTTTGATTCCCAGCCAATGCAATAATGGCTTTTCTCTTCTGTTGTTTCCTCATCTGAAAGTGGTTTAATTTCAGTCACATTGTGTTACAATCACATTATCTATAGAATGAGACAATAAATGTGTCAAAGTCCAGCAGGTCATACAGGATGGAGGCACACAAGGGGCTGGAATATGTCATCTGAGAAAGACAGAACACTTGGAAACCTGCATCTCCCATCCCCTGGCCTTGCGTGTTATGATTCCAGCTGTGTGAGCTGTTTGTAGGATGTTCCGGCACGATGGGGAAATGAAGTTTTGAGTCAGTTTTTGCTCCTGCAGATTCCTTTGCTGTTATAATTATAATGACATGAACAACAGGGAGGCAAAATAAACATAAACCCCAAATTGCAATACAGGTGGGGAAAGAGACGATCACGGTTAAGCCAAACACTTCAAAATAAAAATTAATACTAAAAAAGGGGAGAGGGAAGAGATCAGGTATGTGGAGATCCCCTTGATATTTCAATGCACATTGTTAGAATCAAAGTTCATACTTGACACTGGAAAACCCACAACTACCTGTCTCTCTGACCACCTATGATGAGCAAGATGGAGTTGGGACACCTGTTCTGCTTCAATCATTTACTGTCTCTCTGTTCTCTCCTTCTTCTCCCCCCAATTCCTCGTCTCCAATGTCTCTGCCTTTCTCCTCTTGCGCCCTCTCCCCTGCCCTTTCCCAGGAACTCACACTCTACAGCATTTAGGACAAGCCAGAGCTCCCATGTTCTGCACATGAGCCTGTGTCAGAGGACGTGTGACCCCGGTCAGAACCAGTCACCAGATCAATATGACCCTTTATGGGCGACTTCTCTGCCTGCTCTGCAATTTACATCTCCCCTCTCCCCCCCCCCCCCGCAAACAGGGTGGGGTACAGCTCTGACAGAGGCCTAACAGGAGAAATTTCAGCCCAAAGACAAATTTGTGTGAAATGCTGAGAAGTGAAGAGCCCCTTCCCTCCCCAAATCCCCAGAACTCTAGTGTCACCCCCATGGCACCAGCACCGGGAACCCAGTGAAATGGGGTTACAGAATACAAGGGGGAGGGAGCAGGGAGAGAGGTGACAGGGAGTCTCTCTCTTTCCTTCTCTCGTCACTTTCTGTTCGTCTCTTTCCTTCCAGGAACTACAGTCACAGCAGGGAGGGGTTTGTCTCCGTGTCTGTCACGGAGGTGGTGGAAGTGACGGATTCTGTGATTTCCTGCAACCTCCGTGACTTCTGCAGTGGGCACAGTGGCTGACTCCAGGGCCACTCAATCAACTGGCTCCAGGGACCGCCCAAGCAGCGGCCAATGCGGCTGGCCCTGGGGACCACTTGACCAGTGGTCCCGAGGGCAGCAGGAGCAGCCACAGCTTGGTGGCCTCTGGCAGCACTTCTGGGGTGGCCAGAGCAGCAGCTGGCCCCCTGGGGCTCCCCCCTGCCCTAGCAGCAGCTGGAGTGGCAGCGACTCTCAGGGCTTCTCCCCTGGTAGCTGGTGCTCATTATCCATCAAATGAATCAAAACACTTCCCCCTGCAAGTGGATTTAGCCCGGGACCCTCAGAGTCAGCAGCTGTTACGCCCCAACAGTCATGTTGTATCAGTTTATCAATGGAATGAGAGAATCAGTGTCCCAAATCCCAACAGGTCATTAAACACCCAGTGGAGGAAGAAAGGGGTGGGACTATATAATGAGCAGTTGGAGTCATCCTGGTATTACAATGCTTGGTTTATTTTTTTTTTTAAATTCCTTTACTTCCCTCTCCCTTTTAGACTCAGAGCCTTTAAGGTCAGAAGGGACCAGTGTGATCATCTAGTCTGACCTGCTGCACCTTGCAGGCCAAAAGACCCCACCCACCCACTCCTGGAATAGACCCGGGAGGGGAGGCAGCTCTGTGCACTGCCCCTACCCCAGGCAGCACATGGAGGCCCTCTGCTCCCCTCCCCCCACAACGGGTGTGCAGAGATGTGCCAGCAGCACTAAGGTGGCTCCCTGCCCACTCTACATCCGCCCCTCCGTGCCGCTCCCAGAAGTGGCTGGCATGTCCCAGCATCCCCTGGGGTGGGGGGAGTGTCTCCACGTGCTGCCCCTGCCCCGAGCACCAACTCTGCAGCTCCCATTGGCCAGGAACTGTAGCCAATGGGAGCTCTGGGGGCAGCGCCTGCAGACAGCAGCACATGGAGATCCCCTGGCCCCACTCATCTAGGAGCTGCTGCCAGAGGGTTGTGTGTACCGGTCACTTTGGGAGCTGCACCACCCACCCACCCCCAGCGCAGAGCCCACACCCAAATTTCCTCCCAGTGCTTTGCTTGTCTTCCTTTCACCAGAACCATCCTTCTTCTCCTGGGCTGCAAGTAGCCACCCCTAGGAAGACAAGAGGCAGGCACAGGATTCTGCCAGGTAAGTGTCTCCCAGCACCGCGATGGACGGTGCGATGAAGGTAAGTCTTCCTGAGGCACAATGAACTGCAACGCAGCGAACCACTGGCCAGACGGTCGGGGCGAAGGGCGTTCACTGGAGGTACAAGCTTGTGAGTGACTCCTGAGCACAGGGCCCCTTCCCGTTTTAAGGACCTGCTCCTCATGGCCTGCGACTGGAGATGACTTGGCTGCATCTGGTGGGTCACACTCCACCTCAGCCAGTGTCCATGCTCTGGGTGTGTGATCGCTGCCTAATGAGAGTCCCAGACACCTTGTCTATCTAGCAGCTCTTCTGATCTTCCAGCTGTTCAACCAGCCCCTTCATCCCACAAGCATGGCAGGAGGGAGCGGGAGGGGGAGGGAGAAAGCCACTTCACAGGCATTCAGAGAGGCAGAGGAGACAAAAATGGGAATGGGGGAAGTATAACAGACCTATTGAGCATAGAAATCACTGCTGCTCCTACAACAGCAGGGACAGGCCACTAGGAGCTGGGAAAAATTAAGCTACCATGTTTCGAACCAGGGACCTTTTGCGTGTTAGGCAAATGTGATAACCACTACACTACAGAAACTCTGTTACAAGGCTCTGCCCTTCCCTTCATAAGAACAGAAGAATGGCCAGACTGGGTCAGACCAAAGGTCCATCCAACCTCATATCCTATCAGTCAACAGTGGCCAATGCCAGGTGCCCCAGAGGGACTGAACCTAACAGGTAATGATCAAGTGATCTCTCTCCTGCCATCCATCTCCACCCTCTGACAAACAGAGGCTAGGGATACCATTCCTTACCCAGGCTGCCTAATAGCCATTAATGGACTTCACTTCCATTAATTTATCTGCAAAAATAAGAGGAGTACTTGTGGCACCTTAGAGACTAACAAACTTATTTGAGCATAAGCTTTCATGGGCTAAAATCCACTTAATCAGATGCATACAGTGGAAAATACAGCAGGAAGATATATATATACACAGAGAACATGAAAAAAATGGGTGTTGCCATCCACACTATAATGAGAGTGAGCAGTTAAGGTGAGCTATTATCAGCAGGAGAAAAAAACTTGTAGTGATAATCAGGATGGCCCATTTCCAACAGTTGACAAGAAGGTGTGAGTAACAGTAGGGGGACAAATAAACATGGGGAAATAGTTTTACTTTGTGTAATGACCCACCCACTCCCAGTCTTTATTCAAGCCTAATTTAATGGTGTCCAGTTTGCAAATTAATTCCAATTCAGCATCTCTCGTGGGAGTCTGTTGTTGAAGGTTTTTTGTTGTAATATTGCGACTTTTAGGTCTGTAATCGAGTGACCAGGGAGATTGAAGTGTTCTCTGGCTGTGTTTGAATGTTATAATTCTTGATGTCTGATTTGTGTCCATTTATTCTTTTATGTAGAGACTCTCTGGTTTGGCCAATGTACATAGCAGAGGGGCATTGCTGGCACATATCACATTGGTAGATATGCAGGTGAATGAGCCCCTGATGGCATGGCTGATGTGATTAGGTCCTATGATGGTGTCCCCTGAACAGATATGGGGATAGAGTTGGCCATGGGCTTTGTTGCAAGGATAGGTTCCTGGGTTAGTGTTTTTGTTGTGTGGTTGCTGGTAAGTATTTGCTTCAGGTTGGGTGGCTGTCAGTAAGCAAGGACTGACCTGGCTCCCAAGATCTGTGAGCGTGAGGGATTGTCTTTCAGGATGGGTTGTAGATCCTTGATGATTCACTGGAGAGGTTTTAGTTGGGGGCTGAAGGTGACGGCTAGTGGGGTCCTGTTACTTTCTTTGTTGGGCCTGTCCTGTAGTAGGTGACTTCTGGGTACTCTTCTGGCTCTGTCAATCTGCTTCTTCACTTCAGCAGGTGGGTACTGTAGTTGTAAGAACGCTCGATAGAGATCTTGTAGGTGTTTGTCTCTGTCTGAGGGGTTGGAGCAAATGCGGTTGTATCTTAGAGCTTGGCTGTAGACAATGGATTGTGTGATGTGGTCTGGGTGAAAGCTGGAGATGTAGGTAAGTATAGCCTTCAGTATGTTTCCGGTATAGGGTGGTGTTTATGTGACCATCGATTAGCACAGTAGTGTCCAGGAAGTGGATCTCTTGTGTGGATTGGTCCAGGCAGAGGTTGTAGGTGGGATGGAAATTGTTGAAATCATGGTGGAATTCCTCAAGGCTTTTCTTTTCCATGGGACCAGATGATGAAGATGTCATCAGTGTAGCACAAGTAGAGTAGGGGCATTAGGGGACGAGAGCTGAGGAAGCGTTGTTCTAAGTCAGCCATAAAAATGTTGGCATACTGTGGGGCCATGCGAGTACCCATAGCAGTGCTGCTGACTTGAAGGTACACATTGTCCCCAAATGTGAAATAGTTATGGGTGAGGACAAAGTCACAAAGTTCAGCTGTGACATTATCGGGGATACTGTTCCTGACGGCTTGTAGTCCATCTTTGTGTGGAATGATGATGGAGCGTCTACATAGCCAGACAATCCTGCTGTCAGGGTGCCAATGCCTGAGATGATGGGGCGTCCAGGATTTCCAGGTTTATGGATCTTGGGTAGCAGATAGAATAACCCTGGTTGGGGTTCTAGGCTGTCTTATTGCCAAGGGATGGAGAAACTCAGCCAGCCGCAGGGGGTGCATAACACCGCCCTAGTGTGGGGGTGACAGCGCCTCCAAGATCCTGACACCCCTATTGGTTCCACTGCTGGTTGTTTTCCTTTTCCGGTGGGACTTTGGGCAAGTTGCTCCCCCCTCTAGGGCTCCGTCCCCAGCAGGCAAATGGGGATTTAATACCTTCCCGCTATTGGAAAGTGCTGGGAGAATCCCCCAGCCAAAGCTGCTCTGACAGCGCTAAGCAGCATCTGACCATTCAAGGTTGGAGCGCACTGCCCAGGAGGAGTGTTTGGCTCTGGGGTTTCACTTCAGCCCAGTCTAGAGAGAGGGGCCCAGCCATGGGGTTTGGCTCAAGAAGACCAAGTCTCCAATTCGTTAAGGGCGTTTTGAATTCCAGTCCTGAGCTCCAAAGTGCTTCGTCTCATTTGCACATTTTAGAAGCATGATCTCCACTCCATTTTCCAAATCATTCATGAAACTATTGAATAGTACTGGACCCCGGACTGATCCCTGACGGACCCACGAGGTGCCCCCTCTCTGTTGGGCAGCCAACCATGGAGAAGGGCCCTTGGAGTCTGGGCTTTCAACCAGCTCTGCACCCACGTGACACTGATTGCATCTAGACCGCATTTCCCTCGTTTGCTTGTGAAAATGTCCTGCGGGACTGTGTCAAAAGCCTTAGTATTCCCAAGATAGATCCCATCTACTGTTTACCCACCTCCACTAGGCCCGGAACCCTGCCAAAGAAGGAAAGAGGCTGGGTTTGGGATGATTTGTTCTTGACAAATCCATGCTCACTTGTCCTAAGAACCAAATTCTCCTGTAGGTGCTGCTGACAATCTGTTTAAGAATGTATGGCAGTATCTCTCCAGCTATGGAAGTGAGGCTGGCTAGTCTGCACGTCCCAGGTGTCTCTTTGTTCCCCTTTGAAAGATAGGTCCTGTCTTGTTCATGGATGGGAAGATGTTCTTTTTCAGGGATCTCAGACGAGGACTGGGGCACAACACCTGGTTTGTTAAGGCCACAAAAATGGAGGCAGGAACCTCTTCTCTCCTGCTGGCAAAGAACCCCAGGTACCTAAAAGACAGGGACTCACACCCCTGAATGGGCTTTAGAAAAGGCAATGGTTAAAAAGTTTGGCCCCGACCATTTCTTGTTTCCGCAGACTAGACATTTTAGCAAACTTTAGAATTCCTTGGTGTTAAACACCGTGAAATGCCCCTTTCTCCTTCACAGAGGGCTTTAACACCCCTTCTCTCACTCAGGTTCACGACTGCCCAGAGTTTGAGAATTGTCCCTGTTCCCATTGGGCAGATGGGGAGGAGCCTGAGGTATAGAGAAGGGAAGTGACCTGTCACCAGATGGATCAGACTGAACAGGTTTCAGACCTCGAGGAGGCTCTTACCTTCTAAACAGGGACGGCTGTTTTCTAGTAAAATCACTAGAAGGGAAGGAGAAAACTCGAAAGAGGTTCCTCCTGGCGCTCACGTCCGTGAACCCGAATACTCTCTCAGTCCTCAGAGAGAGACCCGGAGAAGGAGACTTGCTGAAGCAAAGCCACAGGGGTCTCTGAGGTTTCCCTGGCCCCTCGCCCCTCTCCTGCCTGGCTGATGTCAGCATCTCTCTGTGAGGTCACCACCTCCCCACTGCCTTTGACCAATAGGCTGAGGTCCTGCCAAAGGCCTTTGTGATGTCACTGTCCCACCCCTCCCTTGCTGGGCTAATGTCCTGCCCCTGGCCAGGCACTTTGCAGGTTTGAGCTACTCCCTGTGGATCACCCCACTCAAGGAGCGTTCGTTCTAGGCAGCAAGCCGGCTAGACAGGGAAACATCAGACGCTGCTCCCAATGCTGCACTCAGTTTTTCAGAAATTAGTCAACTTTATGGCCAGAAGAGACCATTAGAGCATCTAATCTGACCCCCTGCAAATCACAGGCCTCCTGTATGACACAAGCGCTACTTTGGGGGCAAACACATTCCAGAAAGGCATCTAGTCTTCATTAAATGACATCAGGAGATGGAGAATCCATCACTTTCCTTGGTAGCTTGTTCCTGTGGTGAATCATCCTGACTGTTGAATATTTCTGCCTTAGTTGTAATATGAATTTGTCTCTTTTCACCTTCCAGCCATTGGGTCTTGTTATTCCTTTCTCTGCTCAATTAAAGAGCCCTTTAATACCCAATATTTTCTCTCCATTAAGGCACTTCAAGACTTCAATGAAGTCGCCTTTCAATCTTCTTTTGATAAGCTAAGCAGGTTGAGCTCTTTCAATAGCTCACTAGAAGGCATTTTTCTCCAGCCCTCAGAACATTTGGTGGCTCTTTGCTGCCCCAGCTCCAATTTCACAACATCTTTTTCACATGAGGACACCAAAACTGGAGGCAGTATTCCAGTATCACTCTCACTGATGCCATGTCACCTCCTGTGACGTTATTGACATAATCTGTAACCGTATAGATCACCGTTGCGACCACTGTTCTATTTGTAGCCACTATTGTAGAAAGGTTGTCGCGTAAGGGGTCTATGGAGAGGTCCTGATTGAATGATTATAATTATGCTATTTCTAGATGTGTATCATTTTTATAGTTGACGTTATGAATTCCTGCCCATTTCCCCACTGGCTGGAGCATGGCTAGAGTGTGTCTGTGGTTAATGATGTTGCTGTAGATTGTTCGTTTCCTGCCTTGGCAATTCAGATAGTGCCTGTTCCCAACATATCTCCAGCACATCATCAGTTCCAATAACAAGGGCAGCTTTTCTCTGGGGCACTGAGATTTTTTTGGGAGATGGTGGCTCCTTTCTTTCCTCACCTTGGAGTAAACTCAGCTTTTTATTCCATGGTTCATGTTTTATGGAATAACAACATCAGCATGAAGAAAGAGGAGAGGGAATATCTCACTGCCAGGGCTGAAGGTGGCCACGTCTCCTCTGTTTGACCGTTGCCATTGCAGGAGAGAAGGTGTCAATGGAATCGAATGCCCTGGCTCAGACAAGAGACACAGGGAGGTTTTGCTGTTCATGGATCCATGCAAAGGACATTGTGTCTCTGTGTGAAAATAGGGAGGGAAATGAAACACCCACCTGGTGGTGCCCAAGGCGGAAGGGACCCGTATCGGATTAGAACAGGACACGTTCTCAAGCAGCATGTTTCTTACTCTGCCCATCTGTCAGGTTTGATGATTATCGATGGAAATATTTTGCCATTGGGTCCTGTGTTTACACAGACATCGACATTTACCAACAAACACGTAATTCTCCCCGTCCTGCCTAGCCTGCCGGGGGGGAGTGTAGAAGGACAGAGTCACTCTGCCCAGTGCCCGTGCCAGGCCTGGGCTCTCCATGCTGCCCACTTCCCACAACGCTGGGATCCTTCCCTGACCTCCCACAGACCTCTGCCCCCCACCCCCACTGCTGGGCTCCCCTCCCCACACTGTCCAACTCCCCTGCTTCCAGGATCCCTCCCCTCTGCCCTCCTCCCCGCTGAGCAAAAACTTGACATTATTCCAGGGCCGCCCACAGGATTCAGGGGGCCTGGGGGCAAAACAATTTTGGGGGCCCCTTCCAGACAAAAAAGTTGCAATGCTGTAGAATACTGGATTCCCGTGGGCAGCGGCGTAGCCAGGGTCTCACATGAGGGGAAGCGAACACATAAAAAAAAGGCACCACCCAACATATCAAATTACTAATTACATCCGCTCCCTCCCACTTCCTGCCCCCTTCAGAACCCCCAACACCCCCCCACTCCTTGTCCCCTGACTGCCCCCTCCTGGGACCCCGGTCCCTGACTGCCCCCTAGAACCCTACCTGTCCCCTGACTGCCCCGACCCTTATCCACACCCCTGCCCCCAGACAGACTGCCAGGACTCCCACATCTATCCAACCACTTCCCGCCCCCTGACAGGACCCCCAATATACACCAAGACACACCCCGTAATCCAAAGTGTGTGTGGGGGGGGGGGACGAGGGACCACGCACCGCTCCTGCCATTGAGGGTACATGGGCAGCTGCTTCTGCCCTAGCACCTGGCTCTAGTGTGTAGCCAGAAGCCCTGGCGAGCAGGCAGAGGGATCCTGCTAGCAAAGGGAGCGTTTGATTTTAGAGTCTGATCCAAACAGACCCAGCAGAGAACTCAACAATAGCCCTGCCTCTGCCATCCCAGCACAGAGCCCATAAACAAGAGAGGCAGAGACGTGCTTGATACAGTGCATGGGATGGAGAGGGAGCACAGACCAGGGACGGGGCATGGAGAAAAACCAGAGAGGGAGAGAAGGAGAAAGTGAGGAAGGAGGAGAAGCCAGGACTGTGTCTCTGGAGGGAAGGTGCGTTTGGATGCAGCATGTTAATGAGCCCCTTGCAAACACAAGGGCAAGAAGCAGGGAAGGGATTGCAGAGGACAAGCCGGGCTACTCACTCAGTCTCCCCTGTGGCATTGGGTAGCAGGGCCCAGGAAATGAAAATCTCTTAACCACACAGAATTGTTAACTGCTCCCAAATCCTTTTGTGCCACGGCTGCAAGCTTAGAAGAGCTTAAGCTGTGAGCTGCATGGACGGCCTCAAGAAACCTCTCTTGTGCGGCGCCTCAAGCAGGTTTGCATTGTGTGACCCCGATGAAAAGCCCAGCAGAGAAAGCTTGCAACTGTCCCAGCTCTTTCAGCAGCGTTTAGGGCCTTTAAATCACTCAGGCTGCATCTTCCAACTAAAATGCATTAACAATACAGCTCAGGCAAGCGGGCCGGGGGCCGTGCAGGCTGCCCGGGCCAGCTGATAGCACTTCCCGCTGACGGCTGCTTTTCTAAACTTGTGTTTTGCTGTTGGACAGAGGCCCAGACTTCCTCCCATCTAACCCCCCCTGCTCCCTGACTGCCCCAGCCCCCAGAAAGTCCCCCCCCGAACCACCCAACACTCCCCCTGCTCCCTGACTGCCCCCCAGGACTCCTCTTACCACCCGGCAGCTCGAGCCGCTGGCTGCCTCTGGAGCCAAAGTGAAACACGTGCCAGCACACAGCCCCTCCCCCGCAGCGTGCTGAGGCAGCGTGTGTGTGTGTGCAAGGGGGGGTCTGGCTGCTGGAGGCCCAATGGGAGCAGCTCAATCAGGCCCCGGCGGCCAATCAGCAGTGCCGCACTCTGCGGGGGGGGGGGGAGAAATCCAGATCTTTCCACCTTATTCCAAATTCCTACTAAGGCGCCACTTCGGGGGAATGTGCTCAGTGGGGGAGTGGCAGCCCCCCTGCTCCCCCCAGCTACGCTCCTGCTTGTGGGGGCCCCTGCAAGACCCAGGGCCTTGGGCAAATTGCCCCCCTTGCCCCTGCCTCCGGGCGGCCCTGCTAGCAGCTCTTCTGGGAGCGCAGGGGAAGAATGACTCCCCCTTCTCTAGCTTCTCCCCGTGGGGCTCTGGGGAGCAGGGAGGGTTGGGTGATAAATTCCATCCAACTCCCCCTTTGATCCAAGCCGAGGGGCATCTCAGCCTCCACGATCCCCTTGGCAGGGCCAAACAAGGGATTTTTTCCACTGCCCAGGAGACCCAGCCAGGGACTCAAGGCCGCCCCAGACTTTCCCTTTCTCCCTTCTGGGAAATCAAGTTCAAGTTCTACAAGGAGCTAAAGAAGCCTCAAACCTGCATCTGAATTAATGTCACATTTCTCACTGCCCGACACAAACAAATGTCATTTCAATCCCAGGTGAGTCCACTTCAGTCATTCCTCAGCCCCATTCCTTCCCCCTCCTGCCTTAGCTTAGGGCATTGCACCACCCTGTGGCCGTTTCATGTCCCTCCTCCGTTTCACACAGAGACACAATTTCCTTTGCATGGATCCATGAACAGCAAAACCTCCCTGTGTCTCTTGTCTGAGCCAGGGCATTCAATTGTATTGACACCTTCTCTCCTGCAATGGCAACGGTCAGACAGAGGGGACGTGGCCACCTTCAGCCCTGGCAGTGAGATATTCACTCTCCTCTTTCTTCAGGCTGATGTTGTTATTCCATAAAGCATGAACCATGGAATAAAAAGCTGAGTTTACTCCAGGGTGAGGAAAGAAAGGAGCCACCAACTTCCCAAAAAATCTCAGTGCCCCAGAGAAAAGCTGCCCCTGTTATTAGAACTAATGATGTGCTGGAGATATGTTGGGAAAAGGAACTGTCTGAATTGCCAAGGCAGGAAACGAACAATCTACAGCAACATCATTAACCACAGACACACTCTAGCCATGCTCCAGCCAGTGGGGAAATGGGCAGGAATTCATAACGTCAACTGTAAAAATGATACACATCTAGAAATAGCATAATTATAATCAGCCAATCAGGACATCTCCATAGACCCCTTACGCGACAACCTTTCTACAATATTGGCTACAAATAGAACAGTGGTCACAACGGTGATCTATACAGTACAGATTATGTCAATAACGTCACAGGAGGTGACACGGCATCAGTGAGACTGATACTGGAATACTGCCTCCAGTTTTGGTGTCCTCATTTGAAAAAGATGTTGTGAAATTGGAGCTGGGGCAGCAAAGAGCCACCAAATGTTCTGAGGGTTGGAGAAAAATGCCTTCTAGTGAGCTACTGAAAGAGCTCAACCTGTTTAGCTGATCAAAAGAAGATTGAAAGGTGACTTCATTGAAGTGTTGAAGTGCCTTAATGGAGAGAAAGGATTGGGTATTAAAGGGCTCTTGAATGGAGCAGAGAAAGGCATAACAAGACCCAATGGCTGGAAGGTGAAAAGAGACAAATTCATATTACAAATAAGGCACAAATATTCAACAGCGAGGATGATTCACCACAGAAACAAGCTACCAAGGAAAGTGGTGGATTCTCCATCTCTTGATGTCATTTCATGAAGACTAGATGCCTTTCTGGAATGTGTTTGCCCCCAAAGTAGCTATGGTGTCCTACAGGAGGCCTGTGATACGCAGGGGGTCAGATTAGATGCTCTAATGGTCTCTTCTGGTCATAAAGTCGACTCATTTCTGACAAACTGAGTGTAGCTTTGGGAGCAGCATCTGATGTTTCCCTGTCTAGCCGGCTTGCTGCCTAGAACGAACGCTCCTTGAGTGGGGTGATCCACAGGGAGTAGCTCAAACCTCCAAAGTGCCTGGCCAGGGGCAGGACATTGGCACAGCAAGGGAGGGGTGTGGCAGTGACATCACAAAGGTCTTTTGCAGGACCTCAGCCTATTGGTCCAAGGTGGTGGGGAGGTGGTGACCTCACAGAGAGATGCTGACATCAGCCAGGCAGGAGAGGGGCGAGGGGCCAGGGAAACCTCAGAGACCCCTGTGGCTTTGCTTCAGCAAGTCTCCTTCTCCAGGTCTCTCTCTGAGGACTGAGAGAGTATTCGGGTTCACGGACGTGAGTGCCAGGAGGAACCTCTTTCGAGTTTTCTCCTTCCCCTTTTAGTGATTTTACTAGAAAACAGCCGTCCCTGTTTAGAAGGTAAGAGCCTCCTCGAGGTCTGAAACCTGTTCAGTCTGATCCATCTGGTGACAGGTCACTTCTCTTCTCTATACCTCAGGCTCCTCCCCATCTGCCCAATGGGAACAGGGACAATTCTCGAACTCTGGGCAGTCGTGAGCCTGAGTGAGAGAAGGGGCGATAAAGCCCTCTGTGACGGAGAAAGGGGAGTTTCACGGTGTTTAGCACCAAGGAATTCTAAAGTTTGCTAAAATGTCTAGTCTGCGGAAACAAGAAATGGTCGGGGCCAAACTTTTTAACCATTGCCTTTTCTAAAGCCCATTCAGGGATGTGAGTCTCTGTCTTTTAGGTACCTGGGGTTCTTTGCCAGCAGGAGAGAAGAGGTTCCTGACTCCATTTTTGTGGCCTTAACAAACCAGGTGTTGTGCCCCAGTTCTCATCTGAGATCCCTGAAAAAGAACATCTTCCCATCCATGAACAAGACAGGACCTATCTTTCAAAGGGAAACAAAGAGACCCCTGGGCCTTACAGACTAGCCAGCCTCACTTCCATAGCTGGAGAGATACTGCAATACATTCTTAAACACTCAGTTTGTCAGCAGCACCTACAGGATAATTTGATTCTTAGGACGAGGGATCATGGATTTGTCAAGAACAAATCATTCCAAACCCAGCCTCTTTCCTTCTTTGGCAGGGTTCTGGGCCTAGTGGAAGTGGGTAAACAGTAGGAATGATGATTTGGAAAATGGAGTGGAGAGTATCGTTCTAAAATGTGCAGCTGACACCAAGCACTTTGGAGCTCAGGACTGGAATTCAAAACGCCCTTAACAAATTGGAGACTTGGTCTTCTTGAGCCAAACCCCATGGCTGGGCCCCTCTCTCTAGACTGGGCTGAAGTGAAACCCCAGAGCCAGACTCTCCTCCTCCTGGGCAGTGCGCTCTGACCTTGAATGGTCAGATGCTGCTTAGCTCTGTCAGAGCAGCTTTGGCTGGGGGATTCTCCCAGCACTTTCCAATAGCGGGAAGGTACGAAATCCCCATTTGCCTGCTGGGGACGGAGCCCTAGAGGTGGGAGCAACTTGCCCAAAGTCCCACCGGAAAAGGAAAACAACCAGCAGTGGAACCAATAGGAAACCCAGCAATGGAACTCAGGAGTCCTGGGGGTTTGCTAGGGTGACCAGATGTCCCAATTTTATAGGGACAGTCCCAATTTTGGGGTCTTTTTCTTATCTAGGATCCTATTACCCCCCCACTCCCTGTCCCGTATTTCCACACTTGCTGTCTGGTCACCCTCGGGTGTGCACATGTGTGGGTCCCAGCTGCTCCCTGCCCCCCTCATTGAAGCAGGTGTGCAGGGTTACTGCCCTGGGAACTGCAGGGCACCAGTGGCCATAGGGATGGCTGGAGGCAGAGCAGAGGCTGATTGGAGGTAGGGTCTGGATGCAGGCAGGGCAAGGGGTGTGGGGCTGGCTGGAGAGAGGGGCTGGCTCCAGGCAGGGCAGGGAGGATGTGGCTGGTGCGGGCAGGGCAGAGAGTGCAGGGCTAGCTGCAGACGGGCTGGCTGGAGGCAGGGCAGGGCGGGTGCAGCAGGGGTTGGCTGGAGCCAGGGCATGCGGGGCTGGCTGGAGACAGGGGCGGGCTGCAGGGAGGGCAGGGGGTGGAGGCTGCAGGGAGGGCAGGGGCTGGCTGCAGGGAGGGCAGGGGGTGGAGGGCTCGCTGAAAATGCAGAGAGGTATTTTAAGGTGAAGATAACACCATGGTTACCAGGTGACTGGCACATCCTAGGTTAAAGCAAGGAAGGGACCTGGAGTTAATAGTCTGAAGTATTTGTGTTACCAACCCTGTCACTGTCTGACCTCCCTTCAGTGCGGAGCAGGTGTGTACGTTGCTGGGTGGAACGCACAGACTCCTGCAGAGCAGGGGCAACTGTTTCCATGGCAGAGAGCCTGGCCCTTAGGAGACTTTCTACACTTGCTGTTTTGAAGCAATTCAGGAAAATAATGGTGGAGCTACAATGTCTGGTCCAAAATTTCAGCCCCCCCCCCGGTGCAAAAAACGCTATTTTAGGATCTAAACAGGAGGCTTCCAGCGCTAGGACACCTGACCAGAGAGCTCAGTGGGGGCGTAACAGCTGCTGACTCTGAGGGTCCTGGGCTAAATCCACTTGCAGGTGGAGGCGTTTCGATTTATTTGATCGATAATGAGGAAGGTGAAGATTTAATCACAGGTATTTTTAGTAAATGTCATGGACAGATCACGGGCAAAAACCAAAAGCTCATTGCCCATGACCCGGCCATGACTTATACCATAAATACCCCTCACTGAATCTTGGGGAGGGAGGCCCAGGGGGTCCGTGGCACCAGCTGTGGGCGCAGGGAGTCCAGAGGCCCGTGGCACCATGTGCTGAGGGAGAAGCCCCGGGGACCCACTGCCACTCCAGAGACTGCCAGGTGAGGGGAGCCCCAGAGGCCAGCCCTGCTCCGGCCACCTCGGGACAGGTGCCAGGAGCCACTGAGCTGTGGCTGCTGCTGCCACCCTTGGAACCACTGCTCAGGCTGCCCCCAGGCCAGCTGCTGGGGCAGCCACGGAGTCAGCCGCAGTGGCCACTGCAGAAGCCACAGAATCTATGACGTGTGCAGCCTCCGTGACACAGAGGGATCCCTAATAAAGAGACAAACCCCTCCCTGCTGTGACTGCAGTTCCTGGAAGGAAAGAGAAGAACAGAAAGTGAAGAGAGAAGGAAAGAGAGAGATTCCCTGTCACCTCTCTCCCCTGCTCCCTCCCCCTTGTATTCTGTAACCCCATCTCACTGGGTTCCCTGTGCTGGTGCCATGGGGGTGACACTAGAGTTCTGGGGATTTGGGGGGAGGGGAAGGGGGCTCGGGCTCTTCACTTCTCAGCATTTCACACAAATTTGTCTTTGGGCTGAAATTTCTCCTGTGGGGCCTCTCAGTCAGAGCTGTACCCCACCCCCTTCAGTGGGGGTGTGTGTAAATTGCAGAATAGGCAGAGAAGTCGCCCATAAAGGCTCATATTGATCTGGCGACTGGTTCTGACCGGGGTCCCACGTCCTCTGACACAGGCTCATGTGCTGAACATGGGAGCTCTGGCTTGTCCTAAATGCTGTAGCCTGAGAGTTCCTGGGAAAGGGCAGGGGAGAGGGAGCAAGAGGAGAAAGGCAGAGACATTGGACAATAAATGATTGAAGCAGAACAGGTGTCCCAACTCCATCTTGCTCATCACAGGTGTTCAGAGAGACAGGCAGCTGCAGGTTTTCCAGTGTCAAGTCTGAACTTTGATTCTAACAATGTGCGTTGAACTATCAAGGGGATCTCCACATACCTGAGCTCTTCCCTCTCCCCTTTTTTGTATTAATTTTTATTTTGACGTATTTGGCTTAACCGTGATCATCCCTTTCCCCCAGCTGTATTGCAACTTAGGGTTTATGTTTATTTTGCCTCCCTTTTGTTCATGTCATTATAATTCTAACAGCAAAGGAATCTGCAGGAGCAAAAACTGACTCAAAACTTCATTTCCCCATCATGCCGGAACATCCTACAAACAGCTCAAATCATAACACGCAAGGCCAGGGGATGGGAGATGCAGGTTTCCAAGGGTTCTGTCTTTCTCAGATGACACATTCCAGCCCCTTGTGTGCCTCCATCCTGTATGACCTGCTGGACTTTGACACATTTATTGTCTCATTCTATAGATAATGTGATTGTAACACAATGTGACTGAAATTAAACCACTTCCAGATGAGGAAACAACAGGAGAGAAAAGCCACTATTGCATTGGCCGGGAATCAAACCCAGATCAAGTGCTTGGAAGACACCTACACACACCACTATACCACCAATGCATTTGGCAGGAGTAGCTTTCCTGCAGGCTACGTGTGCTGGCAGAGGGAGTGACACATGACCACAGAGTTAGTGAGCAGGGTGGATGGGCTGGAAGCTGCCTGACAGCTGGGAGCAGAGTTAGGATCCCAGAGTTAGGATCCCAGAGTGACTGAAAGGGGGCCAAGGTGAAAACAGAGCTCAGTGGGAGCTGGCCCCACCCCTAGGAGAGGGGAACTGAAACTCAACTTCAAAATCTTCCCTGAGAAGGAAGGGGACAGCTTGTTTTAAAGACCAGGTTTGTGTTTGTTCCTGCTACACACGAAGGGGCTGGGTAGTGCTGATTCCAGCCCCCAGACTCTGGGAGGATAACGAACAATTCAGGCTGCCAGTGACCTGCAGGAGGGAGATGATCTTTTGACAGTGACGGACGCCTCATCCTAAAGGCCTTTGTCTGCCCCCTTCCAGTGACTGTTTGGTACTGGAATGCAGCCCCCACTCCTGGGTCTCTCCTGGGGAAATACTGTTTCTGTGCAAAACACCAAAGCTTTTAACAGAAAGGAAGAAAAGGAAATGGCCACACGATGGGACTAGGACATAAGGAATGAAACACAAGATCCTTCTCCATGTGCATTGACTTTTAACCTTGTTTCTGGTGGTGGTGTATCCATGTTGGTCCCAGGGGTCCTCTGGGGCGCCGGGCATTGGCCACTTTCGGGATAGTGGGCTAGATGAACTGGTCTGACGCAGTGTGGCTGTTCTTATGTTCTAACTGCTGGTTATGGAAGAGACGACCTTCCAGGCTACACAGAACTGAAGAAGTGTGTGGGGTTATCTCCACAGCTTGTCTCTTTCACCAACAGAGGTTGGTCCTCTGCAAGCTCTTACCCTCACCCGCCTTGTCTCTCTTGGACTGTGAAAAGTGCTTTCTCTCCACTCCTCTTGCAGAGAAGTTAAATTTCCCTTTGGGCAACTATCAGGCTGAAGCAACTGTATTGACTGTGACACTAGAATTGAAGATTTAATATTATAAATAAATGAGTCTAAACCTGAGGTTCTGGTTTTCACATTGGTTTTTCTAACTCCGTTCACAATTCTCTTCTAGAAAGGCCTCCAGGACGCCTGCCCAGCCCAGCAAAAGTGGCCAAGAGAAAGCCCACACTGCTGCTCTTTCAGGTAGTTGAAGGCTATCAAACCCCCCTCACTCAGTCAGTCCTCAGTCTGTAGCAGTGCCTGGGATTCTTCCATCCTAAGTGCAGGACTCTGCACTTCTTGTTGAATCTCCTCAGATTTCTTTTGGCCCAATCCTGCAATTTGTCTAGGTCACTCTGGACCGAAACCCTGTCCTCCAGTGCTTGGATTCTTTACATGCTTTCACAGAGCAAAGAGCACATGTTCCATGATTTCATAGGGCAGAGTTTTGTGCTATCGGGAGCTTTCCCTGTGTGAATTTGACAGGTGGATCAACATAGAGACACATTGTGACCCTTCTCAGGGTGCTGAGGACTGTGAGTCTCCTTGTTGCCACCTGCCACAAGGAAGAGGGAATTTTGCATTTGGCAGCTGGATGTTAGTGACCAAACTGACCCAGCCTGCTGGAACTCAAGGACCCTCCTCTGAGCTACAGCAGCCACCTTAACCCTTGAGTTCCTTCAATGTGTCCCCCTCTGGGGTCCAGCCCAGATCATCAGATACTCGGTGAAATCCCAGATCCTCTCTTCCCCAAGTATCCCAGGTTACTAGTTGTTACTGTGGACCATTGCTACTGTATCTCACACAGCACCTGAGTACAGTTATCGAACAAGCAAAAAATTTATTTCACAACGGATAGAGATTTAAACAGACAAACGTGAGTGATGGAAACCAACTGTTACCAACTAAACAAAGGCAGAAAATGATAGAATAGAAAGGCCAGCACAATTTCTCAGTCTTTGGATTGATGGGTACTAGAGCTGTAGCAACAGTTGAGGAACCAGGGTAAATTAAATCAAATTAACTTTTCAAGATTAGCCATCATTTCCTGTACGACTAACAAAACACAAAAACAAGACAACTTTCAGTTTTTCAAAATAATTCAGATTATCACACAGTCTCTTACTCTTTAACCAATAACGTCACCTATAATTTCATTTTAATTGGTAACAATAACATCTTCAAAGATCACAAATTCTTGTCATATATGTTAGTTTTCTTTTAATCCCCATTGCCAACAACTGAACCCTGGTTCTTATTGTGGTTTGTCCCAACGTAGGTCCCAACCACTTCTGTGAGTTCATATATCTCAGGATCTTCAGCCATATGTGTTGGTAGAAGGGGTCCTCTATGTCGGAATGTTTGCATCATGGAGAAAAATACCTCTCTTTTCACACTTTTTAATCTTTCAAAGTAGGAGGAGGTAGAGAAGTAATGTAGATGCATAACACACAAGAGAAAACTAAGGCCTGGTCTACACTAAAGACATTTATTGGGATAACTATATTGCTTAGGGGTGTGAAAAATCCACACAGCTGAGCAACGTAGTTACACAGCCCTAACCCTCTGTGTAGATAGTGCTACATGAGCGGGAGAGCTTCTCCTGCCAACATAGCCACCGCTGCTTGCGGGGGCTGGACTAATCAAGTCTGATGGGAAAAATCTCTCCCATTGGCTTAGAGCATCTGTTATAGCAGTGCTACAGCAGCACAGCTACATTGGTGCAGCTGTGCCAACATCAGCTTAATTGTGTAGCCACAGCATCAGACACAAAACCATAGAATCAGGACTCAACATGCGTGTATCTGGAAGTCTGAAATTGGAGGCTGACAAATACGTTGCCTCATTGGTTACCATCATTTCTACAGCCTGAAAGTCCTTGTTACCCAACCAGGCAGCCAGTTTGGGATCACAGGGAAGGACTGTCCTATGAAGCACTCTCTCTTTGCATCAAAATAGTGAAGGATGACTGTTCTCAATCTAACCCTGGCATACTTTGGAAGTGTAATCAGTGACACTGAACTAGGAAGTGGAATTGTACAAACAATTTTCCTTGGGTCACTATAGCTTCCTTTACTGGGGTGGAAACCAAGAACTGGGTGTGGACTCTTTCAACTTCAGCTCTTTCTAAATTCTTGGTCTTGGATAGGGTAAATTTACAGTTCTCTGAAGTAGAATCCTTTACAAAACCACTTAAAATCTCAGCAGTGTCAATGAGGAATGGCTTCATGAAACATGCCCAGCTTTTCTTTAATTCAGTGGCATAGGTCCAGGGAAGGGACTGGATACAGGCCTGGGATCAGAATCTTTGTTAGTTACCAGAGCTGGAGATTCTATTCAAACATGACTATTTTTCTGAAGCTATTACATTTTCAACACTGGTTTCATTTTATACACATCTTTAGCGCCTACAAAGGATAAATTTGACAAAAACTCCGCTTCTATTTCCTCAACATCTGTGTCATGAAATGCTGCATTTCCCAAAGCATAGGATTAGCTAGGAGAGATCTTCTGTAGGGACTAGGTTACAAATGCTTTGGGAACCAAACACATGGGCATTTTGCCTAGTTCAAAACCGCTTACCATGGAATTCTCTTCTCAGATCATCGGAGACAATATTGCCTTAAACAACTGAAATACACTGTGATCAGATGCACTTCCTTCAGTTAGTTGGGGTTCTGCTGTTGTTCACCATTTCTGAGTGGAGATTTTAAATCACTGCTGTTTCTTTGTTAGCCTGTCCAGTAAATTAGAGAGTTCTCTCCTGTTGATAGAACTGCACTTCAGCTTTCTCCATGTCATCATGGAGGGATGGGGAAAAAGCAAAGCTGAAATCATAAATGAGGCCTTTAGCAAAGGGTCATTGTCTTAAATTCTTCACTAAATCTGAGCTACATCCTACCAAACTGAACTAATATCCAATTGGGTGACCAAACAGCCTTCAGGAAAGATAGAAACCCACATCACAGAGAGAGAATACATGACAAAGAAAGTGTCAAGTGAAATTCCAGAGCAGGTTACATCTGATTATTCAGAATCGGGACAAGAGAGTCTCCCATCACATTGTCCTCTGATCCATTCAAACCTGCTTCCCTCATCCCTGTCTCCATAGTCAGTTATGTTATTTACAAATTTTTTAGTATCGTAGCATCCCCATAATGAGGGAAAAACAGACCTCCTGCCAGAAGTGGCTTTACAATAGATGGAACCTGGAATTTAAACTCTGAATGATCACACTGTATTTGGGATCCATTTGAATTCCCCTCCCAGGACTTTGACACTTTCATCTCCAGTCATAGCGACTCTGATATAGGATTAAAGAAGTCAAAACATCATCTGCAAGCACATGACACTTATGAAGTGGATGGAT
Organism: Mauremys reevesii; assembly: GCF_016161935.1. Classification (NCBI taxonomy): domain Eukaryota; kingdom Metazoa; phylum Chordata; order Testudines; family Geoemydidae; genus Mauremys; species Mauremys reevesii. The sequence continues at coordinate 28,969,632 of NC_052636.1, read as the reverse complement.
AGAATGTGATGAAGATAAACTCTGCCTGGCTCAGGCAAAAGGTAACAGATCTGCAGTGATGGGGAAGGAGGAAATCTCTGAGTCACCCCATCTCCTTCCAGTGTCACAGAAGCTGTAATTATACTTTTTTCCTGCCCCTGCTCCTCTTCGTTTACATATAATTTGAAAAATTCCCACTATAACTGCTCTTCAGCACAACCCAGAGCAATGTGAGAACAACTGGTAAGGATATAATCTGTATCACTGGTGACTCTAACAATAACTTTGCAATAGGAGGAATGGTATAAACGTGACGCTCCCTGGTTCCTGATAGGAAGGGCACACTCCAGTTACTTGTGGGACAATAGAAAGAACAAATAGGTCCATCTCAAAAGAGGGCGAACTGCGAAAGGCAAAAATGGGCCACTCATCTGGACAAGCTGAGGGATAACGGTGCTGCAAACAGTTCAAAGAGCTTTAAAAGTTACTATGTGGGAATCAGGAAAAGTATTAAAGAAAAGGAAGTCTTGATAGCCCTAGAGATTTTTACAATGTTGATCTCCCTTGCAGATTCTCTGATGGTTAACATGGGCTGAATGCCAAGAGAAGGTTTTCCCACACTCACTGCATTCATAGGGCCTCTCCCCTGTGTGGATTCTCTGATGCCTGGAAAGGGCTGAACTTTTAGTGAAGCATTTTCCACACACACAGCATTTATAGGGCCTCTCCCCTGTGTGGATTCTCTGATGGGTAATAAGGTGTGGGCGGTGATTGAAGGTTTTCCCGCACTCTCTGCATTCATAGGGCCTCTCCCCTGTGTGGATTCTCTGATGAAGAGAAAGGGCTGAACTTTGAGTGAACGTTTTCCCACACTCACTGCATACATAGGGCCTGTCCCCTGTGTGGATTGTTTGATGACTAATAAGGTGCGAGCTGCGACTGAAGGTTTTACAACACTCACGGCATTCGTAGGGTCTTTCCCCTGTGTGGATTCTCCGATGTCTAGAAAGGCCTGATTTGTAAGTGAAGGTTTTCCCACACTCACGGCATTCAAAGGGCCTCTCCCCTGTGTGGATTCTCTGATGTTGAGAAAAGGCTGATATTTGAGTGAAGGTTTTCCCACACTCTCTGCATTCATAGGGCCTGTCCCCTGTGTGGATTCTCTGATGTTGAGAAAGGGCTGATATTTGAGTGAAGGTTTTCCCACACTCTCTGCATTCGTAGGGCCTGTCCCCTGTGTGGATTCTCTGATGTCTAGAAAGGCCTGATCTGCGATTGAAGGTTTTCCCACACTCACTGCATTCATAGGGCCTGTCCCCCGTGTGGATTCTCTGATGTCTAGAAAGGCCTGATTTGTAAGTGAAGGTTTTCCCACACTCACGGCATTCGTAGGGCCTCTCCCCTGTGTGGATTCTCTGATGTTGAGAAAGGTTTGAGCTGCTAGTGAAGCATTTTCCACATTCACTGCATTCGTAGGGCCTGTCCCCTGTGTGGATTGTTTGATGCCTAATAAGGTCCGAACTGCGATTGAAGGTTTTCCCACACTCACTGCATTTGTAGGGCCTCTCCCCTGTGTGGATTCTCTGATGTACAGAAAGGTCTGAACTCTCAGTGAAGCATTTTCCACACTCACAGCATTTATAGGGCCTATCCCCTGTGTGGATTTTCTGATGGGCAATAAGGTGTGAGCTGCGATTGAAGGTTTTCCCGCACTCACTGCATTTGTAGGGTCTCTCCCCTGTGTGGATTCTCAGATGAACAGAAAGGTTTGATCCGTGAATGAAGTTTTTCCCACACTCAGGGCATGTATTTTTTCTCTTTCGCCTAAGGATTTCCTGTTGTGTTGTGGTTTCCATGAGGACCTTCTGCGTTCCCCAAGAGAAAATAAATTTATCCAATTTCTCTCCTGGCTGGTTTCCTTGCTCTGTTTCTGGTCTGTGCTGAATCTCCCAGGAGTTTCCCTGCTCATGACTCCTGGACACATTCCTTTTCGATCTTTGCGATAATGCTCTGTTTTTACCCACTGGCTCGACATTTTCAGGCTGAAAATTCTGCTCCTCTTTCTCACATGCCATTGCATCACCTGCTGTGACAGAGACAGAAACCTCAAACAGGGATGGAAAGGGGAAGACCAAACAAAAACAAGTGCTGAAGACAGGTCAAATAAAAATCAGGAGTTGAACTCCCCCAAACTCTTCCCCCAAATAGGAGAGAGGAGGGGGATGAATTCAGCCTTCACATCCCATCCAAATACGCAGGGGGAAGGGAGGAAGCTACTGCCTGGTGTCTGCTAGGATCTATAGGAAGCCATGAGCTATAGTTACCCTGAGGATACGACTCCTGCTAGGGATAATAATGAACTGAGAGATCTCCCCAAGGGCTTTGTTGGGCATCCCAGATGTTTCCTTCAGGCACTTACAGATTCTGGGTGGTTTAATGTTTCCTCACCTGTGCAGGGAGCTCTCAGGATCTCTCTTTCCTCTGAACCCTGGAGGTCTGGGACGCATGGCTCTTCCCCTTGTTCCAGCTGGGAGATCGCATCAGGCTGGGTAACAGGAAACCCTGCTCAGATGAAAGAAAACAAAGGAGTTCACTTGATTTCATAAGACTTTATCATAAAAAATATTCTATTAATTTAACTTCAGTGCTTAGTATGACCTGGTAGGCCAGAGGCAGGTCTCACTGAAAATGCCAAGATCAGGGCAGGCTGAAAAAGGGATCACCCACTCGGGTTATCGAGAAGCTGAAAAAAGAAATCACACGGCCCCCTTTATTGCATTCCAGTTCTCTGACTCCTAATCAGCACTTAGGCCCAGTACAGTGAGAGGTTATTTCAAAACTCTGCTCACATAAACAAAATGATCTTCTGACCCCAAAGGTCAGCCACATCACCAGGCCAGTATAGGTTTGGATCTTACCCAAAATACCACACTGCCAGCCAATCCTTAGCATCTAAACTAAAGGTTTAAACGAAAGAAAAGCAGAAAGAAGTTAAATGGGAAAGCAGTCAGATACATTCCAAAATGGATATATTAGGTTCTTAGCAGTATTGGTGAGTTGCTGGCTTGGAAGTCCGTCTGGAACACATCCATAGCTTGGATGGGTCATTCAGTCCTTTGTTCCAGGGTTCAGTTTGTAGAGAAGTTGCTCCAGAGGCACGCAAGGGGATTGAAGACAAAATGGAGATGATGCAGCTGCCCTTTATATTCCTTTTGCTATGTGGCTTGTACTTCCTGTGTCCCAAACACAAGCTTCACAGCATGTGGCATGGAAAAGCCTTGGAGTTCTCATTACACAGGCATACCCCGGCATGTCTTGCTGACGCAATAGGTGTATCCCCTTGGTCCTTTCCATGGGCTCATTGTACAGCTGATGACCCTCAATGGGCCATCAAACAGGCTAGGCAGTGTTGATGCCAATATGTCTGGGGGTGTCACCCAGAAACACTGCACAAGTCTGGAAATACAGATATACCCTACATATCTATAACTCACAATACAAAGGTGATACAGACATAGAAACAAAATGATCATACTTGGAAAATCATAACATTTCCCTGACACCTTAAATGGCATATCTAGCATGATTCATTGCAATTTGATAAGATTATATTATTTTATTATTAATACCAAAGTGTCTCACAATTCCATACAGTGTCACACTTGGTAAACCAGTGAATTCGCAGGACCAGTTCCCCAGGTCCATGAAGATGCCAAACACTGTGCTTATGAGGGATTGAAATACCCACATATCTGCTGGGAACACACACACAGACACTGTGTCAGTCTACACCCTGTGATGGAGCAAGGCCGGATGGCTACAGGAAAGTATTGAGGAGCAGGTATGTTAGCTCCAGGCTAAGCAAATCCCTAGTACCATAGGAACCAAAATGGCAGTTGCTCCAGGCTAATCAAGGCACCTGGGGCCAATTAAGAACTTTCTAGAAGGCACCGGAGAGAGCTACATTGATTGGAGCACCTGCAGCCAATCAGGACAGGCTAATCAAGGCACCTGGTATAAAAAGGGGAGCTCACGCCAGTCTGGGGAGGAGGAGCCAGAGGAAAGAAGTGTGCATGAGGAGCTGGGAGCAAGAGACACAAGGAACTAAGAACTGAGAGGGGGTACTACTGGAGGATTGAGGAAACACCATACAATCAAGCAGCATCAGACACCAAGAGGATCCTGTGGTGAGGATAAAGAAGGTGTTTGAAGGAGGCTATGGGGAAGTAGCCCAGGGAGCTGTAGCGGTCAAGCAGCGGTTACAAGTAGCACTATAGAGACTGCTGCAATTCACAGGGCCCTGGGCTGGAACCCAGAGTAGAGGGCGGGCCTGGGTTCCCCCCTAGCCCCGCTACTTCTAATCAGACATAGGAGGAGTTGATCCAGACTGTGGGTTTCACCCAAGGGGAAAACCACTGAGGGGAAGAAATCCGCCAATAAGCGCAGGACCTACTAGAGGAGAGGAGGAACTTTGCCACAACCCCTATGTTCACTCTTCTAGAAAATTATCAATTTTGTACACAGTATGGCTTGTGAGGTATCATTTGAAAATGCATAATCTACTGAATATTATCCTCCTGTTAAAATGTGTAGTAACACTATCTGTAAAGTTATGAGATTTTACAGTATGAGATTATGGAAAAAGTTACAATTCTGGGGAACACCCACAGACCAGTTCCTCAGAGACAGCAAGGCAAACAGCTGGTCAAACAGCCATTCTCCTGCAGGGGGAAGGTGGGAAGAAGACATTTACATTCCATCATAGGGACCACTTGAAGTTGTTGCGGAAAACAACCACACGATTGATTTTGAATCAGCTCTGCCTGAGGCTCTTTTCTTGGTTAAAAGTGCGCAGGGGGCGACAGCTATTGGAATACTGTCCCCCTGAGCTAAAAATCACACACGCCTTTTAAAGCTTAAAACCACAATCAATTGCACATACGTTGCACGTTAATTTCCTTATTTGGAATATATTGCCAAATATGATGCAGGTCAAAAGCAAACTGAACAATCAGTTTTCCATATTCGGCCTTTCCTGTTATTGTTATTCCTAGTCTAGTTTGTGGTTTGACTTTTCTAACACTTCCATTGTGGTTATGTTTCAAAAGTTCGGTTACTGCAAATCAGTGTGTTTGGGGACTTTCCACTTCACCTACTAGGGCCCTTATGCACACAAAACCATTGTTCCCCAATTTGGGGGATTTAAATTAAAATAAATAATTGGAGATATACCAATCTCCTAGAACTGGAAGGGACCTTGAAAGATCATCGAGTCCAGCCCCCTGGCTTCACTTGTTCCCCAATCTGGGGGATTTTCCATTCCACTCTGCCTTTCTATGCCCTTTACACAGAGAAGCAAGATCAGCTAATACTTCAGGCCTACTAGCTTGACCAAAGCTCCAAAGCTCTTTCTGTAGACTTTCCCTCACAATTCTCATATCTCCGACAGACAGCCTGGCACCATGACTCAGCTGAGAACTGAAGTTGTTTCTAGTACAAAGGACAGAATTATAAAAAGAGGTGAGGAAAATGCTTCAGACTCTCTCTCTCTCTCTCCCCTTTCCCTCTGCTCATGACAACTCCTGAAGAGCTGAACGTGGGAGGAAGGGGTGGGTTAGGCCGAGTCCTGGCTGAAAGGAAAACCAGCATGTCTCAGCACATGGAGAGAGAAACATTTGCTTTGAATCCATTTTAGCTTGTTAACTTAGACGTTAATTTGTGTTTTATCTTTGCATTTCTTTTGTAAACAATTCTGAGCTTTATGCCTCATTATCTGTATCTTAAAATATTTTTTTTGATTGTTAACTATCTTGTTTTATTCTTTATCTAACCAGTGTGTTTGTAATAAAGTGTGTTGGAAACTCCATCTGGGATAACAAGGCTGGCGCATGTCATTTTCCACTGATGAAATGACAGACTTCATATGAGCTTGCGTTGTTCAGGAGTGTGCTGGACATGGAAAGATGCACATTTCTGGGAGAAGTCTGGGAGCAGAGAATTTTCTGGGGTTCTCCTGTGCTGCACTGTAACTTATAAGTCACTGACTAGCAGCACTCGATACTGTGTAGCTGGGAGTGAGTTACATGCTGGAGACTGTGCGTTACCTGCCCAGGAGTGGCTGTTCTCACAGTAGAGCAGTGTAAAAGGCACCCCAGCTTGGGAACTGAGGGGACACAGCTGTTCAACAGTCCAGGTTGCACTGTGGTTAATATCACAGACACTCAATTTCAAAGAGTCCCTAAAACACAGAGAAAGTAAATCCATGTCCCAGAAATCAAAGACTCCAGAGAGAGGGCAAGTCTCCCTGGCACTGCTTCTTGCTGACAGAGAGGTTCAGAGACAGTGAGAGAGTCCTGGGGAAGCTGGGAACAGGAAGCATGGGCCGGTGGGGTTCAGTGGAGAAAGGGAACAGGAAGCGCAGGGATATCACTGAATGCAGGATCTCAGCAGTACTAGATGTCAGGATAACACATATTGCAGCCCATTGGAAAACATAATCCCAGCTATACATACAAAATGATCGGATCTAAATTAGCTGTTTCCACTCAAGAGAGAGATCTTGGAGTCACTGTGGATAGTTCTCTGAAAACATCCACTCAGTGTGCAGCAGCAGTGAAAAAAGCGAACAGAATGTTGGGAATCATTAAGAAATAGATAATAAGACATAAAATATCATATTGCCTCTACACAAATCCATGGTACGCCCACATCTCAAATACTCCGTGCAGATGTGGTCGCCCCATCTCAAAGAAGTTTACTTGAGCAAACAGGAGCTATTTGACACTGCAATACGGCTCCTGTGCGCTGTTCCCAAAGTGTTCTGCAGCAGGGGAGGGTCTCTGGCAGTGTGTGTGTGTCACTGGCATATTGGGGTGATGCTGAAACAGGACAGAGTAGAGGTGGCATTGTGGGGCTGGCATGAACCTTATCTCTTCATTTCCTATTCCAAGAGGACGGGAATCCTTACCCAGCGAGGTCACATTCTCATAGTTCTCCTGCATGACATCCCTGTAGAGGGCTCTCTGAGTGGGGTCCAGCAGAGCCCACTCTTCCCTGGTGAAATACACAGCCACCTCCTCGAAGGTCACCGGCCCCTGAAAGAGCAAGAATTCAACACTCAGTACCTGCTGCCCCACTATTCACGGAACAGCAGCACCAGGTAAATGGAGGCACATGTTAACAGAGTCCCACCCCACCTTGCCTAGAACAGCCAGGCGGCATCAGAGGGTAGAAAGAGAGAACCTTTGTGTCTCCCAGCTGACAGACGGAGGCAGGGTCATCACATTTATCACATACCCACTAGCCAGAGCTTGATACAGGAGATGGGGCTGTCTCTGGACCCTGCTGGTGGCTCCCTGGTAGGAATCCCAACACTCTCCAAATAAAATATATGGAAGAAAGGGGAAGTCAATAGTAAAGACTATAAGTTAGGAGGTCAGATTTGTAGAAAATTGGTAAGGGAAGCTATCAGAAATCAATGAAAAATAAGAAGGAAGTTTTAAAAAGTATATTAAGTACAAAATTAATCCTAACAACGGTAGTGGTCAATTACTAGATAGAAATGGCAGAATTATCAAAAATAATGCAGAAGAGGTAAAAGTGTTCAATAAATATTTCTCTCCTGGATTTGGAGAAAAACAAATGATGTAACTCATATCATAAGATGTTGACGACGACACTTTCCATTACAACAACAACTCATGAGTATGTTAAACAGCAGGTATTACAGTTAGATGTGTTTAAATCAGCAGGTCCAGATAACAAGAGTTTTGAGAGACCCGGTGGAGAAGCGTGGTGGACTGTTAGTGTTGATTTTCATTAGGACTTGGAACACTGAGGAAATTCCATAAGACTGGAATAAAGCTAATGCTGTGCCAATATTTAAAAAGTGTAGAAGAGATGACCCAGCTAATTACAAGAGTGTTAGTCTAAAATCGATACTGGGCAAGAGAATGGAGCAGCCGATACTGGAGTTCATTAATAACCAATTAAAGGAGGGTAATATAATTAGTACCCATTAACAAAGGTTTAGACACAATAGATTGTCAAACTAACTGGATATCCTTACTGGATGAGATCAAAAGTTTTGTTGCAACTAATAGTATTGATGTAATATACCTAGACTTCTGTAAGGCATGTGACTTGGTTCAGCACAACATTTTGACTAGAAAACTAGAAAGATAAAAAATACACAGGGCATATATTAAATAGATTAAAAACTGGGATTGTAAATGGGGAACTATGGTCGAGTGGATTTCTTTCTAGGGGCTTCCCACAAGGACTGGTTCTTATTAATGACCTGGAAGAGAACATAAAATCATCAGTGATAAAGTTTGCAGTTGCCACAAAGATTGGGGGTGGTGGTAACTAATGAAGTGTCAGTAGATTCCGGCTCCAGCACTGGGGAGTCTGGGAAGTTTTCCCAGCCCTGGCTGGGGGGTTATTTCCTGTTCCACAAAGAGGGGAAGTTCCATTCCCAACTCCTGTGCCTTGAAATTAGGCCCTATCTGACACTACACCCCACATTCAGCATAGTGGTAGGAGTATAAAATGATTAGGCCATAATTATTAGGCATTTTGTGCAAGATGCGTCATGTGCAGTGTCATTGGAAAAGTTGTGATTGGCCGAATATAATTATCCTATTTGTGTGCATGGATCATGTTTGTTATCTGAAGTTATGGATATTGACTCTGTATCTGAAGAACAAAACATGTCAAACCAATCTGAGAGCTTTCTTTGATAGGATAACAAGCCTTGTGGATAAGGGAGAAGTGGTGGATGTGGTATACCTAGACTTTAGTAAAGCATTTGATACGGTCTCGCATGATATTCTTATCAATAAACTAGGCAAATACAACTTAGATGGGGCTACTATAAGGTGGGTGCATAACTGGCTCGATAACCGTACTCAGAGTAGTTATTAATGGTTCCCAATCCTGCTGGAAAGGTATAACAAATGGGGTTCCGCAGGGGTCTGTTTTGGGACCGGCTCTGTTCAATATCTTCATCAACCATTTAGATATTGGCATAGAAAGTACACTTATTAAGTCTGCAGATGATACCAAACTGGGAGGGATTGCAACTGGTTTGGAGGACAGGGTCATAATTCAAAATGATCTGGACAAATTGGAGAAATGGTCTGAGGTAAACAGGATGAAGTTTAATAAAGACAAATACAAAGTGCTCCACTTAGAAAGGAACAATCAGTTTCACACATGCAGAATGGGAAGAGACTGTCTAGGAAGGAGCACGGCAGAAAGGGATCTAGGGGTTATAGTGGACAAGCTAAGTATGAGTCAACAGTGTGATGCTGTTGCAAAAAAAGCAAACATGATTCTGGGGTGTGTTGTGAGCAAGACACGAGAAGTCATTCTTCCGCTCTACTCTGCACTGGTTAGGCCTCAACTGGAGTATTGTGTCCAGTTCTGGGCACCACATTTCAAGAAAGATGTGGAGAAATTGGAGACGGTCCAAAGAAGAGCAACAAGAATGATTAAAGGTCTAGAGAACATGACCTATGAACAAAGGCTGAAAGAATTGGGTTTGTTTAGTTTGGAAAGAGAAGACTGAGAGGGGACATGATAGAATCTTTCAGGTAGCTAAAAGGGTGTCATAAGGAGGAGGGAAAAAACATGTTCATCTTCGCCTCTAAGGATAGAAGCAGCAGCAATGGGCTTAAACTGCAGCAAAGGGAGGTTTAGGTTGGACATTAGGAAAAAGTTCCTAACTGTCAGGGTGGTTAAACACTGGAATAAATTGCCTAGGGACGTTGTGGAATCTCCATCTCTGGAGATATTTAAGAGTAGGTTACATAAATGTCTATCAGGGATGGTCTAGACAGTATTTGGTCCTGCCACGACGGCAGGGGACTGGACTCGATGACCTCTCGAGGTCCCTGCCAGTCCTAGAATCTATCGATCTAGGAATAAGAACGGCCGTACTGGGTCAGACCAAAGGTCCATCCAACCCAGTATTCTGTCTACTGACAGTGACCAATGCCAGGTGCCCCAGAAGGAGTGAACCTAACAGGTAATGATCAAGTGATCTCTCTCCTGCCATCCATCGCCACCCTCTGACAAACAGAGGCTAGGGACACCCTTACCCATCCTGGCTAATAGCCATTAATGGACTTAACCTCCATGAATTTATCCAGTTCTCTTTTAAATGCTGTTATAGTCCTAGCCTTCAGGATCTCCTCAGGCAAGGAGTTCCACAGGTTGACTGTGCGCTGTGTGAAGAAGAACTTCCTTTTATTTGTTTTAAACCTGCCGCCCATTAATTTCATTTGGTGGCCCCTAGTTCTTATATTACATGAACAAGTAAATAACTTTTCCTTATTCACTTTCTCCACCTGAGGAAGCACCTGAGGAACAAAGACTGAACTGGGGGAAGTGTTGGTCCCAGGGTAAAGGGATTTCAAGCTTGCATATGGAAACTTGGTGGACTGCTTCTATTATCAGTAAGGGTGAGAAATTGCTAGTTCAAATTCTATCCATCTAGTATGTTAGCAAATAACCAAAAACTCAAACTAAGCCTAAGTAATCTGCTTTGATCGCTTTGCTATCACTTACTGCTGGGAAATTGGCTGTTGTCTTCTCTGTCCTTGAGTGGCTTAAGTAAAGCACTCAGGTAGCTTGGTTGGGTGCATGGCGCCTCCTGCTGTCGTGTTGCGTGATAACAGGGCCTGGAGAGGCTGGCTGAATCTCCGGCCAACCACTGTGAGAAGGGCCAGCCCAGCTTCAGGGTTAGAGGGCACAGCGGTTCCCAGAAGCCCCCCACAGTGCACCCCGGGGGTGACAACCCATCACACCCTACATTACACAAGTCTCAGAAGCTTTGTCACATCCTGTCCCCTCCCTTTCTCCACCCTAGATAGTTCCTGCCTCCCACCACCTCGAGCAATTCCCACCCTCCTATGCATTTACTGCTCCTCTCCCTCCAAGCAGAACCCACCACCAGCTCCCTGAGAATCCCTTACCTGAGCCAGCTCCACTGCAGCCATTTCCTTCCCCCTGGGAGGAGGGGATGATCTGGAGCGAAACGTGGACGTTATTCTGTAACCTGCCAGGGCGAGAAGGGCAAGGTGTGAGAATTTAGGTGGGGTTTTTGTCCATTCCACAAGCCGATTCCCCCCCAGGATTTTCCCCTGCTAATGGACATTCCCGGTTCTGCTACACTGTGGAGCACAGAGTGACCTTCTCCCAGTACAGGCCTAGCCCCCTCCCACCAGGATGTAACCCTCTGACACAGGGTGAAACCCTCCCAGCAGCAGAGTCTCTGTGTTACACTTATGTTGGTGGACGATACCAAGCTGGGAGGGGTTGCAAGTGCTTTGGAGGATAGGATTAAAATTCAAAATGATCTGGACAAACTGGAGAAATGGTCTGAAGTAAATAAGATGAAATTCAGTAAGGACAAATCCCAAGTACTTCACTTAGGAAGGAACAAGCAGTTGCACACATACAAAATGGGAAATGACTCCCTAGGAAGGAGAACTGCGGAAAGGGAACTAGGGGTCACAGTGCATCATAAGCTAAATATGAGTCAACAGTGTTACACTGTTGCAAAAAAAGCAAGACACGAGAAGTAATTCTTCCGCTCCACTCCGCGCTGATTAGGCCTCAACTGGAGTAGTGTGTCCAGTTCTGGGGGCCACATTTCAGGAAAGATGTGGACAAATTGGAGAAAGTCCAGAGAAGAGCAACAAAAATGACTAAAAGTCTAGAGAACATGACCTATGAGGGAAGATTGAAAACATTTTGTTTGTTTAGTCTGGAGAAAAGAAGACTGAGAGGGGACGTGATCACAGTTTGCAAGTACACAAAAGGTTCTTATTAGACGACCTCTCGAGGTCCCTTCCAGTTCTATGATTCTATCAATCAGAGGCCAGAGACGAGCAGAATCAAAGGAGTCACTCTGGGGATTCTCCCTCCCACTGTCCCCAAGGCAGCTCTCTCAGGTTTACAAAGCTGTTGGATGCTCCAGCCTTTATCCAGTCTCTCCTGGCAGTGCCCCTTTCATGGGCTGGGCCTAGTTTTAGCCTGTGGGAAGCGTGACCACGGGGGCTCTGAGACTGGGCCTTCTTGCCTCAGCACATCTTGTTCCTTTCTGTGGCTCCCCAGTGAGTCCCAATGAGTAGATACTCCTCATACAGACTATGAGTATAAGAGCTGCCCACTGCGTCAGAGCAATGGTCCGTCTAGCTCAGTGGCCAATGCCAGGTGCTTCAGAGGGAACTAACAGAACAGGTTACCATCAAGTGATCCATCCCCTGTCGCCCATTCCCAGCTTCTGGCAAACAGAGGCTAGAGACACCATCCCTGTCCAGCCTGCCTGTGACACTGGCAGATGAGGTGTTAGGTCTTGCAAAAGCTCCCAAGTCTTAACTGAACATGGACAAACGCATTGCTGGAATCAGTCTGACTCACCTGTGTTAGTATTGTTAAAAGAGGTATTAGAATTATAACAATGGGTTTAGACTTTACTAAATGCATGTGATTTGCTGCCAGGGTTAATATCTGACTAGCTGCATTGTGAGCCTCTGTAAATCACCAGACAGGAGAGAGACTTTACCTAGGTGAAGTGCTGACTGGCAACCGAATGCATTACACCCTGCCTGGCAGGAAAGGTCCATCCACACCAGATAGACTATTATGGGATGTTAAAGACGACACAAGACTGTTGTTGTGCTCTTCACTTCCCTCTGGCTGAGTTTGCAGCTCAGAGCACATGGCAGGAAGGGGGTAAAAAAACCCCATACAGAAGGAACTGATGATCTGTATGCTGCTTGGACTCTGGGGGGCAAAGTTTCTAGGCATAAGCAAGAGCTTATGAAGCTTCTTATTCTTTAGGACTAACCCAGGCTATGCAGAACTTGCTTATTATAGAAGCTTCTGTTACCTTTTGAAATTTAAGACTGTAACTCATCTGCATCTGCTTTAACCTGCCTTAACTTTGTAAACAACTCTGGTTTTAAATAAAATTTAATACAGGTTATTACAGGACTGGCTACAAGTGTTGTCTTTGTTGGACGATCTAAGATTCAATTGACCTAAGGAAGTGACTGGTCCTTTGGGACTGGCAGTAACCTGAACATTGCTGTGATTCGTGGGGTAAGGCAGTGGTTCTCAACCAGGGGTCTGGGGCCCCCTGGGGGGCCGTGAGCAGCTTTCAGGGGGGCTGCCAAGCAAGGCCGGCATTAGACTCGCTGAGGCCCAGGGCAGAAAGCTGAAGTCCCAGCGCATGGGGCTGAAATCCAGGGCCCTGAGCCCCACCACTCAGAGCTGAAGCCAACGCCTAAGCAATGTAGCTTTGTGGGGGCCCCTGTGCCCTGCTTGCTGCCCCCTAACGCCAGCCCTGGATTTTATATGCAGAAAACCAGTTATTGTGGGCCACATGGGCAGTGGAGTTTTTATAGCATGTTGGGGGGAGGGCTCAGAAAGAAAAAGGTTGAGAACCCCTGGAGTAAGGGACCATCTGTCACACAGGTTGGCTCACCTGCGTGGTGAGATATATGGGATCACCCAAGGGGACTGTCTGTGATTCCATGTTAATGCTGTTACAGAGCCTGAAGCGTTTACACTGGATTCTTGGTTGGTGAAATCTCCATACAGACCTCACACCCAATTTGGGTTTGTTCCCTGCTTCTCACCAGTCTGCCTGAGGCTGGTGCTCGTGCTCTCGAGTCACTGGGGACAGCGCTACAGAGACTAACAGGCACAACACCACCAGCAGCAATTGGCAGCAATGCAGAGCAGGCTTTACAGGGACACAGTGTGGGCCAAATGGTCTGTGGTCTCCACCAAACCCCTGTTCTCCTCCAGGGCATGTCAGCATCCCGGCAACCTTCAAGGGGGGGTCCAGGCTGCCACCCCTCCAGTGATGATGGATCTGCAGCACAGCATCACCCGCACCCCATGACCCACCTTGTCTCCTGAGACAGAGGTGAGTGATGGAGGGGGCAGAATGGATCCAGGGGGCAGGGAAAGGGATAACAAAACACACCTCCTGGGGTCACCCCTCAGGAAGTGACGGTGACAGGCAGTGAAGAGGGAGGGGAGGGAGTGGGAGCAGCACCCTCAAGGGCAATGCTGCCAGTGGGTCTCCCCACCACCTCAGGCATGGGGCTGATAGGGGGCCATTCCCTGGGCCTGGGCGCCTGTGAAGGGCTATAGAAACCCCACGCTGGCATAGAAGGGGTTAAACTGCTGCTTTAGTCTGGACTGGCCTGTCAGGACTGGAGCAGGAGTTAACAGGAGAGACCTACTCTACTCTGGGGGGGGCACCCTGGGAAGGGAACATTCTGTGGAGCATTTCCAGCCCCAAGGAGAGGGCTGGCAGCATTCGGGGCTCTGGCCTTCACTGAGGGAGGGTGGGGATCCCGGAGCTCAAAGGGGGAGCAGGTTAAAACTTGTGCTGGGGACCCACTAAACTCTGAAGGGGACTGAGACGCTCCCAGGGCTCTCAGCAGTAAGAGGGGCCCAGATCCTGATGGGAGCTGTCCACAGGACTTTCCCCGTTTCTTTCTTTCATTCTTTATTTACCCTTGTTTGCTGACAGTCGGCTCTTTTGCTGTTTCACCTGGTGCCCCGAGAAGGACGTGCCCCCGTAGCACCCTGGGGCAGGGGCCAATGGGACTCTCAGAGCTGCACCCCAGAAGGCCTGAGGCCCAGCAGTTGGGCACCAGTTTGATGGGCTGGATGGCCTCTCCCTGGGGGCTGCCAGCAGCCTGGAACATGGAGTAGACACGGGGTCGCCTGGAGAGCAGGAAGCGGGGCAGCGTCCCAGACAGCACAGCGAGAAGGCAAACGGAGAGGGGACATGGAGCACTGCAGTGAACTCAGCACCCGTCCTGAAGGCCATTGGCATAAAGTCGTCCTCTCCCTGGCCTAGAGGGGTCAGACAGTGACACAGAGATCCCTTGGCAAAGGGTCACTTGGTCTTTGCCAGCAGCTCTCACCTGAGACCTGACAAACCCACCACACCAAACACATCGCTTGGAGGATGGTCCTGCAAGGTGTCTACAGAAAGCTCATCACTGGTCAAGACTCACTGACTCAGAGATCAGCGTATGGGTCATACGTACGGAACAAAGCGCTGACACTGAACATCTACTTTATAAACTCAACTGTCCAGCCCTGCTCCCTCCCAAACTATCAGTCGAAAACCATCGGGACACCACCAAACAACTGAAACTGGAGTGTGGGGGAGCTGAAGGTGGGGGAGTGTGATGGGGAGTGTGGGGGAAACTGGAGTGTGGGGGAGCTGAAGGTAACAAATTTAATCTTCCCAAATCCAAACTAGGAATAGTTTCAAGGCACATGTTACACGTGTACGGGGTGCAGGGGCAGGCCAGAGTGTATAGGGGAGGAGGCGCAGAGCTAGGGCACTGCTGGACCAGGAGCAGAAGGCCCAGCTGGGGCACAGACCATGTCAGAGATTTCTCTCGCTGGCTCTGTTACCACTGCCCAGGGCAAACACTTGAAAGAAGGGGAGGCGGAGCTGCAAATGGTGTCAGGAGGAGGAGAGAGACACTTGAAAGCATGACCATTATTCCCATTCCACCGTAACAAAAAGTACAGGAGAGGGGAGCAAAACTTCAGAATCACGCAGCACCTAGGTGGAGAGAGCACTGGATCCAGACTATTCCTGGCTCTGCCACGGGCCTGCTGGGTGACCTTGGGTAAGTCATTGCACTTCCCTATCAGAGGGGTAGCCGTGTTAGTCTGGTTCTGTAGAAGCAGCAAAGAATCCTGTGGCACCTTATAGACTAACAGACGTTTTGCAGCATGAGCTTTCATGGGTGAACACCCACTTCTTCGGATGCAAGCAGTGGAAATTTCCAGGGGCAGGTGTGTATATATAAGCAAGCAAGAAGCAAGCTAGAGATAACGAGGTTAGATCAATCAGGGAGGATGGGGCCCTGTTCCAGCAGCTGAGGTGTGAAAACCAAGGGAGGAGAAACTGGTTCTGTAATTGGCAAGCCATTCACAGTCTTTGTTTAGTCCTAAACTGATGGTGTTAAATTTGCAGATGAACTGGAGCTCAGCAGTTTCTCTCTGGAGTCTGGTCCTAAAGTTTTTTTGCTGGAGGATGGCCACCTTAAAATCTGCTATTGTGTGGCCAGGGAGGTTGAAGTGTTCTCCTACAGGTTTTTGTATATTGCCATTCCTAATGTCATCAACCTCATGAAGAAACTTGCACAAATACAGACGGATATCATCTTCCTTTCCAAATGTAAACGGATGGACATCATACCTAATGGACTAAAGGTAAAAAATCCACTGCTATCTACATACTACACAGACCACAGTGAGAGATTATGCCGTACTCTATCTAAGAAACTGAGGAACCACCTGATCAGCATACTATACAGCAAACAGGAAAACATCAAAAAAGAGCTCTCCAACCTAGAGACTCTCATCAATAACCAAACTTCCATACAAACGGACTTCACTAAAATAAGACAGGAGATCTACATTACCCACTTCACCTCTCTAAAAAGGAAAAAGGACTGTAAGCTGTCTAAACTCCTACCTGCCACATGGGGCCACAACCGTGATACCCCTAACCCACCCAGCAATATCGTCAATCTATCCAGCCACACACTCAGCCCAGAAGAACAGTCTGTCCTATCTCGGGGACTCTCTTTCTGCCCTGCCACCCCCACCAACATGATACAGTTCTGCGGCGATCTGGAAGCCTACTTTTGCCGTCTCCGACTCAAAGAATACTTCCAGGACAACACTGAACAGCGCACTGATACACAGTTACCCTCCCACCAACAGCACAAGAAGAAGAACTCCACATGGACTCCTCCTGAGGGTCGAAATGACAGTCTGGACCTATACATTGAATGCTTCCGCCGACGTGCACAGGCAGAAATTGTGGAAAAACAACATCGCTTGCCTCACAACCTAAGTCGTGCAGAACGCAATGCCATCCACAGCCTCAGAAACCATCCTGACATTATAATCAAAGAGGCTGATAAAGGAGGTGCTGTAGTCATCATGAACAGGTCTGACTACCAAAAGGAGGCCGTCAGACAACTCTCCAATACCAAATTTTACAGGCTACTTCCCTCAGATCCCACTGAGGAATACACTAAGAAACTGCACCATCTACTCAGGACACTCCCTACACTAACACCGGAACAAATCAACACACCCTTAGAACCCCGACCAGGGTTATTCTATCTACTACCCAAGATCCACAAACCCGGAAATCCTGGACGCCCCATCATCTCGGGCATTGGAACTCTCACTGAAGGACTGTCTGGATATGTGGACTCTCTACTCAGACCCTATGTTACCAGCACTCCCAGCTATCTCCGTGACACCACTGATTTCCTGAGGAAACTACAATGCATTGGTGACCTTCCAGAGAACACCATCCTAGCCACCATGGATGTAGAGGCTCTCTACACAAACATCCCACACACTGATGGAATACAAGCTGTCAGGAACAGTATCCCTGATGATGCCACAGCACAACTGGTTGCTGAGCTCTGTGCCTTTATCCTCACACACAACTATTTCAAATTTAATGACAATATATATCTCCAGATCAGGGGCACCGCTATGGGCACCCGCATGGCCCCACAATATGCCAATATTTTTATGGCTGACCTGGAACAACGCTTCCTCAGCTCCCGTCCACTCACGCCCCTTCTCTACCTACGCTACATTGATGACATCTTCATCATCTGGACCCATGGGAAGGAGACTCTGGAAAAATTCCACCACGATTTCAACAGCTTCCACCTTCCATCAACCTCAGCCTGGACCTATCTACACGGGAGGTCCACTTCCTAGACACCACGGTGCAAATAAGTGGTGGTCACATTAACACCACCCTATACCGAAAACCTACCGACCGCTATGCCTACCTTCATGCCTCCAGCTTCCATCCTGGGCACACCACAAGATCCATTGTCTACAGCCAAGCACTGAGGTACAACCGTATCTGCTCTAACCCCGCAGACAGAGACCAACACTTAGAAAATCTCCACCAAGCATTCTCAAGACTACAGTACCCACATGAGGAAATAAGGAAACAGATCAACAGAGCCAGATGTGTACCCAGAAGCCTCCTACTGCAAGACAAGCCCAAGAAAGAAACCAACAGGACTCCACTGGCCATCACATACAGTCCCCAGCTCAAACCCCTCCAACGCATCATCAGGGATCTACAACCCATCCTGGACAATGATCCCACACTTTCACAGGCCTTGGGTGGCAGGCCAGTCCTCGCCCACAGACAACCTGCCAACCTGAAGCATATTCTCACCAGCAACTGCACACCGCACCATAGTAACTCTAGCTCAGGAACCAACCCATGCAACAAACCTCGATGCCAACTCTGCCCACATATCTACACCAGCAACACCATCACAGGACCTAACCAGATCAGCCACACCATCACCGGTTCATTCACCTGCACGTCCACCAATGTAATATATGCCATCATATGCCAGCAATGCCCCTCTGCTATGTACATCGGCCAAACTGGACAGTCTCTAAGGAAAAGGATAAATGGACACAAATCAGACATTAGGAATGGCAATATACAAAAACCTGTAGGAGAACACTTCAACCTCCCTGGCCACTCAATAGCAGATTTTAAGGTGGCCATCCTCCAGCAAAAAAACTTTAGGACCAGACTCCAGAGAGAAACTGCTGAGCTCCAGTTCATCTGCAAATTTAACACCATCAGTTTAGGACTAAACAAAGACTGTGAATGGCTTGCCAATTACAGAACCAGTTTCTCCTCCCTTGGTTTTCACACCTCAGCTGCTGGAACAGGGCCCCATCCTCCCTGACTGATCTAACCTCGTTATCTCTAGCTTGCTTCTTGCTTGCTTATATATACACACCTGCCCCTGGAAATTTCCACTGCTTGCATCCGAAGAAGTGGGTGTTCACCCACGAAAGCTCATGCTACAAAACATCTGTTAGTCTATAAGGTGCCACAGGATTCTTTGCTGCACTTCCCTGTGCCTCTGATTGCAAACTTGTGTGAGACCCAGAACTGCCTATAGCCCTGCTAACTCCTCCTGCCAACATTGCTCTGTGCAAAAAGCTAGGAAATTCACCTATTAAAACTTTATGAAAGCAGGATTTAAGGTTGCCCGAAGCTGTCTGGTGCCCCTCCAGAAGAGAGATCAGCAAAACTCAAACTTGTAATAATCAGGTAATGCAGAGAAAGTACACACCAATGTAATCCTAATTCTGCAATTCACAAAGGCAGCAAAGCTCTGGGAAAGGCAACTTTCAGAAGCAAACAGAAGAGGATAGCGCTTACCTGTGCTAAGGCAGAATGTGGTTTTAGGTGAGCTGCGCTATACAGGAGCTACTGACACCTGTTCTACACTCAGATACTGGGTCTGCTCCCCAGAAGCAGCCGCACACTTGGTCAACTGAACACCCCTTCACCCCTTTTTACAACTCTTTCATCCTTACTCACAGAAGTTCCAGTTAACAGTCTCCATTCACTCACCCATCGTGAAGCACACAGACTGCTCTCACATCCCATCTCACCGCTGACCATTCCCATGGCAAACAGTCCCATTTCCTCCTGACAACGTGCACCGCTCAGTGCAGAAACGAGACAGACTGGAAGCTCAAGGTACACATGCACCTCTCTCCTTTCATCGCACAATGGGGGACTCAGACCCAGATCTTCTCATATCACAATCGCACCTCCACCAAATTGCTTTAACTAACACCTCTACCAATCAGTGCGGTCCTTGCCCCAAAGAGCTCACAATCCAAGTAGACAATGGGGAGGAGGAAAACACAGATGGGCTGTGACTTCCCCCAGGTCACCAAGCAGGTCAGGGACAGAGCCAGGAACAGACCCCGGTAACTCCAGAGCCACATCACCCGCAGCTTGAAAAGGTCTCCAGACCCCATTGTATTAGGCTGCAGGAAGAGGTGGTTTGTCCATGGATGCACAGGCTGTCTCGGCAGGGCAGCTCAGCTGCAGTCCCTGCACACAGCTGGGGGTGGGTGTCCTGGGTCAGGAGAAGTCAGTGTCCCCGTCCCCCCCACAAGCCTTCAAACTGAGACATGGTGCACCAGTGCCAATCAGAGTGCACTAGTGTAAATTCTGTCTGTACTAAGGGTTTGCACCAGTGCCTAAAACACCAGGGTGGCAGAGACCTTCAGTGCCCAAAACAGCCCTAGAACTGGGCTCTATTTCTAGCTCGGTCACGGACAGCCTGGGTGACCTTGGACACGTCAATGTTTCTCCTCCCAACTTCAGTCTCTTTATCCAGCTGCCACTCACTGGGGTCTCCTCTCTCTCCAGAGCTGCTCACCACTACAGTCTGTGTGGGTGTCCCCAGAGCTAAGGCAGGTCAGCTCGGGAACAGTCTTACAAGGGGGGCTGGGGAGTCTCTGTCCCTGGAAGTTTTTAGGAACAGGCAGGACAGAGATAATCTACAGATACCGGATCCTGCCTCAGCAGGGGGAGCTGGACAGAGACATGGCAGCTGAAGGCACTAGGCTGCCCTACAATAGATACGTATGAAACAAATCACACAGAATAAAACCCACCACAACATAACGTCAGGCCATTCAGGGAAAACACCAACCCCCCCCCGCACACACACACACACGGGGGCAGGTGTTGATCAGGGATAAGAGCTGAGCGGTTCCCACCAGGGTCTGGCCGAGGAGCGGGGGGAAAAGCGGCGCCGTTGGCCCCAAGGCCCCGTCCCGCGGGATCCGGCACAAACCCCAGCGCGGGGGGGAGGGGCGGTGTGCGGGGCCCCCGGGGGGAGGGGGAGGGGCCCCGGGGGGGGGGTTACGGGACGCTCCAGCGCACGCGGGCAGTGACGGTTCCCCCCCCTCACACGGGCCGCGGGGAGCCCGGGGGGGGCGGCGGCAGTGGGGGAGGGGCAGGTGCGAGACACGGACACACACTCACCTCCCCCGCTACGGAGGCCGCCCCGGGACCCCCCGCCCCAGCTCCAGCTCCAGCTCCAGCTCCCGGCCCAGGGGGGGGGGGTCTCGGGCCCCGCTCGGCTCTTACCGGTTCTGCCACGCGCCCGGAGCCTCCCCCCCCGCAGCGGCCGGAAGTGACGCACCCCGCGGGGGCGGGAGGAGGAGTCACGTGACGGGTCCGGTGTAACGACAGAAACAGCCACCGCTCCGGATTCGCTACTTGGGCTGCACTGAGCATGCGCAGCCGAACGGAGCATGCGCAGTAACCGCCGCTGTCGCCGCTGCCCGCTCTCTGCCCTCACCGCTCCCGGCGCTTCGCTGCCCGCTCCGCGGGGGCGTGAAAAGCCCCGGGGGGCAAATCGCAGCGGGGGGGCGGGGCTGCCAGGGGCTGAGCGGGGCAGAAATTCACTGGCCGGGGGTGGAGCTGCTGCAGGGGCGGCGGGGAGGGGCCGGGGAAATGGGGAGCCGCTGCCAGACCCTGTGGGACAAACCCCGTTTGGGAACAGGGGCCCCTCGGGCCGAGCCCCCGCTGCGCGCGCAGATCCGGGGGCCGGGCGGGGGCACCGGCTGTCTCGGTTCTGCCGCGTGTCAGCCGGGGCGGGTTCCCGGGCCCAGGCACCGGCCTGTCCGAGCTCCGACCCCGCAGCGCCGCTCGGTCTGTGCCAGCACTGCGGGGCGGCCCCTGCTCCGGCCGGGAGCCTGAGTGCGGGCCCCACCGGCCAGACCCCCTGCCCCCGGCTCTGCCTCCCGCCCCGGGACTGTGGGAAAGTGTCTGTGTCCGTGTGAAACCCCGCAGCCCCTTCCCTGGTGCAGCGCCGAGCTGCCAACTCCCAGTCCGCGTGTCCGCCCCTGCACCCCATCCCTGCCCCAGCTCAGAGCCTGCCCCCTCCTCAACCTCCCCATAGCCTGCACCCTCCTGCCCCCAACTCCCCCAGCCCGCGTGTCCGCACCCCTGCACCCCATCCCTGCCCCAGCTCAGAGCCTGCCCCCTCACTCACCCTCCCCAGAGCCTGCAACCCTCCCGCCCCAACTCCCCAGCCCGCGTGTCCGCACCCCTGCCCCCATCCCCTGCCCCAGCTCAGAGCCTGCCCCCGTCCCTCAACCTCCCCATAGTCTGCACCCCTCCCGCCCCCCAACTCCCTCCCCAGCCCCCGTGTCTGCACCCCATCCCCCGCCCCAGCTCAGAGCCTGCCCCCTCCTCAACCTCCCCATAGCCTGCAACCCTCCCGCCCCAACTCCCCCGAGCCCGCGTGTCCGCACCCCTGCACCCCATCCCCTGCCCCAGCTCAGAGCCTGCCCCCTCACTCACCCTCCCCATAGCCTGCACCCTCCCGCCCCCAACTCCTCCCAGAGCCCGCGTGTCCACCCCCTGCACCCCATCCCCTGCCCCAGCTCAGAGCCTGCCCCCTCCTCAACCTCCCCATAGCCTGCACCCTCCCGCCCCAACTCCCCAGCCCGCATGTCTGCCCCCATCCCTGCCCCAGCTCAGAGCCTGCCCCCTCACTCAACCTCCCCATAGCCTGCACCCTCCCGCCCCCAACTCCCTCCCGAGCCCGCGTGTCCGCCCCTGCACCCCATCCCTGCCCCAGCTCAGAGCCTGCCCCTCACTCAACCTCCCCATAGCCTGCACCCTCCCGCCCCCAACTCCCTCCCGAGCCCGCGTGTCCGCACCCCCTGCACCCGCATCCCCTGCCACAGCTCAGAGCCTGCCCCCTCACTCAACCTCCCCACAGCCTGCAACCCTCCTGCCCCCAACTTCCCCGAGCCCGCGTGTCTGCACCCCTGTCCCCATCCCCTGTCCCAGCTCAGAGCCTGCCCCCTCACTCAACCTCCCCATAGCCTGCACCCTCCCGCCCCAACTCCCTCCCCGAGCCCACGTGTCCGCACCCCTGCACCCCATCCCCTGCCCCAGCTCAGAGCCTGCACCCCTCACTCAACCTCCCGTAGCCTGCAACCCTCCCACCCCCAACTCCCCCGAGCCCACGTGTCTGCACCCCTGCACCCCATCCCCTGCCCCAGCTCAGAGCCTGCCACCCTCACTCAACCCCCTTAGCCTGCACCCCTCCCGCTCCCCCACTCCCCCCCAGAGCCTGCGTGTCTGCACCCCCTGCACCCCATCCCCAGCTCAGAGCCTGCCCCTCACTCAACCTCCCCAGAGCCTGCACCCCGCCCGCCCCCCCACTCCCCCCCGAGCCCGCGTGTCTGCACCCCCCCTGCACCCGCATCCCCTGCCACAGCTCAGAGCCTGCCCCTCACTCAACCTCCCCATAGCCTGCAACCCTCCCGCCCCCCAACTCCCTCCCAGAGCCCGCGTGTCCGCACCCCCTCCTGTACCCCAATCCCCTGCCCCAGGTCAGAGCCTGCACCCCTCACTCAAACTCCCCATAGCCTGCAACCCTCCTGCACCGCCAACTCCCTCCCAGAGCCTGCACCCCAAACAGGGCCAGATTAACCTTTTGTGGGCCTGGCGCTAAACATATTTGTGGGCCCCCATGGGGGAAATGTGGACATGGGGCAGGGAGGCAGAGTCCTCAGAGCGAGGGGCTGGCCGGGGGCAACGGGACATGGGTCATGGCACGGCAGGGACAGCCCCACTCCCCCCAGCCCAGTACAAGGGCCCTGTTTACAAACCGGGAGCTGCCAGACCCACGCTGTCCAGCCCAGCCCTGCACTGCCATCGTGCTTCTTCCCCTGGGGGGCAGGCCCATGCTGCACCATGCTACATCCTGCTCAGCACCCCTCCGGCTCCCTACGCCCAGCGCCGCACCACCCAGAGACCCCCACCAACCCCCTGCCCGGCACCCCTCCGGCTCCCTACGCCCAGCGCCACACCACCCAGAGACCCCCACAAACCCCCTGCCCAGCACCCCTCCGACTCCCTACGCCCAGCGCCGCACCACCCAGAGACCCCCACCAACCCCCTGCCCAGCACCCCTCCAGCTCCCTACACCCAGCGCCGCACCAGCCAGAGACCCCCACAAACCCCCTGCCCTGCACTCCTCCGGCTCCCTACGCCCAGTGCCACACCATCCAGAGACCCCCACAAACCCCCTGCCCGGGACCCCTCTGACTCCCTATGCCCAGCGCCGCACCACCCAGAGACCCCAACAAACCCCCTGCCCAGCACCCTCCGGCTCCCTACGCCCAGCGCCGCACCATCCAGAGACCCCACAAACCCCTGCCCGGCACCCTCCGGCTCCCTACGCCCAGCGCCGCACCATCCAGAGACCCCACAAACCCCTGCCCGGCACCCTCCGACTCCTACGCCCAGCGCCGCACCACCCAGAGACCCCACCAACCCCTGCCTGGCACCCCTCCGACTCCTACGCCCAGTGCCGCACCACCCAGAGACCCCACAAACCCCTGCCCAGCACCCTCCGACTCCCTACGCCCAGCGCCGCACCACCCAGAGACCCCAACCCCTGCCCAGCACCCCTCCGGCTCCCTACGCCCTGCGCCGCACCGCCCAGAGACCCCCACCAACCCCCTGCCCAGCACCCCTCCGACTCCCTACGCCCAGCGCCGCACCAGCCAGAGACCCCACAAACCCCTGCCCAGCACCCTCCAGCTCCCTACGCCCAGTGCCGCACCGCCCAGAGACCCCCACAAACCCCCAGCCCCGCACCCCTCCGACTACCTACACCCAGCGCCGCACCACCCAGAGACCCCCCCCAACCCCCTGCCCGGCCCCCCTCCGGCTCCCTACGCCTGCGCCGCACCACCCAGAGACCCCACAAACCCCTGCCCAGCACCCCTCCAGCTCCCTACGCCCAGTGCCGCACCGCCCAGAGACCCCCACAAACCCCCTGCCCAGCACCCCTCCGACTCCCTACGCCCAGCGCCACACCACCCAGAGACCCCCACAAACCCCCTGCCCAGCAACCCTCCGTCTCCCTACTCCCTGCGCCGCACCACCCAGAGACCCCCCACAAACCACCTGCCCGGCTCCCCTCCGGCTCCCTACGCCCAGCGCCGCACCGCCCAGAGACCCCACAAACCCCTGCCCAGCACCCTCCGACTCCCTACGCCCAGCGCCACACCACCCAGAGACCCCACAAATCCCCCTGCCCAGCACCCCTCCGACTCCCTACACCCAGCGCCGCACCACCCAGAGACCCCACAAACCCCTGCCCGGCACCCTCCGACTCCTACACCCAGTGCCGCACCCCCAGAGACCCCCTCCAACCCCTGCCCGGTGCCCTCCCAGATCACTCCCCACCCACTCAGAACCCCCAGATCCCCTCACTGCCCAGTGTCCCCCTAGCTGAAGACCCCCACAGCCCTCCCACAACTGCACAGTGCTCTGCACCTCCCCACCCAGAGGGTAGGTCCATACTTACCCGCCGGGTCGACGCGGAGAGTTCGACTTCTCGGAGTTGGAACTATCGCGTCTAATCTAGATGTGATAGTTCGAACTCCGAACGCGCTCCCGTCGACTCCAGAACTCCACCACCGCGAACGGCGGTGGCGGAGTCGACGGGGGAGCTGCGGAGTTCGATCCCGTGGCGTCTGGACAGGTAGGAAATTCGAACTAAGGTAGTTCGACTTCAGCTACGCTATTCGCATAGCTGAAGTCGCGTACCTTAGTTTGACCCCGCCCCCCCCCGCGTAGTGTAGACCAGGCCAGAGTCCCCCCATCGATCCCCTCACTGCCCTGTGGCCCCCACTGCCACAACTGCACAGTGCCCCGCACAGACCCCACACTTCCCAGTGCCCCGACACACACAGATCTCCCCACTGACAACCCCACAACACACACAGATCTCCTCACCCCCGCCCAGCACCTACCCAGACCCACAAGAGACCTACTCTCCCACACCCTAACCCCCAGCCACAGTAGCCGGCCCAGATGGGAGGTGACTGTGTCTGCCAGGCTGAGCTGGCAGCGCAGCCAGAGCTGGTCCTGGGGCAGGAGAACTCCGGCCCCTTGGGAGTGGTGGAAGCAGCCAGGCTAGAGCAGGAGCAGAGCCTACCCGGGCCAGGCTCTCTCAGGACCCAGCTGAGCCTCCCCCCCCCCCCCGCCCCCGACTGTTCCCTGTGAGTGTCTGAGACTGGCCCAGCCTCTGCACCAGTCCCAGGTGGCTCTTCCCCCGGGGAGGCAGGTGAGCCCCACAGGTCCCAGGCAGTGGAGACAGCTCAGAGCTGGAGCAGTGCTGGGGAGCGGGGCAGATCCCTGAGACGTGACTCCCGAGATCCTACCCAGCCCATCCACACCCATTGGCCCCGTGGCCAGCAGCCCTGCTGAGCCGCATGGTGGCCCCCAGCTGCTGGGTGATGAGCCCTCTACAGCAGTGGCATAGCCAGGTTCTAACATCAGGGGAGCAAACACATAAAAAGAGGCACCACCCAACATATCAAATTACTAATTACATACATTTAAATTTGTTATACATATTTATTTTGTACTTAAAATAAAAACCCAAGAATGATCCAGCCACAGGAGGATTTGCACAGCCGGCATTTTGCAGGAGAACTTTAGATTATACTTAGATATACTTTTGATTCGACAGAATACAGTAGCTTATAATTGTCACAGGTTTAAAAAAAATACTGGCCA